>NC_135538.1:76589322-76899322 GCF_045843805.1 Urocitellus parryii | reverse complement strand
ATTGAAACCCATGAATGTGTATAATATGTGTTAATATTACAAAAAGGAGCTGCTGATGAGCTTGGGGGTATCCATGAAGAAGGGTATGTATAGGTCAAATAATCAATCATAGTGTATATACAATCTTCAGAGGGAAAAAAGTATCAGTAAGGAAAGAAGAAAAGGGTACTTTGAATAATAAAATTGAAGGATATGAATGTAGTGAAAGACCAGACATAGTGGAGTAGGTTGATGAGAGACATGGAAGGATATGCATCAGGCATTATGCTCAGAAAAAGACATTTATGTTTACAGTGGTGGAAAAATTGGGACTTATGAAAACTGGTTGGGAGGACTGGGGATTGGATAGCTGCAGTCAATTGATAGATGTTTACTGCCATTAAATAGAGCAAGGAATGATAAAACTATAATCATCCACAATGAGAGTTGATAAAACTTTTTTAATTGTTTTCAAAGTTAAGAGAGCAGGTCATTATGCCCCACACTGACCAGCCACTAGCTGTGGAACTCCCTCAGTGAGGGAGTATAATCTTTTGAAAGGCAGATACTTTGCCTGAAGGAAATTCTCTCAGGATGGATTCATTTAGCAGCAGTCAGCAACTCACACTCCCCATAGCTTAGGGAATGAGAGCCTTGGTGTTGAACTCACATATTGGTACATCTAGTACAACCCACCCCCATAGTTTTTTTGCTTCATGTACCAAGTTTACCACACCTGGGTAGAGCTTGTCCAAACTTCTGGCTCTTTGTTCTTTGGGTGGAAATTTCTTAAAGTATGATTATTGGAATGAACTATAAAACTGTCCACTGCAACTGAAAATCACCTGGGTGGCAAACCTACCATAGATGATCAGGGCCAATTATCCCTGACAGAGTGATGATTTCTCTTTTTACCTGCTTGTCTTTTGAAGTCTGAAGTGCTGAGACAGCAACCACATTTTCAAATTTCATGGTTTTCTTATTTTTTTTATTCTGCAGAAAGCATTATTCTGTAAGAATCAGGACATCTATACTTATAGAAGTGAAAATTTTTTAAAGAATCACTGGAATTGATGGTAAATGGGTTTCGTTTTTGCATCTCAAACCAATATATTTCATCAATGGAGACACAGCACCATATAATGATCATAAATTTGGCTGAATACTGCTTCCTACAGAATGTTTCTTATCTACTGCCCTGGGTGTTATCTACCCTGGCTGTCACCTCAGCTACATGTTTAAAAGGTACTTCTATCTTTCTAGCACGTCAACAGCTTAAAGTATGTTATAGAACATGACTAGAAAAATATATGATTATATACTCACTCTCACATCTCATTTTTTATAAATCAGATCTTTCTTGGCATGAAATGATATTATGCAATATGTCTTGTTAGTAGTACAAAAAAAATGTATCCCGTTCATGGTAAGTAGGTCCTCAGAGATGGGAAAAGAAAGCCCATATCTAAAATATATGTTGATTCAATATGGAATCCTTTCTCCTTCCAGGATGGTTTCTCCACAGGATGGTAACATATCAGATGTTCAGTATTAGTCTCTATTTTTGGAAGTTTTAATGCACAGCAATATAGTAGCTAGATCTGTCATGAGTTGGGTGTGTTAGACACATGCACAGCATCCATGCCTACCACCAAGATAACACACCTATAAGCTTATTGAGACAGAACTAAATTGACCAAAAATGATATTGACTGAGCATCATCTGAGCACAGAGGCATTTTCTTTTTCTCTTTGGTTATTTCATGCCTCTTCTTCAATGTAGCCTTTCTTGAGGAATGTATTTCAAAGATTTTCACACTTCATGCCAGTTCCCAGAGTTCCATTCAGTCTGTCTTAGCCCATTCAGGCTGCTATACAGAATATCATAACCCTGTGTCTTATAAACAGCAGAAATCTATTTCTAACACATATTAACACTGAAAAATCTGAGACCAAGTTACCAGCAGATTTATTGTCTCTTGGTTTGTAGATAGCCATCTTAATATGTCCTCACTTGGTAGGAGAGGCAAAGAAGCCCCCCAGTGTCTCTTTCAGAAGAGCATTAATCCCACTCATGAGGATTCTACTTCTAAATACCATCACACTGGGATTTCAATATATGAATGTGGAGTGGGAGATATAAACATTCATTCTATAGCACTGTTTTAAATGTAGGTTTTATTATTATCAGAGTATAGTGAGACCAACATCAGCAGACAAATACCATTGGAAACATGTTATATTCATAGATTCCAAGAGAATGGGTTATGCCAAGACAAATGGGAGCCACACAAAGAAATCCTGGCTGATGCCAGTCAGGAGACAGAGTGAGGGGAAAAGTGGTAAGTGCTTTTCATGTCATTTCCATGTGAACAAATAGTTAAAACAGGATAAGAAGGCTTAGGACTGGCTATTTTGAATAATTTCCATGATCTCTGTGATGTAGGGGCTGCCCCTAGTTTTCTGGTACCCAGCTAGTGCTAGTTGTCTGCTCTAAGATGATTAAGGCAAAGGAAGAGTGGCCAAAAACATAGGAGTCTTTATATCTTGACAAAGTTTGCAGTGGAGGGCTCCACATTTTCAGGCCCTTTCAGATTGTTTCATGACACAGGTAAAGAGTTCTACATTTTTTCCTGGAGCAAGAGTATAAATACAACATCTTGGCTGTCCTACATTAATTCAAATTGCTTCCATTCTTCTTCCTTCCTACTGAAAGCAACAGATTTACCAGACTAATATACCCATGTCTAACATTGATCTGCTGAGAAGAAATACTATATCTAATATAGCAGCTGCAATTGGGGATACTATTTGCCTAAATTTGTGGCTCATGTCTGTGTTTCTGTCATCTGTTCAGATCCATTATTTTTTAAAAACCAGACTGGTGACTTGAATAAAGATATTGGAGCCATCAAAGTAGAATTTTTTGAAATTTTAAAAATGGCATTATGCTCTGACTTTTTTCTGAGATACAATGTTTTAAAATAATAATTATTATTATCTTGGCCTTGGTTGAGCGTGAAAAGTAGAAGAGCATCTGTTTCAGAGCTTCCATCATGCTTTCTCGACCATGGTAGCTCTAATCTCTCAGAATAAGTATATCAGTCAGCTTTATATTACTTTAACAGTTACTTTTTACAATAAATTTATGAAGAGAAAAAGTTTTATTTTGACTTCCAGTTTGGAGGATTCAATCTATGGCTGGTTGGCCTCATTGCATTTATGTCTATGGTGAGGCATGGTGGGTGTATATGGCAAAGAAATCCTACCATCATGCCAGGTACAAAAAAGACAGGAAAAGGAAGGTGCTGGGGTTCCAACAGCCTGTTGAGGGCCACAGCCGAGTTGGGGTGACGCATGGCATTTTTGCCAGAAGTAGTGGTTGAGAGGTGACGCCAGCAAGCCGTTAAGATGATGATTTTTGAGTTCTCGCAGAGTTCCCGTTGAGTTCCGGTTGAGCTCTCATGGGGATTCCTGAAGAGTTCGCGTTGGTTGGTGAAGTTCCAGTGGTGGGAGTTCCGGGTGGTGTGGTGTGTTCCTGGAGGAGCCGCGTGGGTGGCGTTCGGGAGAGTTCCCAGGGAGTGTGCTGGTGGAGTTCGGAAATAAAGTTTGTTCCTGCTTGAGTGGCTCATGATTTGTGCCCAGCCAGACTGCGGCAACACCCTCTTCAACAGGAGACTCCCACTGACTAAAAACCTTCCACTAGGCCTCATCGACATTCTAACACCTCCTAATAAGTGCCATGGGTTGGGAAATACATCTTTAACACATGGGCCTTTGGGGGAAAGTCCAGATCCAAACAGAAGTGATAAGAATCCAAAACAGTTATTCTGCCAGCTACCAAATGTGTCTGTTCCAACTGTAATTTGCGAAACTGGGAAAATAATTGTTAGATAGGTATATGGACCCAGTGATCTAAATCTTTACCAGGGTTTCATATTTTTTCATATTTTAATATAATCATATTCCTTACTCTCAAACAGAGAATGTGGTGATAATGGATCCCAAGATCCATAAGATCACAACTTAAACCCTGCATCCAATGATGCTCAAAACATCTGAATGTTCTTAATTGTAAGGGCCATAATTTTCCTTGGGGGATTATTATACTTGTCTGTCATGGCATCCCAAATTTCTTCCTCATGAAAATACAATCTTTCCTTCAGGCAGGGATTTGGGTTCTAAAAGCAGAGTTAAATCTGAGAACTAGACCAAGTATTATGATATTGGAATGACTTTACAGTAATTTTTAATTTTTTTCATGTGCATACATGCTATAAATTGAGCAATACTCATATTGTATACAATTATCTTGTCCCTAGAACTATTATATTCTATACAGTCTCCATATGTCTCTATAGAACAAGTGCCTCAAGTTGTCCCTGAGACCTTACTGCCAATTATGATTTTTATACTTATATTGCTTGATGTTACCTACCAGCCTTTCTACTATTGGGAAACTCAAAACTGTGTAAAACCCCTGTTCTATGAAGAATGTTCATCACTGAGCTGTTCAGAATTGTTGGTGCACCCTCATCAGAGTGTTTCGTAGAGGAGTTTCTCCTAGGTTTGTCAACAGAACACTAGAGTTTTCTATCCTTGAAGGTCCACTTTTACCAACATGCTCACTTGTATGAACCTCTAAATTCCTTGCTCCATCCCCAGCCACAGTAGTTCCAGTATGTCTAATTTATTTGAGGATCATCAGTTTTTTAAGATTAAAAGAATGGTGGTATGTTTTCACTGTTTCTTACAGTCCTTAATGGGATAATAAAGTACAAATCATGAGTAAGTGCTCCAATATTGATTCAATCCATACTTTGATTCAGCACCCCACAAAATCTAAGCCCATAAACACTCTCTGGGCTCCTATTGGTACATAAGGACTAGTTCTGCAGCTCTTCTATTTAGTCTCAGCACTTCTTAGACAGGAAAACATTGCCACTTGACTTTAGTTATTTTTTTTTTCTGATAGCCAGTAGGGTAATGGGTATAGGTTCTGAAAGAATATATATTATTTTTTGAGACAGAAGATAATTTTTTCAGTCCCATTGTATATCTGCCTTAAAAGCCTTTGATATATGTTGTCAAATACATGCCAGAAATGTTAGAGCAGTTTACACTCCTACTGTCAGTCAACTAGAAGACCTGCATCCCCAAAACCATGTCAATCTTGTAATAATATTAATCCTAAATTTTTCTAATTTTGAATGTATCAATTTATGTTTATGTGTAATTTTAAAATATTTTCCCCCTTTGGTAAGTTGCCCATCTAAATTCCTCAAAAAGTTTACCAATAACAGGAGAGTTATGTAAACTCTTCTCTGAATATCCCTTCCCTTTAGGAGTTGAAAGGAGGGAGCCATTACCAGGAAGAAGCTATGCTCTGGAGGAGGAAAGGTAGGCAGATAGTGCTACTATTGCTCGTGCTCGTGCTCGCACACACACACAGACACACACACACACACACAATTTCAGAAAGAGTATCTATTTTTGTTTCACATATTTGGCTTCTTCTTAAAATGCTATTTCAGGTAAGAGTTCAATAAAGCAACTTTGAAAATCACTAACTCTTGCACAACCCCTCAGTGTTATTTAAATAAGGAAGAGAAAAGCTAGGGCCCCTGGGCATCCAAGTGGAGACCAATGTCCCGGCTGCTGCCATCCAAGCAGGTACTCATCTCTACTCTGCTGTTTCAAGATATTTTCTTTTTTGACTGCCCATCCAGAAAATAGTCCAAGATGATTCAAGCATAAAAATAGGGCAAGAACTCTACCCTTAAAATAAGTTTCTTCCTTTGAGGAAGGGGTTGCAGATCTTTTAATAAACCATTTACACCACATAGCTTCAGCAGCTTGCCTTCCTGTTCTGTGGTTCTTATCATGCAGATTACTATAAACCCTTTACTTCAAATAGAAGAAAAAGATTAAATATACTGCCTTGGTTTTCTAGCTGTTGTGTACTGGGATTCACCTTTCTCTTGCCTCTTCTAAATATACTATCTTCTAAATATACGATCTAAATAGGGCTCAATACCTAATTTATCAAATCATGATATATTTCGAGTTTGAGGTGTATCAGATTGGTTATTTCGTCACTGGCTATTATCAGAGAAGAAAATACCTTTCTGTTTCAGGTTTTACATCCATTCAGCAATTATTTTCAGTTCATGTACTTTTGCCCTAAAGCAGTTTCAAGAGAATCCACTTTTAAACATCAAAAGGGAATAACGATGAATACCTGAAAATTAAAGTTCAGAACTATCAACATGTTTTGTACTCTAAAAGTAATCTTAATTATTTCTAGTGTTTCCACTATTTTATTATTAACTATTCATCTTATTTAATAGTTTATATCCCGTGATCTACAACTATCATTTATTGTGAGCTCTGTGTTAAGAAATTTATATGGACCACTTAATTTAATCCTCATAGTAATAAGTATTAAGGTAGGTTAGGGACTGTTATTTCCATTTCATGGATGCATAGAATCTTAAAGAGGGTGAATATCAAAACAGGATTTAGATCAGGATTTTTTTTTTGTCTCTAGGGTTCAATTTCAATTGTTACCATCCCCTTTTATAGAATAAAAATTATCTCAAATTTAGTTCCATATTTTATTCATAATAGTATCAGGACATAAAACTATAAATATTTCATTTGCTTTATGTTTTTATATGATTGGCAAAGAACTTAAACACTGTTTTTCATTTGCTTGTTTCCATCCAGCTATTGACTATTATGGTTTCTGCTTTAAATAGTCATGTTTTAGTTTAAGTTTTTGAAACACGGAATCTAATTGACCCATCTCATTTTTGGTGCCGGGTCACAGGTCTCCACCAAGCATGACTTGCACTGACTTTGCAGCTAGAGTCAGCAGGATTGCTGACAATTCCACAGAAAAGTAGAGCCCCATGATCTGCTTCCATAGCTAACTGAACATCCCTTGAACAGATGTCCTAAGGTCAAGCTTCTGATTATTTCTAGGAACTTTTCATACTTTACCTTAAGTTTGTGATAAAGTGCAAATTTTATTTGAGCTAGTTTAAAGAGTTTGTTCCATAGAAGCAAAAGAGATTGTATCAACCCTATTAAAATTTCATCACTTCCATTTTTGCATATTAAAATGTATACTGAACTATTATCTTGAAATTTTCATCCTGAAAAGATTATGTTTTTTTTTCTTAGAAAAGGGTAGTTAAAACACACTTCGCTTCTATGAAAACATGCCACAGAACCAAATATAGACAAAAATAAATAAATGAGGGCACTTATAAGAGGCAATAGAAGAAAAGGAAGTATGAGAAAGTTAGAAAGAAGGACTTCTTTTTCCTTTTTCTTTTTTTCACAAAGATTTAGGTTTTAGGTAGAAAAGCCACTCTAAACTGAAATACTCTATATACTTAAGTGGTATATTTGAAGTTTCACTCTTTAGATTCAAATTTTCACTTTAATACAATTAGCTAGATGTCCTAGAAACAAAATATTTGGAACAATCAAGGAACAACATAATTTCTCTGTGTTTTATTTCTCATTCTTAAAATAACTTTCTGTTTTTAACTAGTTGCCTTAGGTTCTACAAAAAAAAAAAAAGACTAAGTCCTTTTAGGTGTTCAGGGTGACTAAGCAAATACATAGCTCCAGTTGGCATTTATTATGTACTACCATTAGACAAAGATAGGAGGAGAATCCTAAATAGCTGTGATCTGGATAAGATGTCTAAGGACAGACAACTGAAATTTCTTGCTCAGTTTCCCAAGATGTTCCACAATCAAGTTTGAGGAGCATGGTAGTCCTAGACCATAATATAAATGTCATTTCTCCATTAGAAAACACTACAATTTTGAATTCTTTATCTCTTTTTTCAATTTCCAATGAAGAACAACCACTTAAATGTCCAATGTACTCTGGAATTGACTCTTACCTGGGCACAAAGAGTGTGCAGTGATTCATGACAGGGGACAATCTGACCTTGGGGCCAAGATCTCTGTGGTTAGTGCTACTAGTCTATGGTCTAGAATTGCCTAGGTTCCTTATCCTGGCTTGTTATCCTGCTAGGTTCTGAGTTCCAAGTGCTTGCTTAATTTGTCTAGTGGTAGGACCTCACCACCTTGATTATTACTAAACATCTAATTATGGTTCCTTCTTGGCTGCCTGAGTTCAATCCTATTTGATGAACTAGAGTCACCTTAGGGTACTCCAAATTAGGACTGGTTTGAACCATCCAGAGTTTGCGGTCTGGGTTTCAGCTATTTCTCTGTCAACTAAGCCTCCTTGTCAGGTCTGCTTGGTCCTGCCACCCTAAGTCTTGTTATTATTATACCCAACACTCACCACTTTGGGAACAGCTAAATAGAGAAATGTCAGGACAGGAACAAAAACCAATCCTCACAGATTAACTGCTATGTTTAAGAGATATATTGGGTACTACAAATGTGCATATGTGTCTGAATGTATGCATGTTTATTTAATCCTTATGAAGACCCATTATATGAGCATTATTAATTGCATCTTAAAAATGACAAAACTGAGGCTCAAATCATATATGGTTTACCAAAACAAAATATAAAATGGGCACACAGTGGAATGTCTGGCTCCTCTGAAATTTCTACCACCGTGGACCTAGTACAATCGCATTTGTGACAGCACCCTTAGTCATTAGATGTTTGTCTTCATACTTGACTTGTTTTCCTTCACTGCTTTGTGGAAAGAACTGCTTATGTGGTTTGTCTGTCACGTTTTTATAAATAAACCTTGGCTATTGAAATGAATCCCATTTTCTGGAACCCACCACCTACTGGGTCACAAGTTACACAGATTTGTCCTGAACTTCTTGGCTTTCAGTTGAAACAGAAGGTAAAAAAGCACAATGGTTAAAAGCTTTGGGGCTAGGCAAATGTGGATTCAAGTTCTGGCACCAGCACCGAGTAGTGTGTAACTTGGGTCTAATTACCTCTCACTTTGTGAGACTCTGCACGTAAAGCTCTCAACAGGACCTGTGAAGTGTTAAAGAGTCAGTTTTTGGTAAACACCAAGTACAGTGCTGCTACTATTTTATAATTATATCCATTATTATCATGTTCTCCCAATGAACCCACCTAATCCTGAATGGAGGTCAAGCAGAGAGTGGGGCAAACAAAAGTTAGTGAAGCAACACAAAAACTCAAGACTAGAAACAAAAGTTCTTTCTCTCTTTTCCTCAGTTCCTGTTCTCAACTGCCTATATCAAGAAAAGAAAACACATGCCAATGGAAGGCTTGAAGCCTAAAAAGGAGAAAACATAGTCAGACTCCAATTCTTTCCTAAGAATTCGATTTATCTATAGTAAATAATCACTGTAAAAGAAGGGAAGAAAGAATGAGTAATGGACTTTAATACAGAGGTTATGTGAAACACCAGATTAATGAATGGAAGGTGAGTCAAAATTTACTAATGAAATGAAGAAAACTTTCCCCTGAATTATTGATTAAGACCTGGTGGCATTGTCATATTTCATATCACACTAAATTTACCTGCAGTGCCATGGGCACTTTTTACTCCATTATTTTCTGGCAGAAAGCGGTCTAAATTTATGTTTTAAAAATAAAGTGTATATTATCTTAATAGCTAACTGTGTAACTCTAAATATACTTTGCAAAGTGCCCTACTCTAATGTAAGATCATCTACAAATCTCATCCCTTTCTTATGTTGACTACCTATAACTTCACTAGTGAATGGTGAGTACAAAAACAAAAACAAAAAAAAAATTTTAGTGCATTTGAGTTGACTTGGGTTCCTATTATCACAGTGCTTTGTATCCTGAAGCAGATCATGTAGTGTCTCTGCCCTCATTTCTCATCCAAAAAAAAAAAAAACAAGAATTCTAATGGTTTTGAAGTTAATATGTCATTGTCCCATACATTGTCTCATTTCATGAAATAGCCTCCTCTAGCTTACCTCCTTTGTTTGCTGCAGTGCTAAAAAAATTCTTTTTGGGTATGAAAAGCTTCAGAAAAGTTAGAGGCCAGTCAAAAGCATGCAGTAAAAATGTTTTCACAATTAGAAAATACTGCAGAGAGAAACCATGTTTCCAATGCTTAATGAGACAGTGTTCTGAAACCATTAACACAGATCTCCACTGGATATTTTAGCTAATGAGCACTTAATTCATACTGCTAAATTTGTCACCAAGCCAGCTACCAGCTTTTGCTAACACAGAAGGCAAAGCTGCCAAATGGGGAGAGCCTCATCAGCTCCACACCAAACACAGCCCCTGATTGGCTCATTCCAAAGGACAAAAAAAAAAAAAAAAAACTGTAGCTTTGTTCCAAAGAACCCACAGACGCAGAACTGCTTTTCCTTTTACACTTCCCACTGGTATAGTAAATAGTAACTTTTTTGCCAACCATGCATAAAGCACCATACCACACACATCTATAAGTATTTATTTTTGAGATTTACTAAGAAATATGCAATTTTTAAAAGAGCTCAATGTTTTTGAATTCTCATTTGTTTCCAAGTTTATGAATTAAAAATATTTATATAATAAAATAAGCATTTGAAAGGTGCATTTGACTCTTTGGGGGAAAGATATCAAATTTTCACCAGTGAATATGATGTTAGCTATAGCCTCATCAATACAATCTTCATTGGGTTGAGGAACAGTCCTTTTATTCCCATTATTAAATTTTTTAAAAAACAATATTTATACATAACAGCAGAACACACTTTGATACATCATATATAATGCAGTATAATTTTTCATTCTTCTATGCTAAGAGAAATACGCCAATCTCCCCCCAAAAAACAAAAGCTGAATATTTTCTCTAATATGTGGATACTAATTCACAATGGTTGGGGAAGCCTAGGGAAGAACAGATTTACTTTAGATTAAGTAGAGGGGAGTGAAAGGAGAGAAGAGGATATGGGGGTAAGAAAGATAATAGGATGAATCTATTCTGATTTTGTTCACAGTTTTCAACCTGAAAAGGTATGAAGTTATATCAATTATGCTTTTTCTGCATTTATTGTGATGATCATGTTTTATTCTTCATTCTACTAATATACTGGATCACATATATTTACTTTTATATGTTGAATCATCCTCGTGTCCTAAGATAAATTCTATCTGATGAGGGTAAGTGATTCTTTTAAAGCACTGTTAAATACAGTTTGAGCATTTTGTTGAGATCCAACACAATCCTTTTGAAAATGCCTCTGTCATTCTTCACAGAAATAGAGGAAATAATCCTCAAGTTCATGTGAAACCACAAAAGATCCCAAATAACCAAAGCAATCTTATGCAAAAATAATAAAGCTGGAGGCATCAAACTACCTAATTTCAAAATATATTACAAAGTAATTATAATAAAAACTGGCATAAAATAAACACATCAATTAATTGAATCAAACATAGAACACCAAAATAAACCCATGCATCTACCATAAATAAATTTTCAACAAAAGTGTCAAAAATGTACAAAAGTCATCTACATACAGAACAATACAATTGGGACCCTCACCCATACACAAGAATCAACTCAAAATTGATCAAAGAGATAAACATTAGATTGATACTAACACTACTAGAAGAAAACATGGGAAAAGATGCTTGACACCAGTATAAGGGATGATTGCTTGGATATGACCCTAAAAGCACAAGCAATAAAAGCAAAAATAGGACCTGACTAGACATTTCTGAAAAGACAATATATGAATGGTCAAGAGATATATTTTTTAAAATGCTCAACATTATTAATTATCAAGGAAATGTAAATTAAAATAATAATGAGACATCATCTCATAACTCTTAGAATGACTATTATCAAAAATGTGAATGATGAATATTGACAAGTATGTGGGAAAAAAGGGAATCCCTGTACACTCTTGATGAGAATGTAAATTAACAAAACCATTTTAGGAAACATTATGAATCTTCCTCACAAAACTAAAAATAGAATTATCATATAATCTAACAATTCATTTTAGATCTTGTATCCAAAGGAATTGAAATCAATACATTGATGAGATAGCTGCATTCCCATGCTTACTGTGGTATTATTCACAACAACCCAGATGTAGAAAAAAAAATAAGTGTCTATCAGTAGATGAATGGGTTTTAAAAATGCAGTGTATACACAAGTAATGGAATACTATTCAGTTATAAATGGATGAAATTCTTCATTTGCAACAGCATGGGTGAATCTAGAGGACATTATGCTAAATGAAATAATGGACAGACACATAAAGGCAAATATTGCATAATCACACTTATATGTGTAATCTGAAAAAGTAAGTCATAGAAGTAGTATATAGACTGGTAGTAAAAGAGACTTGGGGTGGTGAGCAGGGAAAAGAGAAATCCCAGTCAAAGTGTATAGAATTTTAGACAAGCCTAAGTTGTGGTAGTGTATTACATAGAAAGGTGCCTATAATAATAATAATGTTTTGTATATTTCAAAGTTGCTAAAAGAGAAAACTTTCAATGTAACCAAAGAAATAGTATGTAAGGTGATGGATGTTAGTTAGCCAGGTTTGCCCTTTCCATAACATACAGTCATATGGAAACATCTCCCTGTGCCTCATAAATACATATATTTGTTTTTTGCCAATGACAAACAGAATAGAATACTTATATGTTGTTATCTGACTAGTCAAGACAGATTAGCATCCAAACCCTGGAGAAAAGCTTAGCTTTAGACAGAAAGAAGATTTCTCTCTACATCAAGGGTGGAGAAGAAAGGAAGTCAAATGGATAAGCTAGAGATATTCCAATCAGACAACTTCTGTATTTCTTATGCTTGGGGTTGGGGTGGAGGAGAGAAAAGAGGAAGTTTGAAGAAAGTAAGAAAAACATGAAGTAGTTGTTATTGTGGGGAAGAGAGAGGAGAGTGAGGGAATCTTAGAATTTTATTCTCTAGGCACCAAACTCTACTTAGAATGAGACCACAAATTTTACAAGACCCTTCTGGGAAACTATTTAATTCTACTAGTACTTTTGGGCAGTTCTGGACTAGAGTTGTGATTCTCCTAGGTAGGCATCTCAGAAGGCAGGTGGGGCGAGGATGCCAAAGATGATTATTTATTTAGAGAATAAATGAGAAATGGGGTGATTGGGGTGTTGGAAGCTTACACTAGCTATAAACCAGTCTTTAACACACAAATCCACATTGTTCCTACTAATATTATTTTCATTTTAAAAAATTAAAAAATTAAAGGTCTCAAAAAGTAAGAGTTGCATACCAAATATCATTCAACTAGTAATCATGGGACTAAGACTCACCCAACATCAAAATTAACTCTAAGTAACCCCAAAACCCAGGTATATTAATATGCCTTAATGAAAGTAGGGAGTAGAGAAAATACGTTTCTATAAAATTCTGTCTTCAGAAAATAGACAAAGAATTTGAAGACATAAAGAATTAGAATGACTAAAATGAATAGATCAAGATTGAGGACATTATTAATTCCAAATGGGATATTTTCAAACAATAATATTTAACAGCTTTGTAAAACTTTAGAGAATCCAAAGGACTTTTATAAATGTTATCTTAGTGATCAAAACAATTGTATGAAGTAGATATTTTGTCATTTATACTTTCATTTATACTTTATGGGTTCCAAGAGTTAAGGGATTTATTCAGCTTACTAATCAGTGGGTTTTACCCTTTTTGTTTTTATTTGTGAAAGGCCTTGGAAAACTCAAAATGATTACAAATGCATTTTTGCAAGTTTATGTTTCACATATGAATTTAACACAGTGAAAAGGTACAGTCAATCTGAATATTTTTCTGTTTTTCTAGTTTTTTTTTTCTTTTTCTTCCTTGTTGTTGTTATTGTTGTTGATTTGGTTTGGTTTTTGCTGAGACAATAAGGAAAACATAGTATTAGAATCATCTTTTCTTTTGAACTCTTGGAGTGAAAATCTGCTTACTTCATATAAATCAGATGGAGTTGACATTGGAAGATAGTCCAACATCTCTCTCATGTGGAGATTTGGCTAATTTTCATTTTCCTTTTCTGTGGAGGTCACACTTTAAAATTCTTGCAGATTGTCTTCATTCTGAAAGCATCTGACCTAAGCTTGCCCACTCCCTTCAGATTCTGGACACTTCTATTGTCTTATTACTTAGCAAACGGAGATATACAAAAGTAAGAAAATCAGGAAGATAGATTTATTAGTGTTTCTCTGTGGAAAAGTATAGAGCACAAGACATATTCTATAATTTATTTGAGAAAGAAAGAACTATAAAGATAGCCAAGAGAACCCCACATGCTACTCCCTCCCACAGCATACCTTGGCTTCATTCTTAGTCTCTTTTCTTTCATTCCTTGTATATGGTCTTTTTTTGCCCTACCTCTCACCTCTCTCAGGAAGATTTCTCATCTACACAGATTATTGCAATCTTCTGTACCATTCTTCATGGTTGAAATTCTTTTAACATACTCTCTCAATGCTACTGAAATGGTTTAAGCAGGTATTAAAAGCAAGTCTGGGACTGGGTTTATAGATTAGTTGGTAGAGTGCTTTCTTCCCATTCACAAGAACCTGGGTTTGATCCCAACACACACACACACACACACACACACACACACACACAAAAAAAAAAAACCAGCAAAAAAATAAGTCTGGTTTTTATTAATTGAATTTATAAGACCAAAGATATCTTTAAAAAAATCTTAGTAAGTTTTTGAAACTATTTTTTTCCTGAGCTTTGGAAAGAAACTGTTATAATGTCTAAAAAAATATTTTGGATAAATACTTCATTTCTTGGTGTTAGTACCAAAATGAAAAACAAAAATTATGCCAAATGAGAAAATTAAGAACTCAAGAAATAATAAAGGCAGATATCTACAATGTTAAAAATCTAGTATTGATTATGCCAACTCCTGTATTTAATCTACATAATTTTAGGATAAGATTGTAATCTTGATTTCAATAATAAAGACTGTTGGATTCTACGTGTTTTAAGGCTTCATCTATTAGTAGTAAATTTGAAGGAAGAAGAGACAGGTAGCGGAAGAGGGTAGTAAGGACAAAGAAGAAGGGAAGAAAATAAAACAAAGTCATTAAATAATTTCCATTTTTCTTAGTTTTTCTTTTGTTTAATTAATTTATTTAATGGTTTCCACAGGAGAAAAAAGGCAGCCTGACTTATACAAGGTTGATACAAAAAGATAGTTAAATGACATCACCACACTATACCTGTCAGTTGGAAGTTGGAGCCATCTCCAGCATTTAAGATGCTTTTTTAGTGTTCAGATGACCACATGTGGGCCATTTATCTGATGACAGCTCTCAGTTATTTTGATGATATATACAATTTTACTCTACTACAGCCAAATGTGTTTCTCTTACAGAGAGATTCTAAAATCTGGATCATCAAAGTAAACTTCTATTTTAATGGCAATGTCTGCATAACAAAGCTATTTTCTACCTTGCTGTAGGAATGAGTGCTCTGGTGACCTATTTATATCAAACTCTCTATGAAGTTTAAGTAAAGAAAATCAACAATCTTTATTATCTGCAACCCATGATTTTATTCCTTAATGATTTACATTTGTAATGTGAAAGTTCAAAACAAATAGAAGAATAAATATTTACTATTTAATTTTAGATGGGTATTTAAAATAAAGTTTCACAATCTGATTCTGTTTATACTCTACCGATCAACTCTGAAAAACATCTTTCAGAATTGGTAGTTATTCATAAAAATGTATAGTCTTTATCTACCAACCCAAAGATCCAAGAACTTTTCAATGAGCAAAGGACTAGAAAGGGGGCCTAGATGTAATTTACCTCTTTTTCTTTTACTCTATTTAAATAGAGTAAAAGAATTTTTTTAACTCAAACCATCCTCCTTACCTGAGGCTCACTTAATCAATAATCATGTGTGGTGCCATTCCCAATACAAGACGGATATGACAAAATTTCTTAAGAAACAGTTGTTTTGTTGGGACATAAACAAATTTACTGGTAAAACCAAGTGTGAGAACACAACATACAGGAAAGCATTTAGAAGGAGATAGATTTTGAACTGGTCAGTATTTGCTTGAGTATAGGGCAGAGAAAAAAAGTCATTCCAGTCAGACAGAACAGACTGTAGAGAGATTTGGGGGGGGAGGAATTTTGACATTCTAGTAATTTTATTGTAAAATAAGCCAAGCTGTTAAAAGGGGACTGTGAAACATGATCTTGAAATGAAAAGAAAGGCTGCAACAAGAAAGACCTTCTTGGAGTTGCCAAGCAACTTGAAGTTCAAACTATAAGCGATGAAGATGCCATCAGATTTGCCCTTAAGTTCCTCTAGTATCCATATGCAAGATAGACGGAAGACAAATAGAAGTAGTGACAAGAAGAATTGGAAACTTTATACAACTGTACATGAAGGCAGTGACAGTGTGTTTGGTAAGTAGGGGGAAAATCTGAGATATATTAAGGAAGTGAAAATATGAGACTTGGTTATTGATCACTTTTGTGGGTAGAATGAGTCCAAGATTTCTGACCTGAAGTACTGTTAGAAGATTATATTAATCATTTGTAGGGGAAATAAAAAAATAATAAAGACATTTAGAAATAAGGTTGAAAACTTATATAGATTAGGTTTGGCATATTTCAAGCTTGGAGTGATAGTGTGATAACAGCATAAATGTCCCCAAATCATTCATATATCAATTGAAACTAAGAAGGAGTCAGACTAGAAATAGCAATCACAGAATTATATAGTTAGGTGAGTGGTTTTTATACCTGAAGTTGTATATATAGCCAGTAAGAGAATGAAGAAAAAGAAATAAAGCTGAGATTTTTGAGAAGTAAGGAAACAGTCTAAACAATAAGGAAAAAAAAATCCAATAGATAAGATGGAAATAAAAATTGAGGTTTAGAGGAGAAGAGTGTGATGTTAGATAGAAGAAATTCTCTGCAAGTTAAAAAAAAATACTAGATGGTTATACTGTTGCCATGGCAGAGATCTGAAATAATCATTATATGGAGCGTGTAAGGAAACTTACCAATGAGGTGAAGACACATACTGTATGAAAGTAAAGCTAAGATAATTTTCAAGAAATATGTCTTTGAAGGATACAGTATGTGAAGTTGTGTGACATTTTTCCTGAAGAGTAAATCAGATGGTTGCTTTGTTGCAGAAAATGGTAGCCAGGAAATTAAGGGTTCTGTCATAAAATCATTGAAGGTTCATGGATGCTAGGTTAAAACCATGTGTTTAGAAATGTTTGAGATTTGTTTTAAAATCTGTGAATCTTTAACTGACTCATTATCTTCTTTGAATCCAAGGCTCTACCATTTCCTAAATGAATATATTGTTCATGTGGACAACTATTCATATTCCTATCTTCCTTTTTTTTCCTGCTTTAATTCCCTTCAGTAGCCTTAATCTTATGAAATTGAGATATGTGAATGAAATACAAATGAATGTTATTAAAGATGTTTTTTTTAACTATTCACATTTGGGAACTACTTCTTAGAACCCACTGGCCATGCGATGAGATTCCCAAGCTGAGTGAAAAATCTGTTTACAGATGCTCTAAATAACAGCTAGCATCAATTACTGTACATGAGGGTGAGCCATCTCATATATCCAGCCCAGGCAAAACTTAAGATAGTTGCAGATCCAGCTGACATGACAGAAACTGCATTGGATAATATAGAAGAATAAATCCTCTTAACCCAGTGAACCTATTCAATGAAATAAAATAAATTATTTTAATTTATTAAGTTTCATAGTAGTCTTTTGTACAGCACAGATGAATGGAACAATCTACTTCATGTTCAGTGCTCTCTTTTACTGAATATTTAATAATTATTTACTATCAACATTCCACTATAATAAATGGTTTTGTATCTCCTATATATGTAATCCTTTATATAGGGATTTAAAATTTAAACAATATTTGTTTCTAAAGTAGACATTATGACTCTTATTTTATTTAGTGGATATAAAAGAAGCTAATAGAGCAGTGAGAATAAGATAGTCAGTTATACTGAAATAGTGCTAAATGCCTCTAAAACTTAGTATATAAATAGATTATAATAACTCAACCAGAATCCTTTAGCATTTTCCTAGAACGACATTTTATGGTCCTTTCCAGAATAGAATGTTTAATTATTGTGGATCTCACTGTCTTATTACTGAAGAGTTAGGAGTTAAAGATGCTAAATTTGAATGTTCATATTTAAATTCATTTGTCAGCACCATAATCATTAGAATTTCAAGGAAGTTTGATTCCTATGACAATAATGAAGTCTTTCAATTCAATTTTCCATTCATATTAAATATCTATTAAATACTAACCAAAAAAAAGAAAACAACACAGCAACGAGTGTATTTTCATTATGAATACAAGTACTTATAAAAGTATATGTGACAGGCAAAAGAAAATAGCTGGATAGATAGATTAGCATTTAATTTGCAACTTTTAGTTTGATTTGCAAAGGTTATACTTCTGCACAAATGAAGAAAAATATTTGGTTTACTTAATATTCTTATTGAAATAATTTGTAGTCATGAGACAATTGGCACTTAAAACATTGTTGAAAAGGGTTGACAACTCATAAATTAATAGAGACCTCATAGAAAAGCCAAAATTCACACAAACAATAGCAAATATACCAGCATCATCCTTCAAAGAATAGTTGAGAGAAATAGAACTCATAGACCTGAAGCTTTAATACTCCTAATGGGTCCTCAATTTGGTGCTGTATTCTGTTGACTTTTTCAAAGTATACCATTATGTGCTATATCAGAAAGAATGAGATCAATAATATTCGTCACTTTCTCAATCAAACATAGATTTTGTAATTTTTGTTTAAATATCATTGAATCAAGTACATATGTAGAATTTTTTATTTTAGTGGAAGGCTTTTTAATAAATATTCCTTCTGCTGATTTGTTGTACATTTGTGAAGAAATAGCTAAAGTGTCAGCACAGAAATTACTCACAAAATATGAATTTTAGGTATGCAGTTATTATTAAGTCAGATGATATGCCCTCAAAATAGGATTTCAACAGCATACAAATAATTCAGTGTAACAAAAACTTGCAGATTGATTCCACTCTTCATTTCAAGATTCTTATAATATTGATTTATTTTCATTTATTTCTCAAGTAACCCTGTAACACTAGCTCATTCTTCCTGTGTCGATATTGATTCCATATCTTGGACCATCCTAATTTGGACTTAATCCAATATTATATAAAAGTATCAGGACATTATGAGTCCACATGTTATCAGATAAATAGACTACCACCTTATGCTTACCAAGAAAACAAAAATGTAAACAAAACAAAAACCACTAGATAATGATTTCATTTAGTATCTTTGAAGTTACTTTCCTGCATGCCGAAATGAGTTACTGAACAAATTTTCTGGTGATTTCTAGGAGAAAATACTGGTTTAATATATTTTCTTCTTGGTTTTTATGCAAACACTATAAAATATTTGGTATATAGTTCAAACAAAACGTGTTTCTCCAGTTGCGCTGTATTTTGACACAAGTAGCTATAGGCTTTCTCAAATGGCAGATATTTTTTAAGCTCTGCCACCACTTCTGTCAGCAATTCAGGCAAATCTTATATATTTAAAGGCTCCAAAGTAATGATGGAGCTAAAATATTCAGCCATAAAATGCAGAAAACTCCACAGGCGTGCCTTACTCTTCACATAAAAGAATTCTTTTTAAACATACAGAAAGGCAATGTCTTTGTAAAGGACATAAACAATGGGAAATTATACATGAAATTTATACAAAAATATTGTGAGGAAAGATTTAAATGTACATAGTAACATATCATCAGATAAAGAAAACAAACCCGATAAATATATCCAGTCAGAAGAAAAAAATGTAATTTCAAAGAACAGAACATGTATAAAAAAAGTTTTAAAACAGACACTAATGAGTAACAACATAAATCAGAACTACCACACCAAGAACTGTGTGAGTTTAAAAAAAAATTCAATAAGAATTTTTAAAGAGAATTGAGAAAAGAAAATAGAAAAAATAATTCAAAAATAAAGACAAACGAGGAAAAAGAGAAGAAACAGAAAAGTACAAGAAAGAAAAATAAGGAAGCAGAGACTGGAAACTAACAAAAAATAACAAACTGTTTCTAACAAACATACATATACCAAAAAAAAAATGATGAAAATGATAACTATAGAGGCCATACACAAAATATCCAATGTATTAGGAATGTAATACATAATAGGAAACCAAAACCAAATCAGTAGGGTAAAAATAATACTGAAATTCATAACTCAGAAAATGTTCTAAAAATGACTTATTACATGATGAAAAGTTTATTTTAAAAAGGTGTGAAGGGGAAAATAAAGTTAACATATTGGAAAAGCACACACTATACTTGAGAACGGTAACCCAGAATAATCAACACTGAGATTTATTTTAGTCAAACTGTAGAATTTGGGGTAGGGGTAGGTGGTAGAAATTTACAACAATTCTGTAAGGTATAAAAAGATGAGATAGCCCTCAGACTTCTGAATAATATTCCATTGTGCATATATACCACATTTTCTTTATCCATTCTTCCACTGATGATCACTTAGTTGATTCCATATCCTGTTTATTGTGAATAAGGACTCAATGAAATGGGAGTCTTTGTTAGATGTTGATTTCAATTATTTGACTATAAAACCAGATATAGGATCCATGAATCACATAATATTTCTATTTTTAGTTTTATGACTAACCTCCATACTGTGTTTCAAATGGACTTTACTAATTTCTATTCCCTCCATCAGTGCCCCAGTGCTCTCTTTTCTCCACTTACTTGGCAGCACTTTTTTTTCCCCTAATAAAATTCTCAGTTGTGTGATGATATTTCATTGAGGCTTGATTTACATTTCCTTTGTAATCTGGTGTTAAGTATTTTTAATATACTTGATGCCCATGTGTATGTCTTCTTTGGAGAAATGTCTATTTAGGTCCTTTGCTTAATACCAGAAATGTCTACTTAGGTCCTGTAGATATTGAGTGGTAGGAGTCCTTACATATTTGAATATTAACCCCACAGCTGATGTATGTTTGTCAAATATTTTCTCCCACTCCATAGGTTACTTTTTTACTTTATTCACTATTTCCTTTACTGTATAGAAGTTTCTGTTTGATATAATCTTACTTATCTGTTTTGCTTTCCCCCCCCCCTCTTTTTGGTGTCATATATAATCATTGCTCAGACCAATGCCATGAAACTTTTCCCCTATGTTTTCTTTCAGGTGTTTAACACATTCTGGTCTTATGATTAAGTCTATAACTATTTTCATAGATTTTTCGGTAGAGTTTAAGATAGGCATCTAATTTCATTTTTTTGCCTATGGATATACAGTTTTCCTGGCACCATTTTTCAGAGATTATTCTTTCTCTATTGTCAAAGATCAGTTGACCATATATGTATACATTTAATTCTGGCCTTTCTGTTCTCCTTTTCAGATCTGTCAGTCTTATGCCAGCAATGAAGAGATACTTGAGGGATTCCTTAAAAGTCTGGCACAAGACAAAATATCTTCTATCAATTCTAACATTTATTTTCTATTTTATTGTAGTGGATCTTTTTGTAAAGAAAAAGCAACTAAAGGCATGAGAATTAAAAAGAGAAGAAATTAGAAAGAGGAGAAAAACGGTCTCCATTTGGGCTGTGGCTGTGGCTTAGAGGCAGAGCACTTGCCTAGCATGCATGAGGCACTGGGTTCGATCCTCAGCACCACATAAAAGTAAATAAATAAAATAAAAGCATTCTGTTCCTCTATAACTATAAAAAAAACCACTATCTCCATTTGTCTGGATTATGATTAGGTATATAAAAGAATCTAAATCATATAGGGCAAAAAAACCCATAAAATAATAAGCCATGTATATAAGAGATGGGAAGAGAAGTTAGCCATACTAAATATGCAAACATATTGTAAAATTGGTAAGTGAAATTAGTGTTGCATTTATAGATGAATATGTAATAGAGTGGTAGTTAATGGGACAAAATGGAATGAGCAGATTCTACACATATAAAATTTTAATAGGAAATGAAGTCAGCATTGTAACCAGTGGAGAAAGATGTGGACTTAATATCAGATAATACTAAAATTAGATTGTCTTATAATAAATTTAAATCTGATGTATTCTGTAGGCCAATATCAAGATAAATTCCAAATGTATTACAACTCTAAATTCAAATTTGGAACAATAAAAGGATTAGGAGAAAATATGGTCATGGTAGTTTATAATCTACAAATGTTTTATCTCATAGTATGGAAACAGAAAATTTTCTAACTGCAATTCAAAATTCTGAGTCCAGATTAAAAAAATGATTGATAAATAATATAATAAAACAATTTAAAAATGCAAATAACTAATAAGAAGAAAAACATATGACATATCAGAAAAAGCTCATATTAAATGACTAAAATCCCAGAATGAAAAAATTATGTGAAAATGTTGTTAAAATGTAACATATGCAAATAATCCTTAAGCATAAAAATGCCTATCTTTACTCAAAATTATAGGAAAGTAAATAATACTGAAATACTATTTTCAACTATCAGTTGTTAAAAATCTAAAAGACTGATCAAATTCTCAATAGAGGCAGATCAAAAAAAAACAACACTCTCACTTATTGTTATAGTACAGCTTATAGAGAACAATTTGAAAATATTTACCTAAATTATCTATGTTTGGGGTATCAAACATTTTATAAGCAAGGTTATTAATTGTGATATTAAAGATCTAACAATAGTAAAAAGGAAAAAAAAACTGTCTGAATAAGCTATTGAACTCAAAGAAATATTGTGCATCTGTAAGGTGGGATGAGGAAGATTCTGAATTCAGATGATTGATTGATTGATAGACAAATAAACAGACAGTGCCAGAATATATTTTAAATGAAAAAATATATATATTCTATTTTTAGAATAGGCATGTATTTCCTTAATTTCTCAAAACAGAAACAAAAAATAATCAAAGTTTTTGTCTATGTAAAGAGTAGGAGAAAGTCTTTAAAAAAGAAAATCAAACATATTCATATTAAAACTCCTTGTCTCTAAAGTCTCTCTATTTTTTTAAACCATGGGACTGATTTTGCTCAAACAGTAATTTGATCATATCTCTCTGTTACTCAAGAACCAACAAAAGGCTTTAGTGTCACACAGATTTTAAAAACTCTACAGATTGTTTCCTGATTCTCTTCCAATTGCTTTTTATCTTACTAATTTCATCTTCTTGCCATTATCTTCCCTGATGTCCACACCGTGTTCTTCATCCCTCAAGATAAAGTCACCTTTATAGCACAGTGGCTTTCCAGTTCTACCTTCCCCACCTGTCTGTCATCATAGGTCTTTGATCTGTTAAGCCGACCTTATTCCCTCTGGATCCATGTCTCTTCCTGAAAGAAAAATCCTTAATCCAATACAATCTCTTTATCAGATAAACCTCTTATCACATTTGAAATCAATTTATTACTAAATATCCCTTCATTGTACCAACATATTTTATTTAATCAGAAATAATTACATCCTCTCTTATATCAAAGTATACTACTTCTCCTTTTAAGAGTAGAAACTCTACCAGAGAAGAGAATTATTTCTGGTGTGTTCCTCAACAGCATCAAGTCTTCCATGGGCTGCAGATTTACACCAAGGTCCCAGAAGTTCTGCTCTGATGAGATAAGGGGAGCATTCAGACATTAATAATTAGCCAAGGGAATTTACTGAACTCTTTTCTGGCTATTCTGATAAAGTCTGCATAATATTCATGAATTCATTTATGCATCAAAATTCTATTGAAGCAAATTATACAATTAATAAAGGATGTATTTGCATGTGAGTAGGAACACAATGACCCAGAAGAGGAGACCAGAGTGAATATTTTAAAGAAGGTCACCTAGCCCCAACCCATGCCAAACCAATATTATTTGAATCCAATGGTGATGTAAGTCAGAGGAGGCATGGCAGCCTGAACACACAATTTCCTGGCCAGGGTAAGTTTGCATCACACTTTCAGCAGACTCTTCTAATAATAAGCACTCAGAAAGAGTCATACCACTTTCTAAATGTCTCCCCAGACACAAATGCTTTGACTCCATCTATCAAACATAGTCTTTTAAGGCTTTTTTTTTTTCTAAGAAAAAGATCATCCTTATAG
Source organism: Urocitellus parryii (assembly GCF_045843805.1). Classification (NCBI taxonomy): domain Eukaryota; kingdom Metazoa; phylum Chordata; class Mammalia; order Rodentia; family Sciuridae; genus Urocitellus; species Urocitellus parryii. The sequence continues at coordinate 76,875,200 of NC_135538.1, read as the reverse complement.
TGGGACACCTAAAAACTGACATGCCATTATTAATCATTTCTACAGCTTCTTTTATAATATACTCTGTAAAATAGAATTTTCCAGGGAGCAACAAAATTCTTTCCCCAAAGACTCCTTTCAATTAAAGGCAGAATTGAGGAAAGCAGACAATTAAATGGTTCATAAAACAAAATGACTCTTCTTATGGCATAAATATCAGGCTCAGTCATCAAAGTGAGGACAGAAACATCAAGAGAAAAATGATAAGAGGTTACATTTGGAAATTTGATTTCTCTCTAAGATTTTAAATAAATCAACTCCACATCAACATTTGTATAAAAGCAGTTACTTGGGCTGGGGATGTGGCTCAAGCGGTAGCGCGCTCGCCTGGCATGCGTGCGGCCTGGGTTCGATCCTCAGCACCACATACAAACAAAGATGTTGTGTCCGCCGAGAACTAAAAAATAAATATTAAAAAAAAAAAAAGCAGTTACTTGATTAAAAGTAATTTTTGCAATTTGTTGGCCCTAGCACAACAGGAAATCTGGAAATGGAGAAGGGACTCCGTAGTAAGATCAGAACATTTATCCCTAATCACCCGGATTCCAATCCTCACTCTTCCTCATGTGCAGGCGTGTGCATTCCACTACAAGGACCAGCAGGGGCACAAGAGAATGTATAAGACTATTAGGGAAGGAAAAGGAGCACAGGGTAGAGTTGGGAGAGATGAGAAAAAAAGGAGTTTAATCAAGTTTGACTTGGAAATTTAAAAATGAACAGGACCAAGTTTTTTTAAAAAATTAAATTATAAAAACTAATTCAAACAAATATCATTCACCACCAACTGAGAACAAATGGTTAGCATGCAAATATTTGTGAGGAGCTAGATATATATTAAAAAACAAATCAAACTTATTTATATGTATATCACAGTGAGTTACACATACCATTGAATTTACACATTTCAGTCAAATTCACCTTTGAAAATTCAGCATTTTCACTTTTTCTGGAAAAGGAATTTAATTTTGGCCAAGAAAATCATTGTCACCTTCAAAAGTTTGTACCTAGAAGTTACATCCTAAAATTCTGAGAGATTTACTTATTTTTCAGTCTGTGGGAAGACTGAAGACACCTTTCCTTCTCAATATGAAAATTAAATCTTTCTTTGATGCCATTAGCTTAAATATTAAAATTTGGACAGAATTAGTTATTACTAATAACCAATAATATATTCAACTGCCACTTCTTAGGAATTCTTCAACATCAAAGTCTTTGAATAAAAATGAAAATGAATCTTAGGAGAAAGAATAAACACAAGTACAGTATCACTTTGTAAGGTTCAATAAACATTTGCTAAGAGCCTTCAATGAAAAGAGAACCCATCAGTTTAGTAAACAGAGCATGAAGCTGAAGAGCATTTTACACAGACATCTATTCTCTAGTTTTTGATGGAACTTAGATACATGTACATATATAAGCAAGCACATCATTTGCATGTAAGCAAATCATGCAGCCAACTTATAGTTTCCTTGTGCATTGTTCCAAAAGGAAAATTTAAGTTCTACATCTTATCATACATATTGCTATTTCTCTCAATAAATGTTTGCCGGCTTGTTCTGAAAAAAAAAATGCTTTATGTAAAAATTTTTTAAGTAAAAGAATATATGCAATGTGAATTGAAAGTTATAAAGTTATACAAAAAAATAAAATCTCTTAAATAAAGACTAGTAAATAAAAATGCAAAAAAATAATTTCCTAAAGCAAAAACATAAAAATTAATTTTAAGCACCTATGGTTTAAATTTGCCCATAGGATCCTTTGGGATATAAAAATCATCATTTTTGGTGACAAAAATTCTATTCCATTAGGATAGGGAGAAGTGTGGGAGTCAATCCACATTAAATTATTTCTGTTGCTTCCCTGAAATACATGCCTTCTGTATCACAAAATCTCAGATATGAGAAAGGAAAGGAGATGATTATTTTTAGAAAATTTTCCAATTTATTCTGTTCTATCTGCTTGAACCCACATCACCATATTTGAGAATCACTTTCAACATTTCTTCAATTACTAAAGATAAAATGTGTTTAATTCAATTTACTGCACGTTTATGGGCATTTTTAGAACTGTGATTCTCCTGAAATTATCAGCTCAAGGAAGCCTTCATTCACACCCATCTCTCTACACATGCCTTTCCTTCTACTGCATGATTAAAGACCCCTCTTCTCTCCTTATTCCCTGACACATTCTTCTCCAGCAATAATCACATCTTTTAAGCCATGATTATATGTGTGTTTTTTTTAACAAGACCCAACAGACTATCTAGTATAAAAAAGATGCAGACACATTTGATAGATGGATAAGTTAATGTGCTCACAAACTCAGTACATGTTTTTTGACACAGTTATATGTCAGGCATTGTTCTGAGTACTGGGGATACACACACACACACAAAATGAATGAATGAGTATTGAGGGAGGGAATGTTAAATAAGAATGAATAAGAAATAATCTTCCTTCTCAAAGCACATATGGTGGAGTGGGAGATACCTTCTTCCGTCAACTGAAGGAAGACTATCAGTCAACAAATGTCTATTGAGCTCCACTTCAAATCAGGTAGAAGAGATACATACATATAGCAGAAAACAAGAAGCTCCAGGTACCTGCCTCAGTTACTGCAGAATCTAAGTCAGGAAACATTTGGACACACCCAAGTGTAACATGACATCCAGTAGGTAGATGAGTGCCCTGGAGAAAGCAAAAAGAACAGAGTCTACAGGACAGGTGACAGTGACCACTATATGCAAAATGTACAAAGTTACCTTTAAAAGATCTCAGGGAATACAACATGTAGATGTTTTAGCATCTATTATTGGATTTATCGTATTTTCAGAATTTGTTAACAAAAGTTTGTATGAAAAGAATTTATAATAGGTACCCTACATCATTACCTACAAAATTACATTCTACCACTCATATTTACTGCAAAATGCAAATCCCTTCAGCTGTCAATGATTCATATTCCACTATAAAGCCACCAAGCCAAATAGAAGATATGTAAGATGAAGCATTTCTTTTTAGTAATGACTTTTCTATTCACCCCACGCTAATATCATCTGCTCTTTAGCTGTTCAGCCGCTCCCAACTCCTGTTTTTAGATTTATTCGTTTTTTTTAATTCTAAATTTCTTCTTTATTTATTAATATTTCAGTAATATTTATGCATAATTATGTCCCATAGCCTCAATTACAACTTATTATATTCAAAAAGTTACCCATTTAATAATTTTTTCTACTATATTTTCCTCTAAAATAACTGCAGTCTTCCCCCAGGTTTGTTTCCAGGATACACGTTTGTAATCAGCACTTTGGATACTTGTATATATTTGCCAAAATCTCTTGCCTTTCTTATCAACTCTATCCATTCATATTATCAACTCCCCTTGTTAATCAGTCTCTCCTGTGATGTCAATTTTCAGGACTACAAAGGAAAAAGAAGAAATACAATTGAACACTGATTTTTAAGTATTATTTGTTTTATTACTGTTCCCTTCAACTGTGCAATTTCTTCTTGATGCTAATCCTACCATGGCTTCATCTGTGACCTTTATACTAAGATTCCCAAGTTCATGATTTCTAGCCCCTGCCCTCACACCATACCATTGACTGCCCTCTAGGCTCTGACACCTGATGTGCACTCAACTCCAGAAGCTCCACAGGTTTGCAATGAACCTCTGTCATGCCACCTTACTGTCCTAGCTCATGTCACCACTCTTCAGACATTCATGTTCAAAAATCTGGAAAATTCTTTTACTTTTCCCTCTCTTTCACTTGCCAGGTCCTGAAATTTTTTATTTATTTTCTCTTCAGTGTGCCACTCAATTTTTTTTTTTTTTTTTTTTTTTTTTTTTGCTTTTTTGTGTTCACCATTAAGTCAAAAATTCAGATCTGGGTCTCTTCAGTAGGAAGCCTATTTAATTCCTAACTGCACATTCACCAATCCTCAGTGGCTACTCTCCATTCTTCATCAGTTTATGAAGGTTCCTAAAATGCAAAACCAAGTTCAGATGGGCTTTCTCAGACTCTACAGAAATATACTAAAATTCTTCAGTCAGCCATTCAAAGTCTTCCATGCTATAAGTCAAATCTACATTTCCATTCCTGAGCAGCCAGTTTTTCATTTGTCAAACTTACACTGTTCCCCAAATTTCATACTTCTTAAATACTTATAGTGTTTTGCTATTTGTCACAGTTATAAATGTTATCTACTTCTCCATCTCAAAATTAAATTCCCTACCTCCAAGTTAAAACTATATCTTAGGATAAAATATATCCCTTATTTTTTTCACATATGCATTCTTTAATTTGTAGACTCATTTACTTATACATTCTCTTATGCATGCATAAGAATTTTAAATTCTGTATGTAATTACTTCAAACATAATGCATAAATAATACTACTAAAATAAATTATCCAGAAAACGCAAATTAAAACCACAATGAGATTATTTTACACCTATTAGAAAGGCTATCATTAGAAAGATAAATAATAACAAGTGTTGGTAAAAATTTGGAGAAAAGGAAACTCTTGTATAGTATTGGTGGTAATATAAAACAGTGTAACTATTAAGCAAAACTGTTTGGAGGAACCTCAAAAATTACAAATAGAGACACCATAGGGTCCAACAATCACACTACTAGGTATATAGTCAAAGGAAATAAAATCACAATGTGAAGAAATATCTGCACTCCCATGTCCATTGTAGCTCTGTTCATAGTAGTCAAGACATGGAATATCCATTCCTCAGAAATGAATGAATTTTTTATGTGGTACATATATACAGCAGAATACTATTCCACCTTAAAAAAAAACACACACAATTAGGAAATCTTGTCACCTATAAAAACATGGATGAAGGCATGAACATTATGTTAAGTGAAATAAGCCAGGGACATAGATATAAATTGTGTATGTAGTTACTTAAAATATAATGTATAAACTCACATATTGAATTTTAAAAAGTTAAATTAATAGTAGAATGAGATTAACAGGAGCTTGGGTTGAGGTGTGGTTGATAGAGATTGGGAAGAAAGAAATTGGTCAAAACATACAAAATGGCTGTGAGAGTAGATTTTATACATTCTCACCACATTATATATATGTTGTATTTAATTTATCCATGACTGTTTTAAAACATCGTGTTATATGCTGTAAATTATACAATTTTAATTTGTCCTTTTAAAATAACAATTACAATAAAGTTGTAGTAGTTATGATGTGCTTAGCTCTTGGCCCTCCCCTTGCCTCACTCTACCTCTTTATCTGTGTAATATTACTCGATTCTATTCTTGTGAATGAAATATAAATTTTCCACATGTATTTCTAGCCTAGACTTCTCTAATAAACTTAAGATTCATATGTAAAAGTGCCACCAATGTCTCTGATGTTTCTGACATACAAAAGTGGACTTGATCCCTCACTTCAAACACTATTCCTCCCAGATATTTGCAAAATTGTATCATTACCTACCCAAAGGTTCCAGCCATATTCCTGGTAGAAATAGTTCATTCCTTTCTCTCCCCAATCCCACGTCTCATATTCAATCAATCAGCAAATCCTTTCAGTTCTACTTCTGAGATGTATCTCCCATCTCTTTCCATATACTTCTCCACAAGGCTGTCCTAGTTCAAACCATGTGGACTCCCTTCTTCACCCATAATGTGCTCCCTGCTGCTTTTTGTTAATGTTTTGTTTTTATTTTTCTTTATTTTCCTTCAGTTCACTTTTTGTATAATAGCTAGAAGAACAAAGTGAAAGTAAACCTGACACTTCTCTCTCTCTCTCTCTCTCTCTCTCTCTCTCTCTCTCTCTCTCTCTCTCTGTGTGTGTCTCTCTCCCTCTGATTCATAATTATTGACTAACTCTCAAACTTCTTTTTTTTTATTGTTGGTCGTTCATAACATTACATAGTTCTTAATACATCATATTTCACAGTTTGATTCAAGTGGGTTATGAACTCCCAATTTTACCCCGTATACAGATTGCTGTATCACATCAGTTACCCTTCCATTGATTGACAAATTGCCTTTCTAGTGTCTGATGTATTCTGATGTCTGTCCTATTCTCTACTATCCCCCCTCCCCTCCCCTCCCCTCCCCTCCCCTTTTCTCTCTCTACCCCTTCTACTGTAAATCATTTCTTCGATTTGTATTATCTTGTCTTACCCCTCCTTTCCTCTTATATGTCATTTTGTATAACCCTGAGGATCGCCTTCCATTTCCATGCTGTTTCCCTTCTCCCTCCCTTTCCCTCCCACCTCTCATCCCTGTTTAATGTAATTCTTCTTCTCAAACTTTCGTCCCTACCCTGTCCTTGTTTACTCCCCTTATATCAAAGGGGTCATTTGGTATTTATTTTTTAAAGATTGACTAGCTTCACTTAGCATAATCTGCTGTAATGCCATCCATTTCCCTCCAAATTCTATGATTTTGTCATTTCTTAATGCAGAGTAATACTCCATTGTGTATAAATGCCACATTTTTTTTATCCATTCATCTATTGAAGGGCATCTAGGCTGATTCCACAATCTTGCTATCGTGAATTGTGCTGCTATGAACATCGATGTAGCACTGTCCCCGCAGCATGCTCTTATTAGGTCTTTGGGGAATAGACCGAGAAGGGGAATAGCTGGGTCAAATGGTGGTTCCATTCCCAGCTTTCCAAGAAATCTCCATACTGCTTTCCAAATTGGCTGCACCAATTTGCAGTCCCACCAGCAATGAACAAGAGTGCCCTTTTCCCCACATCCTCTCCAGCACTTATTGTTGTTTGACTTTCTAATGGCTGCCAATCTTACTGGGGTGAGATGGTATCTTAGGGTAGTTTTGATTTGCATTTCTCTGATTGCTAGCTATGGTGAGCATTTTTTCATGTACTTATTGATTGATTGTATGTCCTCCTCTGAGAAGTGTCTGTTCAGGTCCTTGGCCCATTTATTGATTGGGTTATTTGTTATCTTATTGTCTAATTTTTTGAGTTCTTTGTATATTCTGGTTATTAGGGCTCTATCTGAAGTGTGTGGAGTAAAGATTTGTTCCCAGGATGTAGGCTCCCTATTTATCTCTCTTATTGTTTCTTTTGCTGAGAAAAAACTTTTTAGTTTGAGTAAGTCCCATTTGTTGATTCTAGTTGTTAACTTTTGCGCTATGGGTGTCCTATTGAGGAATTTGGAGCCCGATCCCACAGTATGTAGATCATACCCTACTTTTTCTTCTATCAGATGCCGTGTCTCTGATTTAATATCAAGCTCCTTGATCCATTTTGAGTTAACTTTTGTGCATGGCGAGAGATAGGGATTCAGATTCATTATGATGCAAATGGATTTCCAGTTTTCCCAGCACCATTTGTTGAAGATGCTATCCTTCCTCCATTGCATGCTTTTAGACCCTTTATCAAATATAAGATAGTTGTAGTTTTGTGGGTTTGTTACTGTGTCCTCTATTCTGTACCATTGGTCCACCCACCTGTTTTGGTACCAGTACCATGCTGTTTTAGTTACTATTGCTCTGTAGTATAGTTTGAAGTCTGGTATCGCTATACTGCCTGATTCACACTTCCTGCTTAGCATTGTTTTTGTTATTCTGGGTCTTTTATTATTCCATATGAATTTCATGATTCTTTTATCTATTTCTACAAGAAATGCTGCTGGGATTTTGATTGGCATTGCATTAAACTTATAGAGAACTTTTGGTAATATCGCCATCTTGATGATGTTGGTTCTGCCTATCCATGAGCAGGGTATATTTTTCCATCTTCTAAGGTCTTCTTCTATATCTTTCTTTAGGGTTCTGTAATTTTCATTGTATAAATCTTTCACCTCTTTTGTTAGGTTGATTCCCAAGTATTTTATTTTTTGGGGGGATATTATGAATGGAGTAGTTGTCCTCATTTCTGTTTCAGAGGATTTGTCACTGATATACAGGAATGCCTTTGATTTATGCGTGTTGATCTTATATCCTGCCACTTTGCTGAATTCATTTATTAGTTCTAATAGCTTCTTTGTAGACCCTTTTGGGTCTGCTAGGTATAGAATCATATCATCTGCAAATAGTGATAATTTAAGTTCTTCTTTTCCTATTTTTATGCCTTTAATTTCTTTTGTCTGTCTAATTGCTCTGGCCAGTGTTTCGAGGACTATGTTGAACAGAAGTGGTGAAAGAGGGCATCCCTGTCTTGTTCCAGATCTTAGAGGGAATGCCTTCAATTTTTCTCCATTCAGAATGATGCTGGCCTGTGGCTTATCATAGATTGCTTTTACAATGTTGAGGTATGATCCTGTTATCCCTAATTTTTCTAGCGTTTTGAACATAAAGGGATGCTGTACTTTGTCGAATGCTTTTTCTGCATCTATTGAGATGATCATATGGTTCTTATTTTTAAGTCTATTGATGTGGTGAATAACATTTATTGATTTCCGTATATTAAACCAGCCTTGCATCCCAGGGATGAATCCTACTTGATCATGATGTATAATTTTTTTGATATGTATTTGAATCTGATTCGCCAGAATTTTATTGAGGATTTTTGCGTCAAGGTTCATTAGAGATATTGGTCTGTAGTTTTCCTTCTTTGAAGTGTCTTTGTCTGGTTTCGGAATCAGGGTGATGTTGGCCTCGTAGAATGAATTTGGAAGTTCTCCCTCTTTTTCTGTTTCCTGAAATAGCTTGAAAAGTATTGGTGTTAGTTCCTTTTTAAAGGTTTTGTAAAACTCTGCTGTATACCCATCCGGTCCTGGGCTTTTCTTAGTTGGTAGTCTTTTGATGGTTTCTTCTATTTCCTCTATTGTTATTGGTCTGTTTAGGTTGTCTATATCCTCCTGGCTCAATCTGGGCAGATCATAGGACTCAAGGAATTTATCTATGCCTTCACTATCTTCTATTTTATTGGAGTATAAGGATTCAAAGTAATTTCTGATTATCTTCTGTATTTCTGAAGTGTCTGTTGTGATATTGCCTTTTTCATCCCGTATGCTAGTAATTTGGGTTCTCTCTCTTCTTCTCTTCGTTAGCATGGCTAAGGGTCTGTCAATTTTATTTATTTTTTCAAAGAACCAGCTTTTAGTTTTGTCAATTTTTTCAATTGTTTCTTTTGTTTCAATTTCATTAATTTCAGCTCTGATTTTAATTATTTCTTGCCTTCTACTTCTTTTGCTGTTGTTTTGCTCTTCTTTTTCTAGGATTTTGAGATGAAGTATGAGATCATTTATTTGTTGGTTTTTTCTTTTTTTGAGGAATGAACTCCAAGCAATGAATTTTCCTCTTAGAACTGCTTTCAATGTGTCCCATAGATTCCGATATGTTGTGTCTGTGTTTTCATTTAACTCTAGGAATTTTTTAATTTCCTCCTTGATGTCTTCTAAAACCCATTGATCACTCAGCAACCTATTGTTCATTCTCCAGGTGATGCTTGATTTTTCCTTTCTTCATTTATCATTGATTTTCAGTTTCATTCCATTATGATCAGATAAGATGCATGGTATTATCTCTACCCCCTTTGTATTGTCTAAGAGTTGTCCTGTGACATAGTATATGGTCTATTTTTGAGAAGGTTCCATGTGCTGCTGAGAAAAAAGTGTAGCTACTTGATGTTGGGTGGTATAGTCTATATATGTCAATTAAGTCTAGGTTGTTAATTGTGTTATTGAGTTCTATAGTTTCCTTATTTAACTTTTGTTTGGAAGATCTGTCCAGTGGTGAGAGAGGTGTGTTGAAGTCTCCCATGATTATTTTATGTTGGTCTATTAGACTCTTGAACTTGAGAAGAGTTTGCTTGATGAACACAGCTGCACCATTATTTGGGGCATATATATTTATGATTGTTATGTCTTGTTGGTGTATGGTTCCCTTGAGCAGTATGAAGTGTCCTTCTATATCCCTTTTGATTAGCTTTGGCTTGAAATCTATTTTATTAGATATGAGTATGGACACTCCTGCTTGTTTCCGCGGTCCATATGAGTGATATGATTTTTCCCAACCTTTCACCTTCAGTCTATGTATATCTTTTCCTATCAAATGCGTCTCCTGTAGACAGCATATTGTTGGGTCTTGTTTTTTGATCCATTCTACTAGCCTGTGTCTCTTAATTGGTGAGTTTAAGCCATTAACATTTAGGGTTATTATTGAGATATGGTTTGTTCTTCTATCCATATTTGTTTATTGATGTTACTAAACCTGATTTGTTATCCTCTTTGACTACTTTCCCCCCTTTACTGTCCTACCTCCCATTGTTGGTTTTCAATGTTATTTTCCATTTCCTCTTCCTGTAATGTTTTGCCAAGGATTTTTTGAAGAGATGGTTTTCTAGCTGCGAATTCTTTTAACTTTTGTTTATCCTGGAAGGTTTTAATTTCATCTTCTAACCTGAAGCTTAATTTCGCCGGATACACGATTCTTGGTTGGAGCCCATTGTCTTTCAGTGTTTGAAATATGTTATTCCAGGATCTTCTAGCTTTCAGAGTCTGTGTTGAGAGATCAGCTGTTATCCTGATTGGTTTACCCCTAAATGTAATCTGCTTTCTTTCTCTTTCAGCTTTTAAAATTCTCTCCTTATTCTGTATGTTGGACATCTTCATTATAATGTGTCTAGGTGTGGATCTCTTATGATTTTGCACATTCGGCGTCCTGTAGGCTTCTAGGATTTGGGATTCTGTCTCATTCTTCAATTCTGGGAAGTTTTCTCGTATTATTTCACTGAATAGACTGTTTATTCCTTTGGAATGGAGCTCTGTGCCTTCCTGTATCCCAATGACTCTTAAATTTGGTCTTTTGATATTGTCCCATAATTCTTGGATGTTCTGCTCATGGTTTCTTAGCAGACTTGCTGAGCTGTCTATGTTCTTTTCCAGTTGAAATACTTTGTCTTCATTGTCTGATGTTCTCTCTTCTAAGTGATCTACTCTGCTGGTAGTATTCTCAATTGAGTTTTTAAGTTGGTTTATTGTTTCCTGCATTTCTAGAATTTCAATTTGTTTGTTTTTTATTACCTCTATCTCCCTGTGAAATTGATCTTTTACTTCCTGGATTTGTTTGTCAATGTGATCTTTCATTGTCTGATTTTGCTGTCTCATGTCTTCCTTGAGACTCCAGATCATCTGAAGCATATATATTCTGAACTCTTTATCTGATATTCCATCTCTTGCAGCTATTACCTCTTCTAAAGTTGAGTTGACCTGCATTGCTTGTGGTCCTTTCTTTCCTTGTCTTTTCATACTGCTCGCTTTTCTTTCTGCTTGGTGCAACTGTTGTGTTTTTGAAATTTACCCCCTATTTATTTATGTTGCTCTTGTATACTTGAAAAGTCTCCCTTGCAGGTGCGGGCGGCAGCTGTGCCCCTACTCCAATTGGGGTGACGTGTCTACCACGCTGGCGTCTCTCTGGGCCTGTTCCGGGAGTGGAAGGCGGCTCTGCTCTGTCCCTATTCCAATTGGGGTGTCGTGACTACCATGCTGGCAGGTCGCTGGGCCTGTTCCGGGCGTGGGCGGTGGGCTTGGCTGGCGGGATTCCACCTATGGCAGTCCCTAACCTCCCTGCTTGCTAATTAATGGCTTCTCTGAGGCGCCACTCCTTCTGTAGCTGCGGGGCAGGCTGCGCGAATCAGTTGGCCTGGATCTCCGGGGTCCTGCTGCTGGCTGTTTTGATGTTGCAAGCTGTTGGAGAGTGGTGGTGTATCCTTCAGCTTTCCCGGATGGTGGCCGCTGACTGCCTGGATGGAGTGTCCGCTGTGGGGGATGGGACTGTACCGCTTCCTTCCCCTTCTGAGATCCCGTGCTCGGCCCAAGGGTCCGTGTGGGCTTGGCTGGCGGGATTCCACCTAATGGCAGTCCCTAATCTCCCTGCTTGCTAATTAATGGCTTCACTGAGGCGCCACGCCTTCTGTAGCCGCAGGGCAGGCCACGCAAATCAGTTGGCCTGGATCTCCCGGGTCCTGCTGCAGGCTGTTGCGATCCCTGGCACTCTATCACTTTGATTTTTTCTGCTTGCCCCTCCCCCAGCGCTGGCTAGCCAGGTTTCGTTTTGGCTGCTACTGGGAGGACGGGTTGGAGGTCAGGTGTCTCTAGTTTCCCCCTAGTCTCTATGGAGGCTCAGCTTGATACTCCCTCTCCCGGCAAGCCTAGGAGAGATTTTATGTGAATTCCCGCTGTCTGGGGGGTGAGCTGAATGACACCAACCTGTTTTGATGTTGCACTCTGAAGGAGAGTGGCGGTGTATCCTTCAGCTTTCCCGGATGGTGGCCGCTGACTGCCTCGGTGGAGTGTCCGCTGTGGGGGATGGGACTGTACCGCTTCCTTCCCCTTCTGCCTCTCAAACTTCTTGATGCCTACATCACCTAACTTCTTGGCCCACCTACTCTCTCTATTCTATTCACACTGACCTCTTCTCAGTTCCGGAAATATATTTGACCTTCCATGCATAAATTATTTCACTTATGCTATTCTTTCTGCTCAAAATGCTGTGTACCTCTTTCTTTTTCTAGGTGTCAGTTTAAGTGTTACATGACAGAAATGTTCTTTCATGCTATCAGCAGCTTCTTTTACAAAGAATTTGGCATTTTAATTATTGCTTTAAATAGTTCTTCTGTCTCTTTTCTAGTCTATAAGCTGCCTAGGGAAGGCAGTTTTTCTCCACCACTTACTTTTGTTTGAATTGCCTCACATGATGTCTGGCACATGGTTAGCAAAATAAATATTCCCTCCCTCCATATGAATTAATTACACATATATACATAAATGTGTAATTAATTCATACAAATTCATTATATTCTATAGTAAATGAAATTGATTTTCTGATTTTCACACAAGCTGTCTACAAAAATCTGGAGAAAATATGTTTAATACTAAATAATGAAGCAAGGATGGGTAGAATTAGCATCTAAGTCAATGAAAATTATAAAGAGAGAAGTCAACCATTCAATATTTAGTATTTAATATTTATTCAATATCAACATATAAAATATTTATGGGGCCTTTTGTTTTCCTATTATTAGGATATCCTTTAGCATATTTCCTTATTTTAAATTAGTGAGTGCTTTGGGAGTTTAGGCATTCATGGGATTATGGTCTAAAATTTTCTGTATTCATTGTCTCTTTAAAGATGTTAATGGTATGATATACTTCACTAGATGATAATATATTTCATGGCAATAAGTGTGATTTTGTTCTTAGGCTCCACAGTCTAGCTGGAAGACCCTTGAGCCAAAACTATGGAGTATTTATTACAATCTAGCAAACAGACAAATGCAGCTAGAAGTAGGCCATGTGTTCGTGAAGTCCAAGTGTCATGTTACCACTTCTTAACCACGAAAGACAGCGAAGCAGAAAAGAATAACGAAGTAATTAAACTGTTCCTCTCCCATAGCCAAAATGGAAAAATAGGGTTTACTTTTAACAATTTTATAATTTTCTATTCCTATTCAGTATATCTACTGAGCAAGGCCACAATTACATGAGTCTTCAACTCTTTGCATCAGCTGTCTCTATTATCAACTGACTATATCAAATAGAAATGAATAAACCAAAAAATGCAGTGAAACTAGTTTAAAATTAAAGAGAAAAAGTGTTTGGTAAAGATTAACCTCAAATGACAAATATTAATAGTTACCAAATATTTTATATTAAGAATCAGTCCAATTATCTCCCTTTTTGCTTATGAAGAAAGTAGAAAATTTCCTCAGAAATTAAAAATTAGGATACTAATATTAACTTAATATATATAACTGCTAGCAAGAGAGCTTTTTCAGATGGTAAAAAGAAACTTTAGAGTGAACTACATCTAAACCCAAACAAGCCTGAGATCTTCCTGTCTATATAATTTACAACCTCTCTATAGATCAATTGTTTTACTTATCTCTAAAACTAGAAAGAAAATCCCATCTTACCAAAGCATTGAGATAATTATTATAAGTGACACACTATATGTTGAATTATGGACATTTTAAAGTGTGTTCAATAGATATTACTTCATGTGGTCCTAGAAAAAGTAAAGAAATTAAATTTTGTCAAATGTTTGCTAATGTTTCACACACGTTCTCACATAAAGTAGGAAAATCTAACGTTTTCCCTGATGGGGTGATAGTAATATCATTGTTCTGCAGATAATTTGGTACACAAAAGGGTATATAACTTGCATTGCACATCTAATACATTGCAATGTCAAGGTTTGTATTCAGAGCTTAAAAAAATAAAAAAAAAATCTGCTCCTTTGATTGACACATAAATAGAAGCCTCTTGAGATGTGTGGACTTATTACTGAACATTCTACCAGGAAAATACTTAATTGGTTTGACACACCTGACTAAATACACGAATTGGGCAGAAGACTATTTAAGAGAAAATAAGAGTAAACCAAGGGGATAATCAGTAAGTAAAGTGATTGTCTGAGAGCCCCCTTGCTCAAAAACATCTGGATACCTAAGTTTTACTCCCTCCTTTCCTACTCTCAGGACCAGAAGAATCAGAATCAGAAGACTTTGACAGGATTTCATCCAAATAAGGCATATTTCTAAAGAAAATTAATTTATTGCCATTGCTTTTAATTAACTATTTACTCTTCCTTATTTTTTTACTCCAAATGTTAAGAGTAATAGAAGTAAAAGATGGTAAATGATGTGGATAGAATACAAAATAAATTATTTTAGTAATTTCCTCTAAAGCAGTCTCCAAACCCAACCTTATTTTATTAAGTGGCAGAGAATAAAAACAAGGTTGTACCAATCCCAGGGAGCAGCTGCCTATTACAAATAAAGCCCAGTGAAATGACACAGGTAACACCTGCAGCCAGGGTTGGATGATCAACTACAGAATGTTTGACCTTATTTTTTATCCGCAGCTTAAGTACTATAGTTGCATAAAGGGACTTAGTGCTTAAAAAATAGTTGTGGTGGCCAAAACTAATTGATTTGACTAATAGAATGGAATTTAAAACCACTAAAATTTCTTTTACTAATGCTAATATTATGTCTCAAAAACACTATCCTACATTCCAGGGGATATCTGTTCTAAACATTAAATAAAACTATCTGTTCTTAGCATTAAATTTTAGTTCATGAATATCCTAAAACATTTGAGAATGGTGTAATTTTGCCTTTCAAAAAAATTTTTCCCAATCAATATTTGGCTACTTTTGAGAAATCTGGCAAGCATGCATTATTTGGTAAGGATGATGATTGTCCTCTGCACTTTCCTTCTGCCTCTGAAAACAAATCTAAAGAATATTACTGATCATTTTTTTTCATTCCAAAAACATCTGGATACCTAAGTTTTACTTCCTCACAATTAAGTTTAAAACTGGTATAGCCATATTATATGGTAATCTTACTCATGGGATAAACTAAGACTTTTCTTGTAAGTGTGAAATAACTGTTTGGGACTGTAGAATAAAATAGTTAAATATTAACTGAATGTTTACATCTAAAATATGTGACTAATGTGCATATTGAAATTGCAGATAATTCTTTGTTTTTCTGAAGGCTTCATTATTATTAGCTAATTGAATAAAATATTCAAAATAATAAAAAGAGATTTCTTTGAAAAATGTTTCTTGGTAGCTGAAAAAGTCATAAACCAAGTATACTAGATGCCAAAAATCTGCCTAATGATGATAGAGCAGAGAATAAAAGACACTGAGCCTCAGAGCAATGGAAGCTGGGGCATTTTAATGAGAGAAGATATTTTTAGGAGTACAGAAATTACTGACTGATTTGGATGGTAGAATATGTCTGTATCTTAAAGAGTGTTTGTTGCTATTTTATTTTTGTAGAGTAACGATATTTGCCTGTAGTGATAATTAGAGAGCCCTTCTACTTGGGATTAATCAGCTTGTTTCTTTGAATAAATTTCCAGTTATTTAGTTAGGGGTTTGAATGGACAAAACAGTATAAAAAAAAAAAACAATGTAAAGCATCCCAGGGTATAATTTTTAAGATTATCCCACTACAAACATTACATTAAATTAGATCATACAGAGATAGCGGGCAGAATTTATTGACCTGTCTAGACTGTCATTTATACACCATGTATCAAACATCCTCTATACTAATGTTCTACAACCAGGGCCAGATACTATGTATAAAATGAACACATCATGCTGAGTTCTCAGGAAGTCTCCCAATGGACAAGTAAAAAGATAATCCCATTGAGATAGATAGAAATAGAATGAGTTAAAATGGCATGTATTTGCCAAGTGACTGGCAGTTATCCCAGACTGGAGAGGGGCCATCCAGAGGAGGGTGAAAGACTCATCCCAGATTACACGTCCTGTGAAGAATGACTTGAAGCAACTAAGAATGGATACAGAGGATAACAGTGAGAGACAGTCACCTGACTTAACTTTCAAATGAGATAACAATTATCTCATTCACCAAATGTCTCCATACATTTGTATTTACTAATGCTGTGATGGTATATATAGGTATATAAATGCTAGAGGGGAGCAGGAACTGAGAAAGTCACTAGACTGTCCCTTTGACATTTTCTTGTGTAACTTTTAGCTCTAACAGTCATGATATGGACCTCTAAGCACAGTGTAAGCCCAGTGCCACTCTAGGGCTTTTAAATCTAATTCAAGAAGTGCTGTCGTAGATGCCTCAAAATGATCTGTACATTAAAATCCAAATCTTCCATTCTATTATTTTCATGGACTATTCTCAATGGCAGGCATTCTCTGAACCTCAGTATAATTGTTTATTGAGAAAACACTGTAGAAAACTCTGAGAAAAACCTGTATAGCCATTCTCTCTTTCTTTAATGAATCTGTCTCTTCAGCCACTGATTAATGGCTCTACCCTTGGAAATTTTCAGACTCTGTGGAAAAATGGCAAATGACATAAATCCAGAATATGTTAGTAGGTAGAAGATTTATACTCTGCTTCCTTTACTTTGGCATATTTGGATAAAACATCAAGACACTATAAAGCCTAAGAAAATGGAAATCTTAGCTTAAAATAAGTGTCCCCTCTCTTCTCAGTCTCCAGTTGTATTTTCTTTTAGCCACTTTCTCATAATCACATCCATGAATATTCTGTGTGTGTCTCTGAACTTAAAAAACCTGCCCTCAATCTATCTATGAACACACATAGACACTTTTTATTGCTTTTTTTTTCCTACAACATGTCTCAATGAACTGAGTGCTAAGATCAAAGAAATAGGACATAGTCCTTGCCTTAGGAGAAATTCCAGTATAAATTAGACAATGGGGACACAAATAAGCACATGGGCATTTGTATAGCTGATCAAACATCGTGAAGAATGTGTATAATTTACAAATGTTAGTGAACCTGTACTATGTGGGGGAAAATTAAATAAAAGTAAACTGAAAAAAACTTCCAATCATTAGAGCTGATAAAGGCTTTGAGAACATCAAGGTCAGGAGCGTCTTTGTACAGAAGAGAAAACTGCAAGCACAGAGTATAGAGGGAGGGAATGACAATTTCCCATCCATGGAAGAAGAAGTCTTTTTGTAAGAGGTCAGATTTCCTGAAGTCTCAGAGCACCAGGAATTGAAGAATTGAGCTTTCTGTCCAAATGACCACATAAGTTAACAACCTAGGAATAACAAGATATGTTTAAATGGTGGCAATTTTTCCTAGTTAAGTGGTAAAGTCAAAAAGTCTTCTAAATTACTCTTTGGGTTCCAAACCCTTCTCATACCTTTTAACAACATCTCTTCTCAGAATCATATGTTTGATGTAATCTTTCATTGCTGTTTCAAACAGTCCTCCTTGAGCTTCTGCAAGGACACAGAAAACAAGTTCTGGGATGGATTTCAAGGTTTCCCTATGGTCAAAGTTTCAAAAAAAAGATTCTCCTTTACTCTAAGATAAGGGTTGAATTTACATAGCACCTCTGTCTTGGAACACTGATGTGTCCTTATTTCTGAATGGTCACCAGTCAGTTTTATAGCATCAGAGTGAAGGAACATGAGAGTCAATTTTAACAAATCTGATTCAATATAATTGGGCACAGAGGACCCCAAAATAACCTATTTTACTCTAAATTTTATGTATAATTGAACAGGCAGTGTTATTTAAATTAACTTTTTCCTGACCCAAAGGTAAATCGCATTATTAAACTGTTAGCTCCTATTTCCAAATATTATGATGAAAAGAACATGTGACAGGAAAACATAGAAACAGGCTTGGCTTTATTTTGGAAACTCTAAATGTCACAGTTTATCCCCCAAGGTAGTTGTCAGCACCGATATTGGCAATCCCTTCCCTAAAATAGCCAACAAAGAGTCCTGCAACACAGTGTACTCCATAAAGCACACTCATCAATTTACTGACTCACTCAGATTTGCCATGGCTTTGTGTATCAATTTAAAACATCTTTATCTAAAAATAATTTATGGAAATCTGTGGTCCCTGAAAACGTAAAAGCATACCACATTATCTGCAGATTTCATCACCTTGTTTTCCCTGTCACTCATAAACATTCAGGCAACAAATCAGATTACCAAAACCATCAGAGCTACATCTGGGTCTCCTTCCCTCCCACTCACACAAGGCGTTTCGTCTTTACTGTGTCTATCTTTCTTGTTTGGGCATTTTAAAAAAGTAAAATCTGAATGCTTCATCTAGAGATTTCATTTCTTGTTGAAGAGTCTAGGTTAACTATATCTCTCCACTAGCAGTATCATCTAGGTAACTAAATCACTAATATTATAAACTAAAGCCTCTGGCACAGAAGTGAGACACTCCTATAAAAAATTAAGGATCAATGTAATTATGTTTATTCAAATCTCTGAAAAAATATAAAATCTTCAATCAACTGCTTTTTATATTTAACTAAAAAATGTTTTCATTTATTTTGACCACACTTCTTATTTACAACAAGAAGTCTTCAGTCTCTTACAGGAGAAAGAGCACAGTATAAATAAGACAACAGGAATAAAATAGAAAAGAAAACTTGAATAGAAAGCAAAGTAACCTGAAATGAATAGATTACCATATTTGCCTCTGATTTTCTGACATTTAAGGCAAACTGCTTTTCGTGCTTCAAGGGATGGGTCAGAGGGACACTACCTGCTCTTTGAAGTCTCTCCAAATTCCCCGAGGGCCAGTATCTCTTTCCCCTCCAGAACTCTAGGCACCTTTATACTTATGCCAGCCTGAGTCCTTGTCATTTTGTTGTAATACTTAGCTTACAAATTTTTCGTTGCTCATGTGGTCAATTCCTTGAGCAAGATCAAAACCTGCTACTTTCCTTTCTTTGATTCCTATTGCTAAAGCAATATTTTGCACCTTACAGTAGCTTTCCTCTCTGGAAACTTTTGCAACCTTCTCATTATCCTTTGAGTTCTGCAATGTCATCAGTTGGTTGGCTTTTCCCATCTGAAGACTTGCTCTGTCCATCTTTGTTTAACACATTTTTTTTTTACTTTCTAATATTAACTCATTTCATCATGTGCCTTTTCCCCATATTCTTCTTCTAAAACTCCTAAGAAGATAGGAGGTCCCAACATGATTTCAGTGACTCATTACTATTCTGTTCATGTTTCCCATATTTTTATCCTATGCTTTATGGGTGTATCAACTTTATCTTTGAAAATATGTCGCTAATCTGATATATAAATTTTATATTGATTCTCATTGTAAATTTTCAGAAAAGGTATATTAATGGCAAAAAATCCTGCCTGGCTTTAATAGTCACCCAGTTTTGCTTGCTCTATCTTCATTTCTTGCATAAAATACAGAGCATGCCTTCAAATCTTTCTGAGAAGGTGATCAGTGTATCTTTCAGGTTTTCTTCTCTTCATCCCATTACTTCCATTTCCTCTGAGTCTTCAGATTGCTTCTTTTTGTATATATTGTTGATTTTCTTAAACTCTCTAATGATCTTTACTCAAACAGTCACAATTATAAATGAAGACCTGGATGGATGAAATAGAGTTGCATACCTTTTTCTGCTCAGATCTGGATGTGTTTCCCAAAAAGGGAACAAATTACTTTCCTCTCTGTGTATTGTTAATGAAAAAATTATTGAGTGATATTTGATTAAGCATGATATGGAAGGTAAGGAAGGCTTTTTCAGGATCATCACAATATATACAATAACTACTGCAATGAGGACTTGTGTTGAAGGAGAGAATTTAGGTTCATCATCAAATACAGGATGGGCAAGTGGGAATTTATACCCAAAGACAATTACTATAAGGAAAGAAACATCATGGGGTTTTGGCCAAACCAACCTAATAGGATTCTTGCTGAAACAGGCCAGCCTGCCTGATCAGATGTCAGAGGATACTGGAAGAAGAGGAACCTGATCAGATATGCAGGATGATCAGATATTAAGAATGGAGTGGGGTGGTTCTGGTTAAACTGACTCAGCAGATTTCTTTGCCAAAACTGAATTTTATGAGGCAGTGCACAGACTGGTCTAGAAAAAGTTTAGAAGCCAGATGAAAATCTTGTCAAAACAAAGAATTTTTGCCAGTAAATAGGTATTGGCATGCAGATTGGTGTGCATCGTTTAAGATATGTGAACAAGGAGAAATCAGTAGACAGTTCAAATGCCAAAATAACAATATTACTGTGGGAAGGAACTATTTCACTGTATTTTTCTCCCAACTTGAGAGATCTTTCCTTTCAAATCCTTCCATATTATTATAGAGCCTTGGCATATTTGGAAATCAGCTGACTCTTTGTCGAGTGGTAAATGTCATATTGGAAATGGCAGCATATCCTATGGAGTCTTCTTGATTTCTTTAGGAAGAACTTCTCTGGCTTAGATTAAAGAATAAAAGTCACTGTTGTCATTCACACTGGGGGGGGCTGTGAAGAGCCACATTGGTCATGTTAGCGATAGACAGATCATGTAATTATTCTAATTACTCTCTCACTATCTTTTTTAGACCTGCACACTGCATTTGAGATCTTTCCAACACATCTAACAAGTCACCTTTGATTATGCTGAATTTATGGTTTTCCCTAATCTGAATTATCTGTCAATGAACTGTTTTCCAGAAATCATTTCCAATTTCCATTTCAAATGAAAGACAGTATCACTTTCTATTTGCATACAACAATGGATTTTACTTCTCTATGAAACAAATTTCTGTCATTTTAATGAAATTGGAAAAAGCAAAGATAAACCCCTGAATATGTTTATTGGATTCATAATGAGAGTTTAGATTTAGCTTCTCACTTGGACTGTGGACCTGCAAAACGTTTTTTGTTATCTCCTGTATGCTTAAATATTTATCTAAATGACATCAACCATTCCCTAAAGTGCTTCATATGTCTAAATATTAATATGTAGATAAATTTTACTTTTATTGAATTATAAAAGCCAGTGTCATAAAATTATCTTGGGCTATAATAAAGTCTTCAGAAATGAGAAGGCCAGTTAAATTCCAACTCTTGACTGAATTTGACAGGAGAGTCACCGGTTTCAGTAGTTCTATGAAAATCAAAATGATAAAAAAATGCCCTTGATACTTATCTTTTAATAATAACAAAAAAGTAGACTTCTTAAGAATTTTTTTGTTGTTCTAATCAATTTCAAAGAGTACTTATAAACTCCAAGTAAAATTTAAATCATTGAGATTATATATAATAATTTTCAATATAGCTTTTTATGTTTTATATAATTACATTATATATTATTTTATAATGTAATGCATATATGCCGGTTTGGCTAAGTAAAAAGCAAAAAGAGCTTTCAATTTTTCTCTCAATTTCTTTGCCACCTTTCATAAAAGTTATCTCTCTAAACCAGAAATCTATCTAATTGTTTTCCATCTGAGGTTACTGGCCATATGTTCATCTAATCTCACAATTAGAGACAGTCTTCTATTACTTTGCAGTCGGTGAGAATGATCAGCTCTGACCTTCTCAGATTGCTCTGAAATCACAAGAAGTACACCTTGGAAAGAAGACAGTAGCTCTAGCTTCTCTCTTATCAGTTATTTAGGTTCAATATAATAATTCAAAAGATAAGTATTTTTTTTTCCTTAATGTTATTCCATCCTGAGTCAGAGTAGAAGATGGGTGCTTTCCTAGCAAAATGTATTTCATCTGCTTTTCTTATCTTAAAAGGACAAAGCAGTATATGATTCAAAAACCGATCAGATTTTTCTTTTTGTGTTTCTGATATACATTAATTCTACTTTCACAATATATTTTAAATCTGCTCTAAGTAAAAATTCACTGTGAAATTAAATCTAATCACCATGATCAACCAGTAAGCACAAAAGTTCAAAATGGATAATCACTTATTTCGGTTTTCCTGTTGAAAATGGCAATGCATATTAGTCAAATAATTTAAATTTCACATTTCATAAGTAACCCATTTTATCTAATTAGCTAAATCAAACTGCAAGTGAATGGTGTGGCTAATCCCACCCATGAAAAGGTTTGTGTGCAAAACATGGAAGCAAGGATTTAGGTGGATTGATGTAGGCCAAGTCACACAGAGAATTAACAATGAGGAGGGGACACTTTCTTTAATAACTATTTTCAATTTAACCTAAGTGGGAACTTAATTTCACTTTTTAGTTTAGTTTACATTAACCAAATTTATAATGCTGTGAAAAAAATTCTTCTATTCTAACATTTATTTACTCTGGAAAAATATTACCATTTTCAAATAGATCACAGTACTCCTATGAAATGATTGGCATGATCTCTTTCCAAAGGGGAAACAAAGTCAGAAGATTGTTACATGAATATAGATTCAGATTAAAGGAGTAGTACGTCACTGATACCACTTTACAAGAACACAATAGGTACTGAATGATTGTTGAAATAATAAATGTATTAAGTCATTAAGCAATGATGGCATAACATTATAATAACTCAATACAATCATTTCAATGCTATTGTCTCTCCTGAGGAAATCAGATCTACAATTTTACTTATTTATTTACATTATTTTTTCTCCTATTACTTTCTGGGATTACTAAAAGTAAGGACTTGTCCTATTTCTGTATTACCAGTACTCAGAATTCTGGCTTATTAAATGCTTAGCATTTTAGAAATTGAAATAAAATGAAATATTTACATTAGCTAGACAACATAATGCCCTCAATTTAAGACATTTAGGAAATTTTGAAGATGGAATTCACTAGGAAAAAAGCCAAGAGAGGCTAATATCTTGAAGTTCCCCATTTTCAGAGGATGAGCTCTTTTGAAACACAAGGAAACATCTGAGTCTTATCTACTGCCTGATAGATCCAGCCAAGTTCAGTACAATGGTGTGAGTTGTATTTTTCTCCTCCTTAAAAATTCTCACCTTTTTCCTTGCCTGTTCTTGCCCTGATGCTACTGCAAATATGACATTGTATCTCTGAGAACCACCATCCAGCTACTTAATATATTTGCTGAACTCCACTCACCTCTCAGAAATTCTACCTAATACAGGGTCCAGAACACTACATTTACTCAACCAGCACAAACTTGATTTAGTCTCCAGTCAGAAAAGTGTTTCAGTGCATCCTCTAGTAGCTCTCTGCGATCTAGGTTTGTGATATGGTCATGGGCCTTGGCAGTGAATTAGTAGTAAAAAAGCTAACATTCATTGAGCACTCTATTACTGCATGTGTGGAAACTTCTCCTTTTTCCTTTTTTATGCCTATCTCTCCAAAGAACCTCCATATAAAATACCTCAATCAATATTTGCTGACTCATTTGTTAAATAAATAGATCATATAATAAACACATCTATGAATTAAAGAAGTTTGCTCTTGGTTGAGCTTTTTGCTTGGACAAGCCTGCTTTGCTTCTTTATCTCCCATTTCCACAGTACTGGGTAAATAACTTCTTGCCTTTTTTTTTTTTCCTAGAATATAGCTAGAACACAGGAGGACTACCTACCCTTTATTGTGATACATTTAATGCAAAAATACTTTTTTGTTTTGTTTTGTTTTGTTTTTGGCAACTTGGCACTCAGGGGCACTTTGTCATTTATCTACATCCCCAGTCCCTTTTACTTTTTGAGACAGGATCTAGCTAAGTTCTGAAGCAGATCTAGAATTTACCATCCTCCTTTCTCGGGCTCCAAATCCCTGGGATTACAGGTATGGGTCATCATACGTGGCTTTTTACAAAAATATTTTCTTACCAGAAGGCATCCCAATAGCAATAGGGAAAGCACCTGTTTATATTGCCAATATTTTAAAGCTATATTTTTAGGAATAGTTTCTTATTTCGTTATTAAAGTCAAAACCAATTTTGCTTTGGGCATGACAATCAAAACAAGATGAATAAACTTTTAAATTACTATTATTGTATGTAATCCACCAGAGACCGGAGAAGCAAAGAACCTCAGTTCAACTAACTTTCAAGCAGTGACAGGCCATTTGTAGGAAAGAAGAAACCAGCCTACTTTCATTTCTGGTGAAGTGGAATGAGAAGGAATCTGCCATTGAATGAAACAAGAAAAAATCAACCAAAACTTTGAGGAACTTCTAATGGCCATGGATAGGCCAACAAACAGATTACAATTCCAAGAAAATATAATCAGAGAGCAAGTCTACACCCACCAACAACACTTTCTCACCACTCTCCACATGTAGTACACTAAAGGCCAAGAGCAGAGTAGGAAGAGGTCCTTCTAGGTATATGGAGCATCCTACAACATAATTCAAGCAACTGCAGAAGGCTGGCCATAAGGAGGTGAGAGAATCCTTGAGTCATCCCAGCCTTCACAGGGTCAACACAGACCTCCAAGCTAATGTCAGAATGGGAGGTTGAAGAGAGATTGCCTACCATGCAAAAATTTAGCAGTATCCCAAAGAGATCGCAGCTGGTGCCTTGGCTGTAAAACACAAAGGTAACTCTACAACCAGGTCAGTTTGTAAGTTTAGAATTATAAGAGGGACTATCAAATGCAATAAAAATACTAAAGGATCTAGTTGAAAAGATGGAACAGGTGTGTGAAGACATGTTAACTTTTTAAAATTTTTTTTTGTAGTTGTAGATGGACAGCATTTTTATTTTATATGTTTATTTTTATGTGGTGTTGATGAGCAAACCCAATGCCTCACATAGGCAAGGCGAGCACCCTGCCACTAAGCTACAGCCCCAACCCAAGAGATGAGAACTTTTATTGAAGAAATAGTATCTTTGAAAATGAACTAAAAGGAAATGACAGAAATATAAAATGTTATCAGAAATGAAGAATTCACTACATAGGATCCTAACTGGACAGAGGAATAGATTAGTTCACATGAAGCCAAGGCAATAAAATATATCCAAACTGTAACATAAAGGTAGATTGAAGGAAGAACGGAATATTCAATATCTGTAGATCAATAGCAAATAGTCTGCATTCATGTAAGAGTACTTCTAGGAAGAAAGAAAAGAGAGAAAACAGAAGAAATATTTGAGAAAAAAAATGTTGTATCAAAACTTTCTACAATTTAAGGAACAATTATCCCATAGATATCAGAGGATCAATAAAACCAGAAAAGAATAAATACAAAGAAGAATCATGTCTAAGTGTTTCTATGCAAAATACTGAAAATCAAAGATAAAGAACAGATCTTAAAAGCAGGCCAAGAGGAACTCCATGGTGGGGTGCTTACCTAGTATGCACAGTGACCTAGATTCAATCTCTAGAACCTCAGAGCAACAACCACCACCACAACCCAAATAGGTAGTCTAAGGAAAAATAATGCATCACAAACATAAGAACATCAATAATGATGATAGCTGATTTTTCACTGAGAAAAAAAAAACTGCTGGAGAAAGAACGAAAAGGAAAATGAATATTTAGAAGTACTAACTAAAAGAAGAAAAGAAATTCTAGTATTTTATATTCAGCAGAAAAATTACTGTAATTAAAAGAAAAACTGGATTAGTATTAGAATCAAAAACATACTGATGAAATATAAAATATCTTTCCTAAAACATTATTGTATCTATTTTTAAGACTTCTTTACTATTTAAAAAATAATCATGTATTTATTGTTTAAAACACATGTATATGGAAAATATGATGAATTATAGCACAAAAGTGAGGATGATATTTTTGTAAGTTTTATGAAGAAATGCACAATTATTTGAAGGTAAACTGTGATAAATTGAAGATTCATATTACTCTATATCTTCCTAACCACAGAGTGCTCACACATATGACATCAGCCACAACATATACACTGGTGTGCTAAAAAAGCCAATATAGAAGATAAGAAATAAAATTAAAATTGACAAAAAGCACTCAATTCAACCAAGTGAAGCAAGAAAGGAGGAGAAAATTTAAAAATCAGATAAATAGAAAATAACAGTTTTGTATATTTAAATCCTACAATATCAATAACTAAATTAAATGTAAAAGGCCAAACATGACAATTAGTAGATTGTCAGACTGGATTAAAAGGAAACAAAGTCCAAAAGATCCTATTTTTAAGAAGCACGTGATAAATATAAACAGTAAAAGATTGAAAATGATAGTGTAGGAAAAATATATATGTGCAAATATTAAGCATAATAAATCTAATGTGGTTTTATTATTGTCAGGCAAAGAAGTATTCAAACAAAGTGAAGACAATATTACAAAATGGTAAAAGAATCAACTCATGAAGAAGTAATGACAATCCTAAATGTACTTGCACTTAATAGAAGACTTCAATTCTGACTACTTTTTAGAGGTCAGTGATACTTTTGAGTATCATACTCAATGCACATTATTTTCAATTACACATGTAATATTGATAATATACCATACTCAGGGCCATACAATAATCTCAAACATAAAAAGACTTAAGTTACATAGAGTATATTCCTCATCTACTCAAAAATTAAATTAGAAATAAGCAATAATAAATAATCTAGATTTGGAAAAATTCCAAAATTCTTAAAAATTAAGTCAAGCACACTTAATAATCAGTGTTTAAAGAAACATAATAAAATTTAAAAATTATTTGAGCTCAAAGAATAAAACTTTGAACTGAAAGAATAAAAGTAAAATATCAAAATGTGAAATATAAGAAGTGTGAGTAAAGAAAGACATGTAGATTTACATAATCATAATTAAAAAGAAAAAAATAGGAAAGTCAATAAGTGAAGGTTCTATTAAAATATTTGGCAAGAACAAATTAAATCCAAAATAAGTACAAATAAAGAAATAAAAAGATTATAAATCAATGAAAAATATACAAATAATAATTAAATTATTAACTTTAATACTACACTTAAGAGATTAGATTCTAAGGATACTAATGAAAGTCCAATTTGACATATAAGTATATGCTAATCTTAGAAATCATCTGTGTTATTAATTATAATCTATGTAGTATGGATTATCTCTACTATGGCTTCATTTAAATATTTTAAAAATTCCTACACAAATATAAAAACATACAAATAACAAAGACAATGAAAAAAATTGTTACTTTATTGAAAAGACTAATAAATTGACTAATCTCTAGACTTAACAAGAAAAAAATAGAGAAAAGAAACTATCTCTGAAAATCAAGGATTTTTACTACAGAGCCTAGTATACACATTTGACATCTTAACTGTCATTTGATATCTTAAATAGAATATACATATCCTTTTAAAGACACAAACTTTAAAAAAGAAAAATAAATCTATATCATCTAAATAAATTAAATATATGATTAAAAACTTTCACAATAAAGACTGTAGGTCCAAAAGACTGCATGGATGAATTTTATCACACATTTTTGAAAGAAATAAAAATAACCTTATATAAACCTTTCAAAAAAATAAATAAATAAAATGTTCCTCAACTCATTTTAGGACATCAGTATTACTCTGATATCAAAAGAAAGCAAAGTCACCAGAAACAAAGTTCTTTTTAAAACTCTGAGTTATTTCTTATAAATACAAATACAAAATTATCTAAAAATAATTACATGCCAAATACAGTAACAAATAAAAAGTATAATACTTTGTGATTAAGTACGACATATCCCAGGAATGGATATTGTTCTAATATTCAATTAGAATAATTTAATATTTTATACAAAATAAAGGAGAAAATAAACCTTACAATTATTTTCATGGATGCAGAAAAAGGATATGACAAAATTTAACACTCATCTATGACAAGAAATTTTAACATAGTAGAAAGAGAAAAAAAGATTTAGTCTTATATAGGTCACATGTAAAAAGCTTACAGCTAACATTGTTATGATTTCATTGAGGTGTTCTCCAAAAGCTCATATGTGAGTCAATGCAAGAAGGTTTAGAGGTGAAATGACTAGTAATAAGAACCTCAATGTAATCAGTGCATTAATCCTCTGAGAGCGATTAACTGGGTGGTAACTGTAGGCAGGTAGGGTGTGGTTGGAGGAGGTAGATCACTGGGGCATGACTTTGGCGTATATATCTTGTTCTTGGTGAGGCTGAGCGCACTCTCTCTCTCTCTCCTTCCTGGTGCCATGTCCTGAGCTGTTTACCTCTACCACAGTCTCCTGCCTCTGCCATGGTATT
Source organism: Urocitellus parryii (assembly GCF_045843805.1). Lineage (NCBI taxonomy): Eukaryota > Metazoa > Chordata > Mammalia > Rodentia > Sciuridae > Urocitellus > Urocitellus parryii. The sequence goes on along the minus strand of NC_135538.1, from coordinate 76,846,770 downwards.
CTCCTTCACCTTGAGTCCCAAAGAATGGAGTCAGTCAAGAAGTCAGTCCGGACTTCAGTGTATATGCAATATGAGAAATTACTGCTTCTTTTAAAATGTTAATGACTTGAATAAGTCATAACTTCAACTGTACAGAATAGTGCATTTGTATCTACTGGGGTTTTATTATTCAGTGGAGAATACAGAATATTATGTTCATCCTCCTCAAATATATCCTATTATATTTAAATGTGTGGGGTCAAGGGATTTGTAACGAAAGAAATCAGGAAACAAAGTAAAACTAGAAGAGGAGGTGAAGCGTGACATAACAGAATATGTCAAGTGCAGGCTAGAGTGTAGCCACAGTACTCATGAAACCATGAGACCCAAAATAAACTTTTCCTCCTCTAATTGTTCTTGTCAGGTCTTTTAGTCACAGTAATGAAAAAATTGATTAAAACTAACATTAGATGCAATGTTAAAATATTAAATCATCTTTCTTTAAATTGGGACAAGAAAAATTTTTTATCATTTCTGTCCAGGTGCACAGAAAAGAAATAAAAGGCAAAATTATACAAAGTACATGTATGAAAACTTGAATTGGGTGTCAACATACTTTATATATAAAGATATAAAGAGATATAATTTGTGGTATATATGTGTATTAAGAATTTTAATGCAAAAAATAAAAATAGTGTTACCTTAGATGGAGGGAAGTGAAAGGAGGGGAAGGCAGGGGATGTGGGATGTGGGGATAAGAAAGATAGTAGAATGAAACAGACATTATTATTTTGTGTATGTATGTGACTGTATGACCAATGTGATTCTACAATATGTATACTCAGAAAAATAAGAAATTATATCCCATCTATGTATGATATATCAAAATATATAAGTGCATTCTACTGTCATGTATAACTAATTAAAACAAATAAAAAAATTTTTCAAAAATGAGATAGAAAGACATTAAATCTAATTTTTCACTGATGGCATGATTATGTATATAGGAAGCCCTATGTAATCTACTAAAATGCTCCTAGAACTAAATGAAATACTTTTATATACTAACAATAATTAGAAAATGAGATTTTTAAAATAATATTTGCTGTAGTATCTAACCTCTCAAAGATATAAGAATGAATCCCACAAAATACAAGCAAGATTCTACATTAAGAAAAAAAAACCTAAAAAAATTAAAGAATACCTAAATTAATAAATAATAGTTCAATGTAACAAAATAACAATTACAAAGACTCACATATGTATGGTCAATTGATTTTCAACCAAGTTGTCAAGTAAATTCATTAAGAAAATAAATTCTTTTAAACCAATTGTGCTGGATCAACTGGAGATCCATGGAAAAAGAAAATGAACATCATTCTCTATCTCATTCCAAATGTGAAAACTCAAATTGGGCCAGACTGGCAGTTACTTAGAACTAGCACAAACCAGGAAAATCCAACTGTTTAATTAAAATACAGTAAGACTTCCACTTCTGACCAACATGAAATGAGGAACTATATTTACTCTCCTAACTGAATCAGCCAAAAAAACAGATAAAATATATTAAAGGACAGTTTTGAAGATGCTAAACATTAGGCAAAGAACAGTGATTCCCAAGAGAAAGGAAATAAACAGGTCAGTCCTGCTGTTGGCCACATCCCCTGCCTGGGGAGGTTTTCTGGGGCAGCAGGAAACTGAGGAACTCCTTCAGACCACATGGACAACCTGAGTTGAGACCAAGGCACTTGAAGTTCACAGGACAGAGCACAGGAATAGAGAAACTCTATTACAACCAAATACAATGTATTTCAACCAGAGTTAATTATGACTTAGGTTTTTTTTCTGATTCGGTTGTAAGGACGATTAATCAAATCTTGAGTTACTTACTACTTTTCCTAGAATTTTAGTAAGACTCAAAATTGGGTGGTTTAAAATGGTTTGTGTGGATAATTTAGTATGACTAAATAAACCTTGGTCATCAGAAATACTTGTGATAGTTAAGCTTTGTGTGTGGAGACTTTCCTGCATTGCATCTTAGACCCTTCTATGTTCTGTCCTCAACCACAGAGCAAGCAAAGACACGTGGTATGAACAGCTGCTTCATTTCACCCTCAAACTGACCAAAATTTAGCAATGGATGAAATCATTTTGGCAGACAGAAAAATGAAGAAAGTTTACATAGTCCTTTACTGCTTGGACTGGACACTAGAAGGAAGATGATAAATCCCCACCCAAACTCTCCAGGCTACTTGTAAACAATGTCACATATGTTTGTGAGTTAAAAAGCTTACTCTATGGCTTTTACACTTTATCTTCCTGTCTTTTGCTCTTACAAATAATGTACGTGTGACCAACTGAATTGTGGTTAAATTGAGATTATTGCAGCCATACCATTGATTCTTTCTATAAATAAAACAAATATTATTTGCATATATCTATCTAGATCATATATCAAAAACCTTCAGTGTACATACAATATGAGAAAGTACTGCTTCTTTTAAAATATTAGTGACCTGAATAAGTCATGACTTCAACTGTACAGAATAGTGCATTTGTATCTACTGGGGTTTTATTATTCAGTGGAGAATACAGAATATTATGTTCATCCTCCTCAAATATATCCTATTATTTTTAAATGTGTGGGTCAAGGGATTTGTAACGAAAGAAATCAGGAAACAAAGTAAAACTAGAAGAGGAGGTGAAGTGTGACATAAATGAATATGTCAAGTGCAGGCAACAGTGTACTCACAGTGCCAAAAGGGAGAGGCTGGGGAGCTGAACCTGGGATGATATATTCAAAGAAAAGGAAAGAAACCACTGGTCTGTATTAGGGTCTAAGACACAGACTGCTTCAGAATGGTTGTCAATACTCCAATTTGGAAGGTAGTCTCAGAATGTTTCCTGTTTGCTCTAAATTATAAATATTTTTTTGAAACTTCTACTCATCTTCTACTCACAGAGTAGGGCTCTCAAAAGTCACTTGGTGCTTACTTCTAGAATGACTAAGAGAGGGTGTGGTGCACAGGCTTAATCTTCACTTTCACAAAATGAATGTGTACTCATGTGGGTCCTTGGAAGCTTAAAACACTCTTCTTCTCCTGATATGTTGTCATTTACCAAGTTTTTTCTCCCAAGGAATCTTCTTTTATCTACCAAAACTTGTTGGTTTAGATAATTCCTCTGCTATGGTTTTAATGTGCTCCTTTATCTCAAAGAGCAGGAGTTTTAGTCACCTTTTCCTTGCTGTGACCATAAGATGAAACAAAAACACTGTAGAGGAGGAAAAGTTTATTCGGGGCTCACGGTTTCAGAGGTATTAATTAGTTCATAGAGAGCCGATTCCATTGCTTTGGTCTTTAGGTAGGGCATCATGGCAGAAGGGTACACATGGCAGAATAAAGTAACTTGAAACATGGCAACAAGGAAACAGAGAGCTCTACGCTCTGCAAACTAGGGACAAACTATGACCCCCAAAGGTATGCCCTCAGTGACCCATTTCTTCCAGTCACACTCTATTTGCCTACAGTTACCGCCCAGTAAATTCATATCAGTGGACTAATCCACTGATTAGTTTATACCGGTCATAATCTAATCATTTAACCTCTGAACCTTATTGCATTGTCTCACAAATGAGCTTCTGGGAGATATTTCACATCTAAAGAATAACAGCTTGTGGTAGAAACTTAATCCCCTTTGCAATAGGGTTGGGCAATGCAGCCCAAGGGGAGGTGTTCAGCTACTAAGGGCTCTGCCCACATAAATGGATTAATGTCAACTCTAAAGGGTCTGGAGGCTAATGATTTTTTTTAAAGAGACAGTGAGGAGAGAGAGAGAGAGAGAGAGAGAGAGAGAGAGAGAGAGAGAGAGAGAGAGAGAGAGATTTTTAATATTTATTTTTTAGTTCTCGGCGGACACAACATCTTTGTTTGTATGTGGTGCTGAGGATCTAACCCAGGCCACAGGCATGCCAGGCGAGCGCGCTACCGCTTGAGCCACATCCTCAGCCCAGGCTACTGATTTTATCTTTTGCTCTTTCTCATACTCTTACCTTCCCCCATGAGAGGACACAACACTCAGGCCACCCTGTTGAACCTCTCTGTCTTCATAACCATTAGCCAAATAAATTACTATTATTTGTAAATTACCCATTCTTTGATATTCTGTTAGAGTAGCACAAAATGGAACAAGACAGCCTCTCCTAATGAGGATCACATCACTCTCTTCAAAGCTAGAATGTACCAACACACAGTAGAATGGGCAACTGGCCACTTCAGACTGTGATTCAACCTGGTTTTCCAGAAAACAATTCATCAGCGGCTCTTCCATTTCTACCTTCTCAGAGTCTTATCCTCCCTTCAGATAATAGGCATTAAGATAACAGGCATTCCATTGTGATGCCAATCTTTCTATCCATAGTCAACATTTTTTATTTCATCTATATCCTTGGCTGAATAATAACATTTATCACATGTTGAGTTATTTACTTTTTGTCCTTCTGAATTTTTTCCTACCATCAAATAACATTTCACTTCCAATAAGTCAATTTTCTATATTTATCACCACCATAAATTCTGTGCTTAAAACCCTCCTTGCTTTTGTATCTCTGGATAAAACTAAAATTATTAATGGTCACTATCTCAAAATAAAAGCATGACAAAATTATAGTAATCTGGTGTAAATGTGAAGACAGGAAGTAAAATGTTCATACTTCAGTGGTCAAGTCAATTATCTAGGCCTGCAGAGCAGAGTCACCATTCTTGTGGACCATAAATTGAAAGGTGCTATAAGACACAAAATTCTAGGCAGCTACTTTCTATCTATTCCTTTCAATAGACTGCAAAGTGTCTGACATCAGATCCATGTTTAATGTCTAAGGGATTTCCCATTTCATAAGTCATCCATAAAAATAATTCATATGATATATATTTTTAATTTATCAATTCATTAAAATCTTTGATTTCAGAGAGGGAACAAAACTCCCTTAGAGATAAATTTCTGTACTTGACTTTGAACAACAGAATCATCTGGGAAAATTTGTTTAAATCACATACTATTTTCTTCACACTAAATATGTATTACTTGAGAAAATTTCCAGAAAATCCCAATATGTGGCTCTGGGTTAGAATCACAGAAATTAAAATTTGAGCTTCCTTTCTTTGGGATTTTCATTTATTACAATCAGAAAGATGATGAAGATATATATGAAGCTGTATGTGTACCACACATGTGTATATTTATATACATATGTATGTATATGTGTGTGTATATATATACATATGCATACACACATTTGTTTGTATATGTTTGAAAGCTATAGATATAAATAGATATAAATATGACACCTAAGTGGTAGTGGAATATTCTACCAGGGCTCAAATTCAAATAATATGAATCTGAAATAGCAAATACAGGAAAAATTATTGAAAATTTTTGGATATGTGAAAAGATGATTTGATTATTAATAGAAAGACAGGCTTTTTTCAAAGCATTGCATGAACTGCTGTGCCAATTAAGTATTAATCTGGTCTTTGTATGAACTTATATGTGTTGCCCTACAATATGTTTAAATGAATATAAGTCTAGGTAATCCACCACAATTTTAAAGAAAAATTTTCTGACATAAAGATGTTTTCATCTTATTAAAATATTTTAAGAATAATAGTGTAAAACCAAAGCTCATTTTTTTTCAGTGTTAATTTTGTAGTCTCAAAAATGGCATTAAGTACAACAAAAGCAAATGAAGAAAATGAATGAACCAAAATATGATTTTATATTATGAAATAATAAACCACATCTCTCAAAAAGATAAAATTGAATAAGAAAACAATTATTTATACTAACCCAATATCAATCTTTACAAAAGAGATTAAAACACACAACAATAATAGGGTCCTTAGCATTAAGAAGATATAGGTATTCAACTAAAATATCACATTTTTAATTAACTACATTAATTATCTATTGTAGCATAACAAATTACTCAAAATTTAGCATCTTAAAAATAATAGACATCTATTACTTCATATCTTAAATAGATAATTTAAGGCATAGCTTGGACAGATGGCTTTGCCTTACGGTGTCCCATGGGCTGTTTCATGACTAAACTGAGTGGTGGCAGGGAATGGGAGTGGATCTACTCTCAAGCTCACTTACAGGGTACTTGTGGGCCTTGGTTCCTCACTGGATGGGTCTCTCTACAGGAGAGCCTTCTGACTTGCAGCTGACTTCTCAGAATCTATAAGTGATTCAAGCTAGAAGGAAGTACTCCCAAGATAGAAGCCACAATCTTTTATAACATAATATAAAAAATGATATCGCATCACTAATGTTGTACTCTATTCCCTGGAAGAGAAGGAGTCACTAAATCCAGTCCACACTAATTTCCTGGGAATTACACAAAAGAATTACACAAAAAGATCATTAGTTCACATCTCTGAATCTATTACACCAACCTTAAAAAGAACATTGAAAGTGATTTTGTTACTATATATAATTCATAAGTGATGATTTCAGCTATTAAACAGTAAAGACTTAAATAGGATAATCAAATCTCCATCAAGTATGTAGCAATTTTTTCTAACAAATTATTATAGAAAATTTCCTACAACCTCTGGCCATTCAGTAGGTTTCCAAGTCAGAAACTTCACAAAATACTTTGTCTCCACAAAATTCCACTTGGAGGGAAGATGGTTTCACCCAATATATCACATGCCCTATGGAACTGTGGAGTGATCTAGTACACTTCAAGGTGTGGCTGAAAGATCGTAGCTCAGGAGTCACAGGATTGTGCTTTGATTTCAGGTCTCATAATAAATTCTCTGGGTATCATGTTCTTTCTTATGTATAAATGTAATGCTTTAAAATATTCTTATATCTTGACAGTATTCAATAAATAACAGAAGAAAACTTGAGTAAATATTATTTTCATGATTCACACACCATTGTTTTTCAGCACACATGAAGGTAAATTTAATAGTCTTATTTGGGCTGATTAAGTTTCTAATGCAACTACAGTCTTATAGGTACTCTAACTTCAAGTCCAGACTTGAAAAACAGAAACTAATAAACTGCTATGTGCCCAGGAAAAGAAGGATCCAATCAAGGTAATATGGCTTTTTATCCTCTTTATAATTGTAACTAAGTTTTGATTTTGATATTGTGTGTATGCATATGAATGTGTGTGTGTTTCATTGATTTATTTTTTTAGTTTTGGAATAATTTTTGATTTGCAAAAAGATTGCAAAGATATAGAGGAAGTTTCCATATACCCTTGACCTCGTTTTTCCTGACATTAACATCTTACATGACCATAGTTCATTTGTCAAAACTAAGAATAATATTTCTACATTACTATTAATTAAACTCCAGACTTCATTCAGATTCCACCAGTTCTTCCTCTAATGTTCTTTTTCTGTTCCAAGATGAAATCCAGAATATCCCATTGCATTTAGTCATCTGGTCTCCTACTCTCCTCCAATCTGTGATTATTTCTCAGTGTGTGTGTGTTTGTGTGTGTGTGTGTGTGTGTTGTTGTTGTTGTTGTTTTGACAATTTTGAGTACTGGTTAGTATTTTGTACAATGTCTTTCAACTGGGATTTCTGTGATTTTTTTTTTTTGACTGAGTATGTGGTTTTGAGGAAATAATACCAGAGGCCAGGCACCCATCACATCATAGCAAATGGCACATGGTATGAGCTTCATTTGTTCAGAAGATGTTACCTTTATCGCTTGGTTAAGGTGTTCTGTCAGGTGTCTGTGAAGTACTCTTCCTCTTGTACTCTACTGGTTACATGCAAATCACTATGTCCAGTCCATACTCAAGGGATCCAGGACACATTTTACTCGACCATTTCAGCAGAAAAAATTATTTTGGCATTTTCAATGTGACTATGCCCCTTCTCTAAATTTAAACCTTATTACTTTTCATAGAAACTAATTTCCCAATAAGTGCTTCCTCTATATTGCTCTCTCATTATGTTTATGTAGGATGGGATAGACTTTCAAACATTAAATAGAAGTAAGAAACATTTAATGATCATTTATTTATCAGCATAAAGAGAGAAACTGAAGAATAAAACAGAAAATAGATGTTAAAATTGCATTCTAGATATTAATAATTTATCCCCAAGCCAGTGAGTAATGGTTCTGATTATGCTTTATGTGAGGAAACAAACAAAAGCAAAATAAATATATTTTGAATTTTAGCATGAATTTTGCTTTTTTGCAAAATTGAAAAAGGATCAATATCTACAGTTTTATAGCAGGAGAGCATTTTCAATAATTCTTATTTTAAATGACAGATATTTGAAGTAGAGATTCTAAAAGCAAACATTAGAAAGTATCTGTACTTGCTTATGTTCTAAAGTTATGGTGCTTTGGACTTTAATCCTTCTAAGTAGATGGTATGAATCCTGACCATAGCTATGAAAGTGATCTTTTTAAAATGCTAAGGGCTGCAAAGTAGCTGTTTTATCAACAGAGCATCCTCTTCCTGAACATTTTAAAATAATAATATTCTTGTTCATTTTCTTCATTATTTAAAAAGTTTGAATGTAAATCTCTAGGTAATGATTTGTGCTACAGAATTTTGAGACTAGAAGAAAACTCTCTCTGAAAAGAAGTTCTACAGCTGTGAAATGTTCTTTTCCTGACACAGTTTGAGTCTGGAGGCATTTAGAGTATGAAGTAAGTCTTCACTTTTATTGGCTACGTGTGGGTTGTTTGGTTTCTTGGCAGGCATGTTTTGCATGTTGAATATTTCCCATGAATACTTTCTTTTTGTTTCGTGTTTTGAGGCCTCCAGTTCTAGTAGGTAACCAATAAATTAAGCAAAACAAATTAAATATCCCTTTTTACATGCTTCAGTTATACACCTTTAAGAGGAAAGTGTTTGGGGCCTAAATTTTCTACTTAATTGACTGAATTCTAGATTTTTGTTTTGCTTGTTATAAACCCTCAACAAGTTTGTAATTTCCTTCGAGGGTAGGGATTATCTTGTGTTTATTTATTTCCACAGGGCTCCATACAGTGCTCAGCATAAAATAGGACTTCAGACTAGAAAGAAAGTAACTCTTTACTTTAGATTTTGCTCGTTCCTAAAAATTTTATAAAAAGTTTGCCAATAAATTAATACTGTAAAATGGTTCAGATGGCAAAAAAATGCCTTCATATCTTAGAAATATTCTTTTATACAATACCTAAGCAAAATACAAATGGTTCTTGTTTTTATAGCAGTTTTCTGCATTTTCAATTATCTACTAAATTCTTCATCTTAACTTTTAAGAAAATCTATAAGTCCCTTTGCTCTGTCTATTCCACCAGTTGTTCATGTGTGTTATGCCAAGAAACCAGGTAGATGAAATGGATCATAATAACTCAGGAAGATTTCTATGTAATCTCATCTTGTACATGTTATCTCCTTTCCTCCTGACCCTCACCAGAATGCAGGAACGACTGGCTGCAGCCAATTTCCTCAGTTTCTAGTCTGCCTTTCAGTTCATCTTTCAAATTGCTACTACACCCATCCTTGTTCATCATATCCTGGTCTTTTTTTCTCTCTAAGATAAATCTTATGTTTCTACTTTCTTTAAAGTTCTAAAAATAAAGATTTGTAACGGATTTTTCAAGAAAAATACAATATACCACAAACCAAGTATTCATGGAAAGAAATGTAAAAGATAAATGAAAAAAATAAGTAGATGGACCTGTAATTCAAATATATGTGAAGGTATTTCTTCTCAATTTTAAGGGATGTTATTCCCTGTTTGGCAATGAGGAATAACAGCAGGATTTTTCACAAGAAAGTGATATGGTAAGATTTACATTTTAGAGAATTCATTCAGATGACAGTGCACATCGAAGAGAGTTAAATGGGACTGGAGGAGAAGTTGGCCAGGAGCCTATCTCAGGTCCAGGAGAGAGATGACAGGGGCAGAGAGGAGGAGATACAATCAGAAGCAGAATTGAAGGAACTTGATGTCTGATTAGAAAAGTTGGGTGAGGACGCCAAAAAGAGCAGAATGACTTTGAAGTACTTGTTCAGATGACAAAATACATGGTTTTTACCAGAAACAAAACACAAAACATTTATGAAAGAAGATATTTGATTGGAGATGGAAAGAGAAGGTGATTACTAATGTGGCATAGGACAAAAAGCATGCTGAGTTTAGTTTTGTATTTGCCAAGGTTAGAGAGTCCTATAAAATAAATTGGAGAGATATTTAACATGGAAGTATTCAGGCAAGCTTCTAAATATACTTCTGTTCTATAATTTCTTGTTGTGCCTAGCACATAGCTTTAATCTTCAATAAATATTCTCTTAAATTAATAAACAACTATGAATGAGGAAGTGAACAAGTAAGTGAATGCATTCATATCCCCAAGAGCTGAGAGAGTTTTATAATGTTCTTACCCCATCCTCTAGCGTGGCTCATGAATAGGTCAAAGAGAGCTAGGTCCTATCAGAGCTACTACAAATACTATCATGTAGTCATGGGCCATACCTCATTTACCTGGGCAATAGAAAGGACTGACAAAAATGGGTTTCCCACTGATCAGACTCCGCTTATCCATCTTTGCACAAGATAATGCTAGAAATGCTCCATTTTGTTGGAATTCTACTATTTATTTATTTATTTATTTATTTTAATCAATTATACATGACAACAGAATGCTCTTCAATTCATTGTACACAACTGGAGCAGATAATTTTCACTTCTCTGGTTGTACCCAAAGAAGGGTCACACCATTTGTGCAATCACACATTTACCTAGGGTAATGAGCTCCTTCACCACCTCTCCTATGTCCCATCCAAAGTTCTTTCTCTCATCCCATTCTCCTCCCCCATTATGGATTAGCATCCACTTATCAGAGAAAATATCAGATCTTTGTTTTTGGGGGATTGGCTAACTTTGTTTAGCATGATATTCTCTAATTCCATCCATTTACCAGCAAATACCATAATTTTATTGTCTTTTATTGCTGAGTAATCCTCCATTGTGTAGATATACCACAGTTATTTCATCCATTCATCTATTAAAGGGCATCTAAGTTGCTTCCACAGTTTGGCTATAGTGAATTGTGCTTCTATGAACATTGATGTGGCTGCATCACTGTAGTATGCTGTTTCCAAGTCCTTTGGGTATAGACTAAGGAGTGTGATAGCTGGGTCAAATTATGGTTTCATTCCAAGTTTTCTAAGGAATCTCCATACTAATTTCCAGATTGGCTATACCAATTTGCAGTCCCACCAGCAACATATGAGTTGTGCCTTTTCACCCACATCCTCACCAGCTCTTATTATTGTTTGTATTCTTCATAACTGAGTTTCTGACTGGCATTCAATAAAATCTTAGAGTAGTTTTGATTTACATTTCTCTAATTACTAGAGATTTTTAACACTTTTTTCATATATTTATTGATCAGTTCTATATTTTCTTCCAAGAAGTGTCTGTTCAGGTCCTTAGCCCATTTATTGATTGGGTTGTTTGGTTTTTTGGTGTTAAGTTTTTTGAGTTCTTTATATTCTGGAGATTAGTGCTCTATCTGACCTGTGTATGACAAAAATCTGCTCCCAAAATGTAGGCTTTCTGTTCACCTCATCATTTGCTGAGAAGAAGCTTTTTTGTTTGAATCCATCCCTTTTATTGATTCTTGATTTTATTTCTTGCACTTTAGGAGTCTTGTTAAGGAAGTGGGGGCCTGGTCCAACACGATGAAGATTTGGGCCTACTTTTTATTCTATTAGGCACAAGGTCTCTCGTTTAATTCCTATGTCCTTGATAAACTTTGAGTTGAGTTTTGTGCATGGTGAGAGATAAGGGTTTAGTTTCATTTTGCTGCATATAGATTTCCAGTTTTCCCAGCACCATTTGTTGAAGAGGCTATCTTTTCTCCAATGTGTGTTTTGAGTATCTTTGATTAGTCTGAGATAACTGTATTTATGTGGGTTTGTCTCTATGTCTTCTATTCTGTACCATTTCTCTACATGTCTGTTTTGTGCCAATACTATGCTGTTTTTGTTACTATGGCTATCTACTATAGTTTAAGGTCTGGTATTGTGATGCCTCCTGCTTCACTCTTCTTGCAAAGGATTGCTTTGGTTCTTCTGGGTCTCTTATTTTTCTAAATGAATTTGATTATTGCTTTTTCTATATCTAGAAATAATAACACTGGGATTTTAATTGGACTTGCATTGAGTCTGTATAGTGCTTTGATAATATAGCCATTTTGACCATATTAATGGAATTCTACTTTTACTTAGCTTCTTCTCAACTCTTCTCCCCTTTTCTTGTTTTTTTTTTTTATATTGTTGGACATTTTCCTTTATCTTTCTCTTTGTTTTCTCTTCATCTGATTCTCATAAATATTGACTATATTTCAGAGATTGAGAAAAACCTATGGAGAAGGGCTAGTTCTATGGAAAGTTTCAAAAGCAATTTTAACAAACTCAAAATGGAGCAAGGAACTTTTAGAAGTAGATAACAGTCAAGTAAAATGTGCAGTAACATAACTATTGTGGAATTAAATGTTTCATTAAGTTTCAAAGTATTCCATAATGATAGGTTTAATTATCTTGTAGTGACAACAAAGAATTTTAGTTTTTATAAAATTCTTTCACAAGAAACATAATTCTTAAGATTCACACTCAAGCTTAAAGAAAGAAACAGAATGCATTAATGATTTCTAATAGACTCAGTGTTCTGACATCCTGTACAAGATGAAATCACAATCTTTAATTTCTGCTTGGGAAATGAGTGTTATCTTCTCAAACAGGTGTTTACATAACTAAAATTGGCAACTATTTGAAGAACTTAAGGGGAAAGGGAATCACTTACCACATATCTTTCACACAGTAAATATTTGTGGAATTAATAAATTTATCCTCAGGTTCAAAAGTGAATGAGTGCTAGCTCTGGCCTGATTGCACCATCATTCCTTTAAGCAGATTCGGAACTAGAACAATTCTTTCCTGAGGTAGTATAAAAAAGTGGAAATAAACTTGTTCTCAAGTTTATTGTTCAAGTTCTTCCTCCATCCCTCATTGGCTGTGGGATGATAGTTTAATTTCTCTACACCTCAGTATCTCCTTCTGAGAAAGATCACTGGCAGCACATATGGGTTTGGGTGTGGACTGCAGATGATCATGGATTAAACCATTTAACGCAGTGTTGATCTTGTAAGACATGATAAATACTACTATTTTCTCAACAGTATTTAATGGCTTTCAAGTAAAAATGCAAGTTTGTCACAATTTCAAACTTTTGATAAACGATAAAGATAGAATAAATTCAAACTTTCTCTTGACAAGGAATAAATGATATTGTGTGATATTGGCCTTTTCTGTTGCAGACAAAGGAAGTGGTTTGCTTTACACATATTAAATTCCAGGGCTTCTGTTAGGGTACTAAGGGTCAGCATCATGTGCCTGGATTACTCAGGGGAGTTTAAGTCAGATAAGAAGATTCTTGCTCAGAGGCAGCCCTTGCCTGGTAATTTCTAGGACCTAGACTGAAGAAAGTGACAGGTGAAATTAATTTTCTTGATGCTTCTGATGAGCATGGACAGCTAGAAAGTCCTTGAGGAGAAGGGCAGGTTGAGTCATCATTCTCAGTGGGTGACCTTTCTTAAGAAGGTGGACAACAGGTGTGATACTCAGCAAATGATGGAGAAGGATGACTCACCACATTTTAATTTAGTCTACTTCAGTGAGTAAGATTCAGGAGGGAGACAAAAGCCTCTATTATTTCTTTGGCAGCTCCTTTTGTTTGTTTTTGACTCTGCTTATCTCCCAAATTAGATAAAGTGACAGAAATAGAGGAAAGGTTCAGGGAGAGGCTCAGATAAGAGAAAGGTCTGTGAAAACTCCACCTGAGGTAAGAGCACCCCTGCTTGAAAAGAGGGAGATTTACCCTGTCACAAATCAGAGGAAGCAGGAAAGATCATAACTACTTTCTTTCTATTTTATTTGTTTTCCTTTTCAATGTAAATATAAATAATGTAGGAGTGTTTCAAAACATCTGAGATTTTTTTCTATCACATAGAAAATTCATTAAGACTTCAAATTTCTTCTGAGGCAAACAAGACTTGAGACATATCTTTTTCCTTTTCAACTTGTTGCCTTACTTTTGTCTTAGATTGGGTAGAGAGAAATGATGGGAGGGGAAGGGAGGGGATGGGGGGAAAGGAAGGACAGCAGAATAAAATAGACATTATTATTGCTGTATGTATATATGTGACTGCAGACCAAGGTGATTCTGCAACCTGTACACTCAGAAAAATGAGAAATTGTAAAAAAAAAAAAAAAAAAAAAAAAAAGAATCCCAAAGAATAGCATGCTAACAACCAGGAAGAATCTAAATGGTAACAGAAAATGGTGAATAATAATGTGCCACAGTGATGTACAGACAGATTGCATTCTTTAGGGAACAAGAAAATGAAAATCTTCTGGCCCAGCTCTGTGACAGCACAAGCAGAGAACAACTTAGCACCAGGAAGGCTCCTAAATGCTTTTAATCAGCTCACATAATTGGAAATACATGAAAAAAAAAAAAAGGAGATCTTTCCTGTTTTTTTGCAATTGCCTATTTTAGGAGGAACATGGAAATACATAAGCATTTCCCCCAAGTGATCCAAGTGGGGTTAAATAAATAAATAAATGGATACAAAGAAACCTGGCTTAGTTACCACTGTTTAGTTCTCTGTAATGTGCATTCTCTCACAGAAGCCTGGTAGTCAGCTGCAGCTACAACAATTTGAAGTTGTTTGCTCTCATCATCATCTTTTGACCCTTGTTTCTGAACTCAGTCCAGCGTTTTCCTTATCGCTGCATGAGGCAACATAAATTAAAGTTCCAGGAGCCCTTCACTGACCTGTTTGAAGAGGCTGTTTAGGGAGAGTGAGTCTAGTATGGGTTTCTGGCACCAGCAACATGATATGTTATGACTCAGTACGCACAATCACAAAAGCAAGTTCCTCTCTATGTGGTTTTAAAAAGGAGCTCAAACCCATGTTAGAAATCTTCCTGCTTCTAAATAACAAAGATTTTGCCAAAATGCAGTGAGAAACACAAATAAAAATCAATCTCAAATTTCTAGAATGTAGGACTTTCTTATAGTTTGAATAACCACTGTAGTGTAGTTTCCCTCAGACAACAAAGCACACAAATGTGTTTCCAGAAGTTTCCTGAGGATGGAGACCAACAGTGAGGAAGTTCATTCCAAAGAAAAGCTACCAGTTAATATATTCTTCCAGCTTCTCTTCTACATTTAACTCTAAGGCAGTATCCTACTATTACCTCACAGGATGCTAGAGGAAATTAATAAATGTATATAAATAAATAATTGTTTTTATAAATAAAATATTTATAATAATAAATCATGTTGGATACATATATGTAACTGATTTTATTTTTAAAAATTGCAAAATAAATTTTGTCAGGATAGTAATGTAAGAATTCTAAATATGACAGAATCTGCTGTCAGTTCTTTTTGTGGCAGGTTTCTAAATTCCAGGAGAAAGAGGCTATTACATGAAGAATCCTACCTCCATAAGTTGAGGAATAAGCCAGTCAAATTAAGGAAAAGAAGATTACAATTTGAAAATAGTGAATTCCCTCTTTCTTATATCCTCTTAATTTTATTGGCTGCTTTAAGAATTCACAGGTAAAAAGGATGTGTTTGAATATGCCACCAAAGCCTAAACTAAGCATTCAGTCCGTGTCTAGAATTGTCATCTATTAAGTCTAAATCAAAATGGCTCAGAACATTAAGATTACAGGAAGAGGCAACAAAGGATTCCTATAGTATACAAGGCAAAAGCCTCCTCCAGGTGACTATGAGAAGAAGGATTAACAACACTGGGAAACTCGAGTCTATGATTTTGTTCATTTTTAAGAATTTCTATCTTTTATATCATCTTGTTATTATTAGCCAGAAATAGTTTATAATATAAGAAAAAAACTGAAGATAAAACTAATGTTTTATCTTTACTGAAGATAAAACTGTTTGAAGAAGAATTAGAACTGTGTTTAAAAACGATCTTTATTTTTCTTGAGTTATGTTCAACAGGAAATTGTGTTCTTGTTCTCGATCTAGCATTCTTATAATTTATTTTTCAGTTCTTTAACTTACAAGTAAGAAACTTGGAGCATTTTGCCAAATTTGCAAAT
Organism: Urocitellus parryii; assembly: GCF_045843805.1. Taxonomy (NCBI): domain Eukaryota; kingdom Metazoa; phylum Chordata; class Mammalia; order Rodentia; family Sciuridae; genus Urocitellus; species Urocitellus parryii. The sequence continues at coordinate 76,830,619 of NC_135538.1, read as the reverse complement.
GACCATGAGCCATTTTCACAGTTTGCTACCACTATTTGAAGGAACTGATAGTAATTAAACCCATTAAAACTTTTGTTCTTGCTGGTGTCTCTGTTTAATTGTACCTTTTATTTTGAGATCATTGCAGAATCACTTTCAGTGATAAGAAGTAATAAAGGGAGGTCTCTGGTATTGTGTACCCAGATTCTCCCAATGATAACATTTTGTACAACTGTGGTATATAATATCACAACCAGAATACAACCTCAATAACCTTATTCAGATTTACTCAGTTTTACTCGTAGTTAATTTGTCTGTGTGTATTAGTACCATGCAATTTTAATCAGTGTATAAATTTCTGTACCCAAAACTATAGTCAAGATACAGAACAGTTCCTTCAGTGTAAAAAGTCTTTGTTGTGTCTTTTTATTGTTACAGCTACCTTCTAACTCCGCATTACCTTTCTTTCTCTTTAATTTTCTCATTTCAGAAATGTAACAAATGAAATCTAGTGGTATGTATGAGAATGGCTTTCTTTTTTCACTGACAATAATTCCTTTAAGACTCATTTAAGATGTCATATATACTAATGACAATTGTAAATGTCAACTCTATTACTATAGGAAGACAAATGTAAACCTAATCATAATCTAGTTTTATCATCATTAAGTTTTTTCTGTGTTTTAATGTAGTGTTTCACAATCACCTAGCAGACTGGTTAAACTAAACCATAGCTTGCTAGGGCTGCCCCTTGAGTTTCTGATTAAGTAGTCTGGAGAGGACATAATGCACTTGTCTAAAATCAGTGAGGCTGATGCTGCTGACTCCATTTTGAATAGCACTGTTGAAAGTTTATAATTAAGAGCTCAAATTCTTATTTGAAAGATTTTTCTAAAAGAATTCATTTTCACTCTTTCATAACCAGAAGCTGTGAATTTGGGGAAGAAGTGAGCACATTCTTCAAGTTTTTCAAGCAATACCCCATCACACCTGGGGGGAAAAAAAGACCTTCTAAGTCAGACACTAAATAATCACACAGAAAACAGATACTTTACAAAAGAGGAAATGGAAATGGTCAATAAATATATAGAAATGCTTATCGGTAGAAATCAGAAAAACTCAAGTTAAAGCAATGTGCCCCATAACTTATCTCACTGGCAAATATTTCCAATTGGGTAATATGATACATTGGTAAGAAGGTAGAGAGCTCTATGTATAATAAGTAAAAGAAAATAAAGCATGGTAAAACTGAAAGTGTTAGCTGCAGTGATCAGAAAGATTTCTCTCTAGAGCAGAGCTTCAGTAGCATGGAGAGTTTATCTCTACAAAAATCAGATTCCAAAAAGAAGGGATCTGTTTAGCATAGGATGGGGCAGGTACCCACCCCACAGATCAATCAGCTCTGCCCAGAGTGGCAGATGTCACAAGACTGATATGTTGTCCCTGGACACACACCTGCATGTGTTCACTGCTCTCTGAAATGGGTGAAGTTGAGAGAAAGGGGCAGGAACAAAGATGTAAGCTAGGAAGTTCACCCCTTCCCACGTGTAGCACCTGTGGGAGGCAAACAATGAGTGTGAGGTATGGAGTCAACCAACATTTTAAAGAATTTCCTGGTCATACACTTTATGTATAGGACTTCCCTAAAATGCACTAAAATACTGTGTATGGTTTACAAAGTTCTTTTACATAGACTTTTCTTCCCTTTTTAAAAAATTCTTAAAACAAGCACAGGTATATAAGTAAAAAGTGTTCTCTCCCACTTTGACAAAGAAACTCAAGTTGACAGATGGTTCACCCCAGTCACATGTGAGAAAGTGGGAGTAGAACTCATACTCTGACCCAGGATCTCAATTCCCACACAGTCCTCTTCCTATTTGCATGTCTATTGATTTGTGTATTCAAGACAGTCTTGGGGAAGAGGGAGTAAGAACAGCTTATTTCACTAGGAAGGAGGATGTTAATGTCCAAGAAGGTGATTGACAAGGTCCTGATGAGAGATTTGACAATCTATGAGAATGATAGCAGAGACAGAATTTATTTAGAAAGAAGCAGTAAACTTTTTAATGGGATTTATCTAGTAAAGTAAGGAATAAAATAGATTTGTTAGCCTAATCTAGGAAAGAATCCCTGTAAGTGGAATAAACAGCAGTTTTTCTCTGATGATATGAAAATACTCCACATTTGCATCCAAGATAATGAACAATGTCATCAGGACAACATTAGTTTGGAGATGAAAACCAGGGCTGAAAAATGAAGCTAGTGATTTGAACATTCTTAGAGTTCTATGGAGTTAACCTCATTGTAGGTACTCATACTTGCATCTGTCATGTAATGATTGAATTAGAATTAAAAAGGCAATAAAGAAATCAGAAGGTTAATATAATCTTCTCCTCAGCCAAGTTAATTCTTCATTAGGAAATATTCCTCGTCCTTTCCTCATGAGGCTAAGGCACAGAAATAACAAGAATACAAAATCAGCTAAGTGTCTTTTGTTGCAAAGAAAATGATTACTTCACCTTGCTTCCCAGATTTTCTTTTGAGGCAGTTTTATTATGTTACCTCTCAAAATGTCTGATGTATAATGAAGAGATTATTTTAGCAAAACAGAATATTATCAGTGTCCTGTTCTCTTGTTGCTATGAGATGAAGGACAGTATTTTGCCTCTGCAGTTATCAAATCTAAATATTGAGACTTGGGAAATTCAGTATGCTCATCTCCAAATGGATCCTGCAGATGGATTCCAAAGACTTTATGTCAACTCACTGAATTATCAGTGGTGTGGTTATTGTCATTATCTGTGATAAATGTTGGATTGATTTAACAATATTAGCTCACTGTCTCCTTGTGTAAAGAAAACATTTTTCTGTTTATGTGGAGCTAAAGATTCTTTCAAACCTCCAAGATCTGGTAAGGGGGGAAAGCAAGTTTCAGAACAATGTCTCATATTCACTGGTGACTGAATGGCTGAACACCAAACAGTTGAGAATTGTTACATCTGGGGAAAGAACGGGGAAGTGGTGGTGGTGGGCGGGGGGCAGACTGGAGAAGGGGATATTCATGTTTTTTAATAAATATTTTCTGTGTGGTTTGAATCTTTTACAACAATAACATATTCAAGTATGACTTGTGTGATTTAAAAAAGACAATAAAAGCTTCATTCAGTTGATGAGAAATTGGACTTTTTACTCACAATATCAGGTTAAGATTAATTTTTGTGAAGTTCATTAATAATCCATTTCTCCAGGTGATTTTAAGCATTCTTAATTATTTACATTAAAAAGGTTGAAATATTTTAAATTGTTAACATTTTAACTTTCAGCAGTTTTATACAAAAAAAAAAGTATCTAGGAGATGAAAATGCACTGCCAAAAAATTTAAAATACTCTCTCAACAACTTTTCTTCTAATACCCTACAAAGTGCTGAGGCTCAAACTCAGGGTCTTACACATGCTAGGCAAGTACTCTACCATTGAACTATATCCTCATCCCTACTTCCATAGTTCAATAATTACGATTGGAAGGATTTTGCAGCCATACACTTGTTAAGAGAAACAAAAAATGGAGAGAAAAACTCTCAAGCCCTACTATGGTGTCTTTAATATATTCATGACCCCATCATCACCACCACTTAAATCAACTCTCAACCATGTGGATCCAGAGGACCTGCTTATGATCTTTTGTTTATCCTAAGCATTTTATATTATTTGCCTTTACCCAAGTCTCAATTAGCTCATGTAAACATAGTATTCTCAAATCTTTATCACATCCCATTTCCTTTCTCCAAGTCCATTGTGAATGTCTCCAAATATAGGTATCCCAGGTATAACATATTTAGAAGTTACAAAAAGAGACTTATTTCCCTCTTCCTTGAACCCACTCCATATCTTATTGACACAGTAGTTCCCAACCAGAGGCAATTTTGCTGCCAAGGGATATTTAGCAATATCCAGAGACATTTTTACTCTCACAACTGGGGTTAGAGGGGCATTACTGGCATATGATGGTTGGATCCAGGAAGGCTGCTAAACATGCTACAGTTTACAGGACATTGCCTTCCACAACTACAAAAAAGAATTTCTGGTCAAAAATGTCAATTGGGACAGGAGTACGGGAAGACTAATTTCCCAAATTACTGATAAATGATTAATTTAATATTTAAGGGGTTAATTTCTTTGAGAAGTCATCCCTATTTTCTCTATCTTTCTCATGTGCTACATCTAGAAGTTCATTAGTCCCATAGATTCTAGGCACAGTGGAACCTTATGCTGCCATTCCCATTGCCAAGATTTAATACACTGTCTTTCCTGGACTCCTGTTGTTATTAATTCCCCTATTTCAACCTGACTTAACATCAGACTTCTTGTCATTGTTTGCAAGATTTTTCCAAAACACAAATATATTCATATCACTTTCATATAAAAACCATCAATGGTCCCATTAACTATGGATAACATTCAAGTTGCTGGACCTGTTTTTGCCTTGCTTTTTTTTTATATGTGTCGTTCTTGGTCTCCCAAATCCTTAACCTCAGCTCCCAGTTCTCTAAATCCTCCACACATGCTACTCACCTTGAAGATCTAGAGGACATTTTGCTGTCCTTTAGCCTCCCTGCTTGTGTATGTCACATGGAATGTCACCCCCTTGCTCTAGATTTTTTTTTTTTTTTTGGTTAGTAAAAACTTGTTATTCAAAACACAGGTTTGAGACTAACTTTGTCTGAGAATGCCTTTTTTCCCCTAACTATCGAAGCTGAATACCTCTACTCACCAAGATTCATAATTAGAACTAATAGAAAATATTCTGTATAACTTAAAAATAATTAAAAGCATAGTAGTAACCTTGCTAAGTTGAGTAATGTGTTCCCTAAATTCATGTCTTCCCAGACCTGTGAATGACACCTTATCTGGAAATAAATTCCTTGATATAAGCAAAATAAGATGAGTCCATATTTTGTTCTTATGGGCTTAAGTTACGTTACATACTACTAGTCCCTTATAAGAAAAAGGAAATTTGGACAAAGAGACAAACACACAGGGGAGAGCACCATGTTCATGTGAAGCTGGGGAGGAACTGGAGCAATGCATCTATAGGCTGAGAAACTCTAAAAATTTCCAACAAGCACCACAATCAAGGTGAGAGGCCAAGTTTAGAGAGATGCTCATCAGAGCCTGCAAAAGAACAGCTCTGATGAAAACTTGATTTTAGACCTTCAGTCTCCAGAACTGTGAGGAAATAAATTTCTGTGATTTAGGACACATGGTTTATGGAGGCTATTATCATAGCCCTAGGAAACTACTACCGTAGCCTACATAATCAACAGAGGGATTTAAATTATGTTCTATGTCTAGTGAGTTAAGGGACTTTAAAATCCTTTGAAATCAGTCCTGGGAATGATTAATTTATAAAACTGTGTCTTGACATTTGCTAGCACCACACACACACTCCAGGAATGCTCTGGTCTGATGGGACTCCACTTTTTAAAAAAATTTTTTTGGTTTGTTTTAATTAGCTATACATGTCAGTAGAATGCACTTTGATACATCATATATAATGGAGTATAATTTCCCATTCTTCTAGTTGTACATGAAGTAGAAACCCACCTGTTATATAGTTATATATGCATATAGGTTAATAATGTCTGAACTGTTCTACTATCCTTTTTACCCCCATGCCTCCTCCCCTCCCTTCACTTTCCTCTACTTAATCTGAAGTAACTCTATTCTTCCCTAGTCCCCTCATTATAAATTAGCATCCACATATCAGAGAATATTCTTGGTATTCACTGCTCACCAGTAGATCCTCAGCTCAGCCCCAGACACCATCAACCAGTCCTAACTTCCCTGCTACTTTGCTTTATTCCCTCTACTTGGGCAAAATAGCGTTCTCAGCAGCATCCGCTGTGTAATTTGAGGAGCCCAGTTTAAAATGAAAATGCAAAACCTCTTTTTCAAAATTTAAGACCCTTCTGTGCACAGGCCACGCATCCATGATGCTAGCACAGGCTCAGTGGCATACCCACAATGGGCCCAGCAGAGTTCAGAGGAGTTCTGTCCACTCTTTTCTGGCTTTACAGCAGAGAACAGGGCCCACTTATTGGGCCCAATTTGAATTCTTCATATTTAAGAATGAACTGATTAGTAAACAAAAGGCAAATGTTTTGGGGGTAAAGCTCATGTGTTTCACTGTTTTTTTTTTTTTCAAAGAGAGAGTGAGAGAGAGAGAGAGAGTTTTTAATACTTATTTTTTTAGTTCTCGGCGGACACAACATCTTTGTTGGTATGTGGTGCTGAGGATCGAACCCGGACCGCACGCATGCCAGGCGAGTGCGCTACCGCCTGAGCCACATTCCCAGCCCAGTTTCACTGTATTTTTCAAAGACATTGAGTACCTCCTGTCTTCCCTGCTAAACATTAGACAACAAATGTAAATTGGGCAAGCAGAATCTTTTCATAGCCAGCACTTCAAATCACAAATGACTCATATTATGATATTTAAAATTGTTCATTTAAACTATATGTAGGAAATGTTGATATCTGTGCTTATTGCACTTCTACTAAATTGACCTAGGGAACATTTTCTATGCATCCTATTGAAGATGCAGTGAACTGATTAAAATGAAAACACTTATTCAGATTTTGCCTTTCAAAATGTCAGCCATTTTAAGGGAAATCGACTTCTCCGTATCTCATTTCTTTCCTAGCAGCTAGTAAAGGACTAGCTTTCATGATAGCCCCAAAATGACTTCATATGCTCATCCAGTTTCTTTTCCAACTTTACTAGGCAGTCCAACCTCCGGAAAGATTGGATCTCAAGACTGAATGAACTCTCCACATTCTCTTTTGAAAGATAAACATGCACTCTATAAACTTCATTGGCCTAAACAACAGAAACATTTGTTTAGACTCATGTGTGGCTCTTTGGCTGAGTTTAGAAACAGGGAGGCTTAGGAAGTGTGTTCATCAGCTGTATTCTGCAGCACCCAGACATCATCGCTGGTCACAAGGATGCACTGCAGAGATTACCAAGCATGGGAATAACTAAACTGGACAGCTATCCATAAACAATCTTTGGTAATGCTATTATACTGTCCTCACATCCCACGGTTTTGTATTCCATGGAAAAAATAGGTTATAAGTAAGCATAAAATATAAAAGATTTTTAAACTACACATAGGTTTTAGATCATTCAGAGGGGCATAACTGTAAAGTTATAGAACAAAGTCCAAAAAGAGCCCCCTAAAGATTATTTGCTCACCAAAGTGTCTGGTCAATCCTTAGCAGATTAAAAGTACAAAACATTATTCTTTGTATATTACAAGTACGATCTGAAATGTCAACTTTACAACTCTATCCATTAGGGTTCAGTAACTTAACTGCAGGGCAGGAGTACTACCAACTATCTACTACAGACAGGACCTGTGGGAAAAATCAGCAAGAATTTTACTTCCCACAACAGCACTAAAGGCAGATTCATTATCTTTACTTGATCAAAGACAGAATTAAAGCTCAAAGAGTAGAAATGATTTCCTCCAGGTCAAAAAGTCAAAAAATAGAAAGATCAAGCTATAAACTTTAATCTCTTGAATCCATACCCTTTAATTTTATTGATATTATTATTATCATTATTATCTTGATGTGCTCTATAAACTCCTCTTTTAAATTTCCAGTGTGCCAGGCATATTGTATTTGTTCTATTTAAATAATCTATAATTTACTAGAAATCAAGTTAACAGGTAATTTTTTACAATATTTAGTGAAGAGTAGGCTTTGAGAGAATAGATATGGAAGAGACCCCATGAAATATATGAAGAATGGGTAGAAATTAACAGGAAGTTCTGTGATAACTAAAAAAAAATCCATCTATTTTACATTTTTTACTAGATTCAGTCCCATTTATATGAGTTCTGTTGAAAATAAAAAGATAACAGAAGTGTAAATGTGTGTACTCAACATTTATGAATATTTTTGAATATATTTATGGATGAATATTTCATGACTACTTGATTTTAGTTTTTAATACACACACACACGGAGAGTCCATTCTACCCCAAAGCCCTATTGCTCCTCTTATTAATAGATATCTCTTTTAGTATTATATAGTTGTATTTAAGTTTATTGGAGGGGGTTATGATTATGTGTGTGTATCCATTAAGTTTTGAAAATCCACAAAAAAAAAATACCTGGATGATTTTTATTCCACATTAAAAATTTGGCAAAAACACTCATTCAAAAATCTGAATTCACCACTTTATTAATAGTCAGTTTTACCTTGCTGTGACAAAATATCCAATATAGACAACATACAAGTAGTAAAGATTTATTTTGTCTCATGGTTTCAGAGGGCTCAGTCTTTCTTGAGCCTGTAGTGAAGCCAAACATCATGAAACAGGTGATAAAACAATGGTACAGGTGGTAAAGCAATATCGTTCATTTCATGGTGGCCAAAAAAGGAGGGTGAAAAAGGAGTTTGGGTTCCCAATGCTCCCTTATAGGACACTTCCCCCAATGACCGACCTCACTTGCTTCCACTAGACCCCACTTCCTAAAGGTTCTGCCATCTTTCAGTAATGACACATGGTGGCAACAAAACCTTCATCATATGAACATGTAAGATTCAAACCATAACAAATGTTTTTTTACATGAACCTTGATTGTGTCCTTGAGATTCAAATTGAATATGGTTAACAGACTATATTTTTAAAATTGAATAACCAGATCATTTTACTTTACTCAATATAAAAAAATGTTGTTCAATAAAATGGTTTTGATACTTTATTTTCTGGAAATATTTCTGCTATATTATATGACAAAGTATGATGCCTGAAAAGGATAAAATCAGCTTCCACTTCTTCATTCAGCAAGAAAAATCCCATTCTGAAATTATAATTCTTCTTGTGTTGTTTTTCTCAAAAATTGCAACAGAGTGTATTTATTGAACAGCACAAGTAAGCTTTAGAGATATTGTCAAAAGTTAAACATATTAATTTAAAAATTAAAAACACAGAAAAGTACACATAGCCCAATATTCATGACCGTTCTTAATGTATTAATAAATAAACACACAATCTATTAGAAATATTAATAGAAAAAATAAAATTGTCATCATAATAAAGTGGCATGGTGAATTTTCTTGCATTTAATAAATTATTTATAAAAATAACCTAATCATAGGAAACTTTGTGATTACAGAAAAAGTAAAGAATAAAAATCACTTGTACACACTACATTTATGGAAGTATTATTTTGTATTAGTGAGGCTGAGAGCCACAGCTGAGTCGGAATGGCCCCTGGCATTTTGCCAACAGTATTGGTTGACTGGCGAGGCATTACTATCCACCTTGGCCCCTACTTTGGAGTTCTCCTGGGGATTCCCAGAGAGTTCCCATTGGTTGGGGAAGTGCAGGAGGAGGGATTTCGAGAGGAGATATTTCTGGCTGCTGGTTCCTGGAGGAGCACGTGGGGTTCGGATAGTTCCTGGGGAGCATGTGTGGAGTGTGCTGGTGGAGTTCAGAAATAAAGTTTGTTCCTGCTTCAGTGGCTCATGATTTGGGCCTAGCCAGACTGTGGCAAGTGAGTATTTGTGTTTCTTTGTCATGTTGCTTATGGTATTGCAGGCACAGATTTTTAGGAAAATAGACACAGAGACAGGAAGTATGTAATATAAAGTGAAGGTTAATGACAGGAAATATATACCATGACACTTTTATTATTCATTTGCAAGTTAAAATATAGCCAACAAAAACCCAGTTCTTCCAATACAAGATTTTTCTTTTCTTTGAGGGAGGGAGGCAGGTAACCACGGATTGAACTCAGGATCACCCAACTACTGAGCCACATTCCCAGCCCTATTTTGGATTTTACATTTAGAGACAGGGTCTCACTGAATTGCTTAGTACCTCACTTTTGCTGAGGGTGGCTTTGAACTCACCATCTTCCTGCTTCAGCCTCCTGAGCTCCTGGTATTAACAGATGTGTGCCACCACACCGAACCCAATACAAGGTTTAAAGATGTATAAAACCATGACTAAATTTCCTTGAAATTAAAAATGACTTCTCTATATATACTTTCATTTTCATTATATCTTAACTTCAGAACTTCATAAAGTTTAGATAACTATGGGTAAGCTGAGAATAGCAGCCATTTTGGTTTTAGGTGGACCTCATCTATACTATAAAGTAACAATGAGGAATATTTTTCCTGCTATTATCAAGGGAGAAGAAGCAGAAACAAAATAGTTCAAGGAAACATAAAGGCTTCAATTCCACTCTGCACTACAGAATTCACCCGACCACACATAATCTAACTTTTTATGGCAGTCCTAGGAAACTAAGACAGGTACCAAAGAGAGAAATTTGTGCATTTCCACTTCACTGATAACTGAGGAAAAGAGCTGAATGGGAGTAACATAGAAAACCAATTGAATCCCCTCATTGTTTCTGAACTATGCATAATTTGGGAGCAATATATTGAATGTGTTAGGAAATCAGCACAATGTTCACAAACCTTGTAATGGGTAGAGGCTGTTGCAAAGGAACAATAAGAATCATCGGGGACTGTTGATATGAACTCACATAATTTAAACACAATGCTACAGTTATTCTGGAGGATTGTTAATCTTTTTCTCTTTCATATACTAACTGCAATGTCAGTATTTAGTTCCAGGACTTGCCTTTATTATAGATAAAGTAGAAATGATTTAAATATTTATATACCACTTTAATGTGCATGATTAACTTGTACATAAAAAATCCCTTTCAAACTTAGCAAACAATCCTATAAAAATTTTCCCCTTATAAACCATACTCCCATTAACAATTTTCTCTTGTTTCAGAAAGGATCATCATTAATTCTTTATTCTACTTAAAAAGCAGTAAAAGGCATTTTTAAAAGGCAGATGTTTTCTAACTAGTTGCATGTTGGGACAGTTTGATCATTAAAGCATATTTTAATAGGTTAAAATAACCATTGCTAGTTATTCCTTTGGATTATGACTTTAGAAACACCAACTTTTCTAAAATGGTGGCATCATCTGGAAGAATCACATGTTAGCCAAGTTAGTCATTAAAATATCCAATTGAATCAGGAGAAGTGGCTGGTTTACTTGTATACCTATTAAATCTGCATTATTCCTTATTCTATATGAGATTTTAAAATGACTAAAGAATGTTGAATCCATTTATACCACTGATTAGCTGTATGAAGCTTCACTAAATATTAGTTTCTATGTCTTAAATTGAGGTAAATAGAAACTCATCAGAGAATAATTGAGTTAAAAATTGTGATAGTTAATTGTACAGAGTGAATACTACTTCTGCTCATCTGCATTATATTTTCCTAGTTAATATTAGGGTCCTAGAAAAATTATGACTTCATGTCCTCTTGAAAAGGGCATTCTAGGTACTATCAGCTTGGTGTGGGCCATACAGAGAGGCCTGGCCACCTGGGAACTAAATAAAATCTGAGAAAACACAAAGAGACAGCCTCAAAAATAGTACAGCCACTTCAACAGTTTGACATTTTTTTACAAAACTGTATGTTGTCTTATATGATCCAACAATCATGTTCTCCAGGAAGCAAATGAGTTGAAAACTTATGAAGGGGGAGGAGGAGGAGGAAGAGGAGGAGGAGGAGGAGGAGGAGGAGAAAATCTGCTCATAGATGGTTAGAGCAACTTTATTTAAAATAACCATAAATTAGAATCTACAAAGATGTCTTTATAGATGAATGGGTAAAAGAAGTATGATACAACCTTATAATGGAATATTATCAATTGAAAGAAATGGACTATTAAGCAAAACAGATATCTGGAATGAACTTAAATGTATATTGCTTAGTAAAGATTTCAGTATGAAAAGAATAATACTGTATGGTTCCAACTACATGACATTTCAGAAAAAGCTAAATGGTGGAGGCACAATGGTGGAGATAGTAAAAAAGATCAAGTTCTTTCCAGGTGTCTAGGGAGACAATGGCAGGATGAATAGGTAGTACATAGGGAATTTTTAGAGTATTGATACTATTCTGTATGCTATTGAAATGATGAATGTATGCCATTATCAGAATCAATATAACTGTAAAACACAGAGTGACCCCTAATGCAAACTCTGGACTTTAGTTAATAACATAACAATTTTAGTTATACAACTGTAGTCAATGTACCAACCTGTGCAAAAGATTAATAAGAAAAGCTATGAGTGGGATAGGGGGAGTTTATGGAAATTCTCTGAACTTTCTGCTCAATTTTTTTTTTTTGTAAACCTATAATGGCTCTAAAAAAATAAAGTCACTAATTTAAAACAAAAACAATTTGAAGTACTTCACAACTAAACTCATGCTATAACCTAGATGTTGTTTAAAATTGCTATTGGGATTTGCCATAGAATCACAGGACAAGATGTGCACATGCACATTGTTTATTAAATTTACTTTCTAATTTTGTTCCCAAAGCGATTCAACTTCCACTGGACCATGAGGCCTGGATACCAGTCTCATGGTGATGAGTAAAAGGTGTGGGTCCTCAAAAACCCAGCTGGAGGGCAGTTTTACTGACAGTCTCTTCCCCAAACAGTTTCTAGGGCACTGGCCCCAGGAACACCACAAAACACCCCTCTGTTTGCTCCCTGTTTTACAAATTAGCTGCCTAAAACATGTAAATATTTAATGTACAACTTCTCTGGCCTCAGAAAAAGTGTTCAGGGTTTTAAGCCAATTCAAGCCTCAAATGTCTTCCCTAAGAAGAACTCACTTGATTATTTCAGTCAGATGGGGCATTTTGTGAGTAGTAGCATTAGACATTTCAATTCAGACAAGACTCTTTCTATTCCAATGCAGAATGTTTACTTTTGCATGTGCTCTACCTTCAAAACTATTTATTTCATTTCATCTTATTTCTCTTTCTTAATAACTTAGAATTTTATCTTTTATTCCGTATGAAGTCTTCAACCTGAGGAATTTGGACCAAGAAATGCAATGAACCAAAACTGCTTTTTCCCTAAGTCTCAAAGACAATGTTCTAGGAAAACTAAAAACTTATGTCACATTCTTCACTTTCATGTTTTCCTTAAGAAGGTAGTGAACCATCTCCAAAAAGAAACTATAAAACTTAGAGAATAGAGTTATTATGTATCTCTGAATCAATCAGCATCTCTCTTTCTTAAAAAAAAAATTCATACAGAGTCCCCAATAAGCATATGTAGTCTCTGACTTATAGGAATTTCCATCACTTGCAAAACCTACTTTTTCTCTTGTATAAGTAAGTATGCAACAAATTATACCTAAAGAAGTGTCGGAATTTAATTCTTTCACATGTTTAATTTTCAGTATTTCCCAAAATATAAACTTCATTCTTGGTATATGTAATTTGATACAATACTTGAACAATGATGGTACATGAGAGTTATGCATTTATTTTATTTTTACTATAAAAATATAATTAGCAATCTGCTGCAGTTCGGCTGCAGCAAAGTAACCGGGGGGTGACGAGCAACTTACGTACATTGATACAGCAGGAGTGGGAGCCATTTATTGTAGGACAGGAGGGGTATATATACATTACACACAGTTTATCTTAATTAACACAAACTAGATACAGCAGTCAACCAATAAGGAATCTCCACACTTAATGGCTCTCTGGTGTTACTGAAGTAACCACTCCCTCTGGCAAAATGCTAGGCGCCATCTTGACTTGTTTATAGACCCTAACAGCAATCAAATATATTTTATTTATATTTTTCTTGAGATCAATAAGAGTATTTTTAAGAAAAGTAACATAGGTAGTACATGACTTAGGAAACGTGATAGATAAGTCAAACAACAAATTTTAGAAAACAAAGCTTTGAACAATTAGGACACATTAAATATTCTTAATAAATTACTAAGGAACTGATTTTTTAAAAATAAATCTAACTTAATAATCTTCCAATGGAAATGAGAGTTTAAATGGAATTAGCATTATGTCTAGCAAATTCTTAAGACCAATTAGGTCATCTTCTCAAACTTTCCTTCAAAGTCAGGTCATGGCTAGAACTTTGGAGTTCTTTATAAGACTTCCATTGCTATACCTCAGCCTTTCAAAAAGAATACAGATCTGTTCAGATGTCCTCTAACATTTCCCATTTAATAATGTCAAGATATACTTGTGTTTAACTGATAAATCTACTCTCTGTATTTTTTGCTCAAGTTGATATTTTATCCAAGTAGAAAAATCTTTCACAGCCAGTCACTATGGCCAATTACTTCTACCTCTGTAATATCTTTGAATTTCACTGTACTCATTAGCATTAGATATTTCTCTCTCTCACTGCCTACAAGACACATTTTCCAAATTACTTTCTCCAGAGAAGCTTCTCTTACACTCAGGTGCAGATTGAGTGTCTTCAAATATTTACTTAAGGCACACATTTTTCATCATATTATTTCAGCATATTATATGCTGAATTTTTGTTCTTCCCTAGACTTCATTCCTTGAAACACTACCCTACAATGTGAGAGATAATTAGAATTCTCTGAGGCATGAAGGTGGTGCCCTCATGAAAGGTATTGGTGCCCTTATGTGAAGAGACCTTGGTTCCCTCTACTCTTTGCCATGTGAGGCTATACGGAGAGGTTGACAGTCTGCTGAATGGAACAGGACCTAATGGGAACCTGACCATGTAGACACACTGACTTTAGACTTTTGGCTTTCTGACTGAGAAATAAATTTTTGTTGTTCATAAGCCTTATAGTAGCAGTGTCACCTGTCCAAGACAACATCCAATAATAATTTTTGGTCACCTTGTCCTGTTACCTCCATTAGACAAATTATATTCCAAAACTAGTATCTTTTTTGTCTTTATCTTCACTTTATCCCCAGTGTTCTATAAATGTTTATTGAATAAATGAATAAAAAATGTAATACTTGGTCAGAGAATTAATTTAACAATCCTAAGTGGTTTACCTCCATTCTAGATATCCTTTCTAGTATCCATTCTCTGTACTGCAGCCAGAGGCTGGTTGTAAAACACAACCTAATAACATCATGGTGCTATTTTTAGCAATTTGGATTGAAGATTACATAAAATAACTTCAGGTGGCTGAAAACAGTATTAAAAGGGAAATTTACATGAGGGATTATAAGCAATCCTGTCCATGCTCTGCCACATCCCCTTGGATCCATACACTATGGTGTAGCACTTGGCCCTAGGATGCTCCTACTCTTCACAGTCAGCACTAGAATCCATGTTTGAGAACTTCTATCAGCCATAGTCTCAGAGAGCAGGGGTTTCTTTGGAATTTGACTCATCTTGCGGGTAATTCTGAATCAATGGCTTACAGGAGAGAAATATCTTGGCTCCCTATACCCAGATTGCAAAACTCCAAATTTATGACCTACATTGTCTCTGGAATTCCTCTAATGTGTTCAACCAACATTACCCTTTATTGGCCTTGGCTTGATATTCCATCCTTCTTCCCTTCCTAGTCCTAATTCTTCTACTTTTTTTTTTCCTGGGAACAGTTCTTAAATAAATCATTTTCTCATGAATCTCTATCTTAAGGTCTACATCTGGGATATGCAAACTATGGCAAAAATGCATGGTGTTTCCAGGACTTAAATTGAGGAAAGCAGTTAGGCTTGGAGAAGAACTAAGACTGGAAATATTAAAGATGACAAGAGTAACTTCAGGAAACTAGCCTAACCTTATTGTAGGTTTTCCTGCTTTCCTCCTGATAACTGCTGTGTTTTTCCCTTCTCTGCTTCCAAAGAGAGTATGTAAATCAACAACTCACAAGTTAGCATTACTGTATCTACATTTTGCTGATCCTCAGATCAAATTTAAAACATAAGGCATTTGACTAAATCAATCTGATTAGGGCATCTGTCTGAAGCTCAGCCAATGACCTATGGGCAGGAAGATAGCCCCATAGCATAAATATACCCAGCAGATTAAGCATAGACTCCAGAGCAAGATAGAATAATTGCCATTGGCCAGATGATGTATAAAAATGTCAAGGAACAGTTATTTTCTGTTTTGAACCTTAAGATAATTCTTAATAATTTTTAGAATGAAGTACAATAATCTTGCCATGTGAGAGCTTTATTATGGAGTCTCAGCTCAAGCCACCTGCTATCTCAGAATCTATGTGAAATGTTTATGAAATATGTCTTCTCTTTTCAGATGCTTGGGAATCACTGCTTACTTCTACTAAAGCAACTTTCACCTTCTTTACACCATCCCTCATTTAACCCACTTCCATTGGGACATGTGAATTAATTCAAACTTCACACCCTCTGTAAAATCCCTGTTGATTTCCTGCTTCTGGGTTAGGAAATCCTTATTTGTGGGCCTCTATATTATACCACACTGTAAGTGTTTCCTGATAATTAGAATGGAAGTTTCCAAAGAGCAAATAAGTACTATTTCTATTTGTTGTAGTTTCAGTACCCAACAAAGTGCTTGATGCTATATAGACACTCTACATTTTTAATGAAGGAACTAAAGGAATGAAGATATGAGGGGAAAGAAAGAAGCTTGAAATAACCATCAGGTAGACCAGAAGTTGGTTAAAGAAAAATCTCTTGAAATATTATATATCCGTCCCTATGGATAAACAGTATGCTACCACTACTGGTTTTAACAATTTTCAAAACAAACTGACCAAAAAATAATGCTCATTGTTAAATTAATTTCATCTTGGGAAAGCAAACATGGAACTGTGTTTGATGAAGTTTAAATGACACATTTACTAATCATTCTTTCAGGTCATTTCTTATCTTTGTACTCATCCTGTTTTGAGTTTTGTCCTAACTCCATAACCCACTTGAACAAGGCTTTTGACCAACAATAAGACCCAGCACATTGTCCTCAATGAGTATTTGGTCTGAAAGATCTATCTTTGCTGACTTACCTATCATGGCAAATTGATCAAGATCCTTATATAATTAATTTTACCCTCGGAAATTGGCTTCTACTTAATTATCCTTTCTCCTGCTCACATGGACCAAATTAGAAAGCTTTAAATTTGTCACTTTACCAATTATTTGTAGATTCAAGTTCAAAAAAGAGAATATGATGTGGCATATCAGCAACTGTAGAATCTCTACGATAAGTCCTAAAATGATCAGAGATATATTTCTTTTCTGATTTTATGGGAATTACTCAAGACTAAAAGAGTTTTCCTAAAAAATGGCACATAAGAGAAATAAAGGAAAAGGGGGGGAAAACAAAACAAAAACAAAACCCTGATATTCTAAGCTTTCTTTGGAACATAAGAAAATGATGACAAGACTTTTGGAAAATGAATCTTTCACAGATGGATCTCTCTGACAAAGTGAATGTAGGTTAACCACACTTCATTCATTTGATCAACAATATGTTTTCATATATAAATATGTACAAAAAATTGTCACAAATAGTGGGGATAAAACAGTGAGCCAAAGTCCTTTCTGGGAGTTTATGGTCTAATGGGAGAGATTGACCAAAAAAAAGACAGAAAAAAAAAAACAGTATATGAAAATCTACCACATGAGGGACTGACTTCATTTTAGGAATAAGCCCATACATTCCTTGAGCTAAGAGTTGCCATGCAGAATAATGATGATGCTGATATTTATCTTAACAACCTATATTTAGTTCTACACATCAACACTGTGATGAGAATTTTACACATATGTAGTATCTTTTTTAATCTCAACAAACAATATATGATATAGGTGGGATTATCATCTCTATTTTTTGGATGAGAAACTTAAAGCTTAAATACTTTGCAGAAAGCTTAATAGCTTATCTTGGAATTGTTAGTGGAGATCTGAAAACAAGTAGGGTGCTAGCTAGGCAGTGGGAAGTGGAGGGAAAGCATTTTCACACGGAGAGGTTGGTCCTAGGGCTCACTCTAGGTGAGCATGGTGTGGGAGAACTGACTACAGACTACAGTATAGCTGCTACTCAGTCTCATTAGCTTAAAGGTAAGGACATAGAGGTAGTCCTATCAGTCCATAGGGCACTTTTAAGTATTGTTAAAGACGTGGGTCTTTTTCCTTAAAAATCTAGTGAAAGTTTAAAGTAATTGACATGACCAGATTCGCATTTTTTAAAGACTGCTCTTGACAATACGGTAGAAAATGAACTGAAATAAGGAATGTATTTTGAAACACTTTGTTTAACATTGGAGAGTTTAACTTCTGGAACAGAAAAGTATTTATTCCTCACTGTCTTAATCTATTTTTCTGTCAATATCCACAGACATGCATTCCAAAACACTATTTACCAGATAATAAAATACCACTCATGGAGTATTCATGTGATAAATTTCTCCCAAAATCTAAGACAGGAAAAGTCTCAGTTATACACTGTAGATATGTACCTGCACACTCTGGCACTTAAAAATATATAATGTATAATTTTCCTAAGTTGTTTCTGGAGTGCTGACTCTGTCTCAATTAACATAGAACCTTTCGGAGCAGCAGGGGTTATGACTTAATAGTTTTCTTGTACCCATAGTAATGCCAACACTGTTAAGGTACTTATAATGCATGAAATTATTTGTAGACAAAAAAATCACCAAAAATAAAAAATAAAATCTAGAACTATGAAGTAGATCAATTTGGATATTTGAACAGAGATGAAAAACAATCATGGTAGAAAAGAAAGATCACTTCAAGTTTTCATACTCCTATTCCCAGTCTTGGGAGACTGAGAATTCATCTGTTAACTGTACAAATAAATAGAAAAAAATAGTAAGGAACAGCCCCACATAGCTCATTTATTAATTATAATTGCATAAGCTCTTAGTGATCCAGCTACCTCCTGTTTGATTTTCCAGCAAGTTCTTGAAGTACAGAAAGGTGATATGTGATACTTTATCTAAAATTGTTTTTATTTTTTGACATTGTTCTCTTTTTTACAAAAAAAAAAAAAATAGGCCTAGAGAAGTCAAGTGTTCTCAAATTCCCATAGCTAGCTGAGAAGTATAACAGGGACTTGGCTCCAAGTTTACCTGTGCTCTTCCCACTTAATTTCTTGTCTTTCTAAAGTGAGATTTCAAATAAGCTTTGAGTATTCAAGGGAAAAAGACCCATACTCTTACTATAATTTACAGAACACAAAGATTTCATTAAAGAAATAATGCCTGTATAAAGCCAAAATGGAAGAAAATAATTTCTCTGTTGCTATAATTTTCTGAAGAACTTAATGTACTTACCTCAAAGCATTTGTAATGTCTTGTGTATCTTCAACACACTTGGGATGAACATAGGAACAGGCATTTTGATTATCATGCTTGGAACCTCTTTTCCAAAAACCTAGACAGAAAGTGTCTGACTTGAGCTCAAGGTTCGTGCTGATAAAGCCCACATACCAAGTGAAGGGGAACTCAAACTAAGGGAAAGTTCAATGGATCAAAATCAAGGAAATAGATGGATAACAACTGTTAGATTAAAGCCAAATGTCTCTGGATCTCAGTTTCCTTATCTATAAAGTGGGGATAATAAGAGATTTAGTAATTTAAGGGAAAGGATATGTCTAAAACATGTAAAATAATGTCCTGATCAATAATTCTTATCTCTTTTGTTGAAATAGAAGAGGAATGATAGACGAAAAGGAATTCGGAAGTCAAGTTGTGGCTGGGAATGATCCCAGAAGGAGATTTTTATAAGGACAGAGTCAGAAAACTCACTTCAGGAAGATAGAGAAAAGTAATAAAAGCATTTAATTTCACAACACCAGTGCAAAGGTGGGAATGATCTTTCCTCTCTGCCTTTCTGTTTTCCTCATGTAATTCTAAACAAGTATCAGAGGGTAGCATTATCCCCTTGAAAGCTGCTTATCTCTAGTCAATGCTATTAACAGAAAAAGAAAGTACCACAACTTTACTATAAATAGCTAATGTTGAGTGAGCACTTCCAATCTGAAATTTTAAGAGCCAACTATGACTCATCTGTTCTCCCTCTCTGATGACCATGGAAGGATGTGTGGCAGTGGAGCCGTCCTAAACCTGGGTCCTCAAGTGATGATAAGCAGAACCCCCTGTTGGTACTGTTTGTTACCACAGTACATTCAGGCTTAGGGATTCTCAAAATATGGTCCTGGACGGGGGGTGGGGGAGCATTAATATACTTGGGAATTTGTTTGGAATGAGACTTCTTAGGTCTCACTCCACATGTGCTGAATCAGAAACCCTGGGGACAGGACCCAGAACCCCGTTTTAACACATCCAATTGATTCTGGTGCATACTAAAGCTTAAGAAGACAAACTTAGTGTATCTTCCCTGATATAACATCCCTTCCAGAAAATGGAGGTTATTATTCCCAGTCTACATATGTGGATAATAATCTGTATTCAATTATGAGGCTCTTAACTATTTTGCTTATCACCACTATTACTCTTAATCTATATTTATATTATTATATTTATAAGTGTATAAATTTAAGATTATTTATGAAGCCTATATTAATTTTACTCAAGTAAAGAAAGAAGTAAAGAATAGGCCACCCTATGTCAGAGCAACGGTTAAGGTTTGAATCTCCTATTTATTGGCATTGTTTAGATTCTTGGGAGAATTACTCAGTTATCCATTCCACTTTGTCCTGTAGATATGCAGTTTGAGTTCAAGAGTCATTTCTCAACATGTTTTCTTTTATATTATGCAATATGTCCTCATATAGGCTAATCAGAATTTAACAATAAATACAGAAGAGAAGAAAATGTATCTATTCACTCAACTTTCTCCATTGAATATTATTGTGCTTCTGTTTTATGTCATCACTCTTTTTTTTTCCCCAAATCAAATGATGTAACCAAAAACAATATATCCAGGAGATGACTCACCTTTCCAAAATATTGAAAGATATTTAACTCATATATGAAGAATCACCTTTCTTTTTTCTTTTTTTTTCCCCTTCTGGAAACATAAAACTGGATATTTTGGTAATTGAGTAATTGAATCTTTGCTTAGTTTAATGCCAAATTTGAGCTAATGTACCAAATTAGCAAAATGAATCATAGAACATTCTCTGGCCAGGCTTATTAAATTTCTACTATTCAGTCACCCAAATTCTCTTTTATTGCAAATACATCCACCTTCCAAAGGCGATATGCCATACTCTTAATAGTGCTGTAGTTCTAATGAGGCATGATTTATCCATTGAAAGTGATTGACAGATTATGCCATGTCTGATTCTGGGGCACTGATTATAAATGTGAATATTTGAACTTGATTCAGAACTATCAAACATGCTTAGAACTTCAGATGGTTAATCCAGCAGGAATCTTAGTCTCTGAAGACTAAAGTCACGGAAGTATGTTTTGGCTTTAATATGCAGACATTTTTCCATTGCCATAGTTTTTTCTTTTAAAATCATTTCCTTGAGAACTGGTGAAATCCTTCGAGTTTTATTGTCTGTATCTCCTTAACTAATCTTTCAATTCAACTACCGAAAAAAAAAAAAAAATTACTTTAGGTGAAGAAAAGAAAATACCAGTTTATAGATCTAGTTATTTAATTCATGATGATATTTTTCATTTAAATATTTTATTAAATCTATCCTGACTAGTAATCAATGTTTATTCAGTGATATCATCATTAATAGCATATTACTACATTCCTCTTTAGGCCTAACAAAGTCTAAAGTAGAAACATTTGTCAGAAGATACCAAGCAGGTTTCTTTTTAAGTTAGCAAGGTAAGTTTTCAGATGAGTTCACTTTAGTTTTCTAGTTATAGAAAAAGTTGTTACATTTCAAAATGTAGGTGAATTGGCCTGCTTGGGAAATTTATTAACAGGGAAATATAGCAAGAATCACTATTTCTGAGAGCTAAAGTCTCTACCTAATGATATTTCACAGCAATCCATAATATAGGTACTTCTTCAACCTCCATTTTTATTCCCACTTACAAGACAGTTAATTAAAGAACAATAGGATAAATTAAATTGTTAATGATCATAAATGTTAAAGTGAGAGTTTGAACCAAGACAGTTGAAACAGCACTATGCTTTTAATCCCTATGCTATGCTACACCTCAAATTGAAGGAAACAAAAGGAACAAGAGGTGGGTTCATACTGAATGAGCTAAGCAGATGATGTTTAGAGCAATGAATAAGGGAAATAAAGTCAGAATATGTGTGACAGATGGGATGCAACACAATTTTAATAGGACACCTAAAATTAAAACATCAAACACCGTTTTTGCTCCATCAATACTTTAATACATTTAGAATAATATATTAATATACAGCTTTTATATTAAATGTCTTGGGGAGGCATTATACATAAATGTGAAAAACAAATCTCCAAAAATAATCATGACTTAAAGTTAGCATTATATCTCTTATCTGAGTGGTGCTTTATAACAGGAGGGACCAAAAAAAACTTATTTGCTACAAAGCCCTAGTACACTATTATAGTTTCAGCTTAATTCTCAAATTTTACCCCTTTCATTTCAATTTATCCCTGTTGAATGATAAACTTTATGGTCACCCAGATACAACCATGCTCTTAATTCCTTCAAAAGGGCAAAATACATTCTATCAAAAGCAATTTTCATTTTCCAAGTTTTTCCTCATACTAAACTGATGGTTTCCATGAAACAGTCTGGTATTCGTGTGGTCATAAAATACCTAAGATCTAAAGAGCTGTTGCTCCATAAGTAAGTATAATCTTTAAAGAATTATAATTTAGCCTTCCAGAGGATCTATATCATAAGAACTGAGGAATTAAACTAAAATCTCTTACCCCATCTGGCTCAAGTTAAAAAGAATTTATATTTTCAAGGATAGTAGTAATAAGAGCAAGAAGACAGCTGGATGTATCAGAACTTCAGATGTTAATAAAATGATGTTGAATCAATAGTCATTTTAGTTTCTTTATAAAACAAAACTGTTTCCAGAACAAACAGCTTTCAAGATGCACTCATGGGTTTTTGTTTTGTTTTTTTGCAAAGCTTGATAAATGCTGGACAGATGATTTAACATTGTGTGTGTGTGTGTGTGTGTGTGTGTTATATTAGATGATTTATTATTCTTTAATTAGTTCTATTTCTGATTACATTATTTTGAATCCAAGTTGGGACCACAGAAATATCTCAGAAGATTGTCTAAAGACTGTATGTTGAATTTTTGTTGCAGTGTAGCAAATTACCACAACCTGAAACCATTATTTGTGATGTCTATGCTTCAGGAATCCAGACACAACTTAACTCTTTTTTTTTCTCCAGGATCTCACAAAAAGACAATCAAGGTGTCAGCAGGTTTGTGTTCTATTCTTGAGCTTAGAGGTCCTCCTCCATGCTCATGTGATAGTTAGCAGAATTCAGTTCCTGGTGACTGTAGGATTAAGGTTGTTGTTTTCTTACTGACAACTATGAACCATTCCTGGTTCCTTAGGGCTGCCTGCTGTGAGTTTCTTGTCATGTCACAACCCCTTGGTGACATGATAATTGCTTAAAAACACTGAGGAAAACTCTTATATAAAGGCCAAATTTGTCTTCTAAAGACTTTCACATGATTTTCTTTCCAGCCTAATAAGGTGAATCTGCCTTAAAATTAACACAAAATCAAATGTACTTTACATCTGCAAAAATCTCTTTGTATTTGCCATATATGTAACTTATCAAGGAAGTGATATCCCAATGCTTTAGCTATCTTCCAGCTGTAGAGGCAAATAAGTCCCCAATTCTGATTGTACCCAAGAGCAGGGGTTTATACCAAGATGTTGCTCTTTGAAGATGAGTCCACCTTAGGATGTATCTATCACAGGTAGTGACTATCCCTTTCATTTTCTTTGGAACTTACTAAAAATATTTTTTAAAAGAGAAGATGTTTATCGATATGGTTTAAGTATGAGGTGTCCCTCGAAAACTCATGTGTGAGACATTGAAAGAATTTTAGAGGTGAAATGCTAAGATTATGAGAAGTATGACTTCATCAGTGTATTAATCCACTGATATATATATATATATATATATATATATATATATATATATATATATATATAAACTGGATGGCAACTGTAGGCAAGTAGGCTGGAGGAAGTAGGACTGTCTCTTTGCTTCCTGGTTGTGATGCACTGAACTACTTCCCTCTTCCATGTCCTTCTTCTATGATGCCCTGCCTCACCTCAGGCCCAGAGCTATGGAATCAACCAACCTTAGACTGCACCTCTGAAACCATAAGCCAAAATAAACTTTCCTTCAAGTTGTTTTTGTCAGGTGTTTCAGTTACAGCCACACAAAACTGACTAAAAATAGTCATTATTATTTGTTACTTTAAAATTTAAAAAGAAAGTTGGCCATATGGAATGTCCAAAGGAATTCTCAAATAAAACAGAATGTTGGTCTTGAGAAGAGGCATGGCTTCAAGAGGGACAGATCTGACATACTCTCTAAATTTTGAGAATAATTTCTATTTAAAATGAGTTTCAGCTTTGCCATCAGGAAAAAAAATAACTTCTAAATTTTTTTCCGTATAAAATCTTTCCTATCTTCTTTGTTTTAAATGAAAATACACTGTGGGACACTACAAGCTTTCTGAGAATGGAGAGAGCCAAAGAGATAGTAAAATATTCACAGTGACTTACTAAATATAAATCACTTATCAGAAGACAATATGCTCTTACTTAGGCAAGAGTATTATTCTAAAGGTACATATACCTAATAATCAGTACTGTTATAAACTAATACTTGAAATTGTCTAGAAGATATTAAAAGAATATTTTTGTGTAGCCATATTATTTAATAATGTTTTATTATTTAGATTACTAGCTCTAATTAGTAAAAATAATAAATTATTAATTGTTTTAAACATAAAACAGATGTTCACACATACCTTGGAAGGAATAAATTATGGGCAAAGAGAAAGACACCCATACAACCACATTTTCACCTTCTCATGTGCTTTGTACATGTAGCTCACTGACAAAAGATGTGCTCATGAGTTTGGGGGTAAAACAAAAACCATGTAAATTCTGGTTTTCACTGACGTCACCAAAAAACTCATGATCTAAAGACCTGTTCCAATGTCATAAACTACAATGAGTAAAAACTTCTTATGACTCAGTAGAAAACAAAATCATATCTCATCTGGTCTTATTTATTTTTTCTCTAATGAGATTTTTAAAAAAAAAGTAAATCCCTTCAGCTCAGTATTATACATCTATGACATTTCCTCAAAAATATGAAGGAAATAAACCCTCTTCTATAATACTGGGTAATTTTGGAAATAAAAATAGATTATAGTTAATATGTAAAAATTAGTTAGCTTTATCTTCTAAATTTTGTTTTAAGACTAAAGCATCACAAATCATTGCATTGGGTTAATTATTAGACCTATTTGCAATAGCTATTCATTTTTTAAAAAATCATATCTGGCATATCTAGGTATAATGTGAATCTTACCAGACTCCTAGTAAAGGAAATACAAATAGGTGGCAATGAGGATAGAACCCTATAGTCTCAAAAACCTGTGGGCCAAAGTATGAAGATCCAAATTATTGGGAAGCAATAAAGAGTGAAGACACTGTCTTTACTGAGTTAAAAAAAGACCTGACAGGTCATATTTACTATTTGTTGGGTTACTGTCTCATTGAATTTAAATAAACATTTATCAAGCAATTATTACCCAAAAAGTGAACGTTGAAAGCAAGATTCATGAAGGGACTGCTCTAAGTGTCCTGTAACTCTGGATGAATAACTTGATCTCCTGATCAGGGGAATGAATAGGACTCTAAAGAACAAGAAGCCAAACAGTGCTTATTTTGCAAAGAGGAAGGTCAATGGAGAGGCAAATAACCCTGATACTTCTAAGGGAAGCCACATGTGGTCAGCAATACCCTTATCTATCCTGGCAGGTGGCACAACTGGTAGAGGAAAACTGAAAGAGCCAAGAGGCTTCTTGAGTGAGCTCCCAAAAGTGCCACCATGAGGAATCTCAGGTAATCCTAACAATAGATGGAAATAAGATCAATTTTTGATGAATTTGGTCTTTAACACCTGACAGGAAAGTATAACTAAAGAACAATCATAAAAGTACATTAAAAAAAAATACTTACCCTTTTAAATGTAACTTGATGTACTTTTGTGTCAGCCTTACCAAAAGTAAGTAAAAGATATAGAAAAAAAGTCTTATGCATAAGTGTCTGATAATAATTAGAAGAGACTGATAAAATAATGCTTGCCCTAAGTTAATTTTTCTGATCTGACATACATGCAAAAAACAAAAAATCCAGATCCTGAGATATGTACAGGCAAATAAAACTATTAATGCTTATTTACCTAACCTCACTTGGGTGTTTCCATGGTTACAACCTCTGTTAACTATACTTGCTCCTATTGCTCAGTCTGGATCTTTAAGTGTAATAAAGCTTGTATCTTCCAGATTACAACAATTTCATGTTTAAAGTATGCCAACACAAGAATATCAAACAGTATCTATTTCCTTTTGAATAATCAGGATGAGACTTTTGATCCCTCTCTAGGCAGGGTCATCAACCCTTGCCAGCCTTCTTCTTTTTTTTTTAATTGATTTTATTTTTTTAAATACATAACAGAGGAATGCATTACAATTCTTATTATACATATAGAGCATAATTTTTATATCTTTGTATATAGAGTATGTTCACGCCATTTCCTGTCTTTATACATGTACTTTTTTTTTGCCTTACAATTCTTATTGCACATATATACCACAATGGTTTATATCTCTGTTTGTATATAAAGTATGTTGACACTAAATTCGTGTCTTCATACATGTACTTTGGATAATGATGTCCATCATATTCCACCATTCTTGCTAATCCCCTGCCCCCTCTCTTACCCTCCCACCCCTCTTTCCTATCTAGAATTCATCTAATCCTCCCATTCTTCCCCTCCCTACCCCACTATGAATCAGCCTCCTTATATCAGAGAAAAAATTCAGCATTTGATTTTTTGGAATTGGCTAACTTCACTTAGAATTATCTTCTCCAATGCGTCCATTTACCTGCAAATGTCATGATTTTATTCTGTTATTGCTGAGTAAAACTTTATTGTGTATATATGCCACATTTTAACCAAGAATCAATAAATGGGATGAAATCAAACTAAAAAGTTTCTTCTCAGCAAAAGAAACAATATGTGAGGTGAACAGAGAGCCTACATCCTAGGAGCAAATTTTTACCCCTGACACATCAGATAGAGCAGCAACCTCTAAGGTATATAAAGAACTCAAAAAGCTAAGCACCAAAAAAAAAAAAAAAAACAAATAACCCAATCAACAAATGGGCCAAGGACCTGAACAGACAATTCTCAGAAGAGGATATACAATAATCAACAAGTATATAAAAAAATTCATCATCTCTAGCAATTAGAGAAATACAAATCAAACTACTCTAAGATATTGACTCATTCCAGTCATAATGGTGGTTATTATGAAGACAAACAACAATAAGTGTTGGTGAGGATGTGGGGAAAAAAAGTACACTTATACATTGCTGGTGGGACTGCAAATTGATGCAGCCAATATGGAAATCAGTATGGAGATTCCTTGGAAATCTGGGAATGGAATCACCATTTGACCCAGCTATCCCTCTCCTCAGACTATACCCAAAGGACTTAAAAACAGAATACTACAGTGACACAGCCACATCAATGTTTATAGCAGCACAATTCACAATAGCTTAATTGTGGAGCCAACCTAGATGCCCTTCAGTGGATGCATGGATAAGAAAAATATGGCATATGCACCTTGCCAGCCTACTGAAGCAGCCAGAGAAGACAGATCTTTACTCCTCACCAAATCTCAAGAATAAGGGGTCAAAGTCTAAGTGGGGAAAATAAGATAGGGATTTAGCAAAAGAAGATAGAAATATAAAATATTAAGGGAAACACTGTCAAGCCATAGAAATGCAGAATGAAGCCATTGAAATGCAGAAAACACAGTTGTAAACCTTGGCCCAAGTCTTTGACCAATGCCCTAGTAAAATGGGGGAAATATACAAGCACAGAAAAGCTGGTACAAAATTGTAGCTCCACCCTGAATCCTCCTCCAGTCCAGATCCTGATACAGATCTTCTGTAAATATTGAACCCCCAACCCAATCAGGGATAGTTCTCACTCTACAGACAGCCTGCATTCTCCCTTGACTGTGTATCCCCCTTCCTAAATAAAACTCTAAACCTTTATACCAAAAAGAAAAAAGAAAAACAACAAAGAAAGCAAGATTTAATAATCTAAACTATAATGTCTTCTAATGCATAATTTTAAAGCAAATTAAAAACATTTCCTACTATTATTTACTTGGAGTTTCTTTATAGTTTTAATAGTAGTGTGTGTGTGTGTGTGTGTGTGTGTGTGTCTATCTATCTATCTATCTATCTACATATATGTATGTAGATAGATAGATATAGATATATTTACATGTATTAGTAGTATTTATAGTAGTATATATTTTATATATTGAAAGCATGTATCATTTAGTAAAGGAGATAGTTCTGAGAAGTTTATCTTTAGCCAATTTTGTCATTATGCAAATATCATAGAGTGTACTTACACAAACATAGATGGCACAGCCCACAATACACCTATGTTATATGGTGTAGCCTATGTTCCTAAGCTACAAACCTGCCCAGAATGTCTGTGCTGAATACAGCAAGCAATTATAATACAATAATAAGCATTTGTATACATAAATATAATCATAGGAAAGGCATAGTATGAAAACCATTTGAAATATTTTTAAAAGGGTAAATCTAGACAGGGCACTTACAAAATGGAACAGGCAAGACTGAAATTTGCTCTTAATGAGTCACTGAGCAAGTGGTAAGTGAATTGTAAAGCCCAGGATATTATTCTACATTGCCATAGATCTTATAAACCTTGTATTTTACTAATTTTATAAAATGAACTTTTCTTCCTTCAATAATAATTAACATTAGTTTTTTTCTTACATTCATACTTTATAAACTTTTTAAAAGATTTTTTTATTCTTGTAATAATACTTAGCTTACAACACTACTACATTGTGCAGTTGTACAAAAAAAAATCCTCTTTAATATGGTCTTTCTCTATTTTTATTTTTTTTTACTTTTTAAATTTTTGTTAAAAATTATAATTCATACACACACACACACACACACACACACACACACACAAATTAGATTAGATCTACACAGGCTCAGGACCATCAATATCTCTTGTCTTCCCCCTCTGTATCTTATCTGCAAGGTCTTCAGGGGCAGGAATGAATATTTATGGAGTTGAAGGACCTGCCTGAGGCCATTTTACAGTTAACTTTTTAAATAAGGAATTACAGTTTTTATCCCCACTCCCACCCCCAATAGGTACATTTGGGGTTGAAATCCTTATTGAGTCTCCATTGCTATCTCTTTGGCCTTAGCTTTGTTTTAAAATAATGTAGATAAGGCAACATAGAACACAGGTAATCAGTAATAAATTCGAACCTAGAGCACAAGAAAAATACTAAGTTAAATCATCAGACATGTATTTATCAAGCTCTGCAAAGAGAAGAATTTGGGTCTAAAAAAAATCATTATGCATATAGAAATCTGATTGTTTCTTGAAATAATGTTTGTGAAGGACTCGAAATGATGTGTCTAATGCACTTTACTGACATTCTGAATTGAGGTTTGTCAAGCTATCTTTCTACTCTTATAACAACTATTTTGTAAATTTTTTTAAATAGAAAAAAAACTAAATGAAGAAAAAATATGTGGCCAGTAATATCAGCTGACATTTAAATATATACTTATCATTAGATTCTTCAAACAATTGAGTTAAGTAATTCAAAATATCCCCACATCCAAAATAATTCTTGTTAAATATCTTTTCATATATTTTCAGAAAAGAATTTCTAACCATTTATTAATAAATATGGAGTAATCCATTTTTTTTTCTATTGCAAAATGGTTATCTTTTGAATAGCTGACATATTCACATGGTTCAAAATTTTAAAGTTATAAATTAATAGACAGTGAAATCTCTTTTACCATGTCATTTAGATATATTCCTATCCTTGAGGTAGTATACCAGTGTGAATATTTTAAAAAATATTTATGAATATGCAAGTATTACATATTTTTGTCTAGAAAATGTCAAAACATTTTATTCAACCATAAATTTAATGGGTGCAAGAAAATTATATGTGGGCTTGAAAAGTATATGTGTCACTACAGTTTCATTAGTTGTACAACGTGTCTAGGTACAAGCAGATTATAACTGGACTCGTGTTTCTGTTTTTAGGCTCATCATTTCAAAAACACATTGACAAATTAATGCATCCAGAAGAGGTTTTTTGAATGAGTATCTCCTGGGAAACTCACTGCATGAGTGTTGCTTATAGGACTCCAGAGGAGGAGATGTGCAGGCAGAGAACATTTAAATGAATTTTAAATATGTGAAGGGTTCTGGGCTGGGGATGTGGCTCAAGCGGTAGCGCGCTCACCTGGCATGCGTGCGGCCCGGGTTCGATCCTCAGCACCACATACCAACAAAGATGTTGTGTCCGCCGAGAACTAAAAAATAAATATTAAAAAATTCTCTCTCTCTCTCTCCTCTCACTCTCTCTTTAAAAAAAAAAAAACTCAAAAAAAAAATATGTGAAGGGTTCTTATGTTGAAGAGTTATTGGATAGATTTTGAGTTGTTTCTGAAGAACAGTTTATCAGAATAGTCCAACAGGGAGTAGTTTACTCAGGAAGTGACTTTCCTCAGAAACTGAAATTGTTAACCACAATTATGTGAAAGATTCCTTAGAAACAAACAAGAAATACCCAACTCTTCTTGACCGATAAGGAGGAAAGCAGAAAAGGGGGAGTCTATAAGAACATGGAGTCTTGGGAAAATACTAAAGTCAGGTAATGTGGATGGGACTAGAGCACAAAGATCTCGGAGGTTACACTTCTATCACTACCACCACCACAAAATCCCTTTCTCAAGACCAGACTTAAGCTCTTGTGTTTTCCCCCAAAATTTATCTTCTGTCTTTGGGAATATGCTTACTTTTTTATTCTGTTGCCAATGTTTCCTAATTGGACTTGGATAACAATGAGGTTATTGATGGGTGTCAGGGTAAGGAGTTTTGTGTTAATTGGTAAAAATTTTAATTGACATAGCATTTGGATACATTTATGGAAAACAGTATGATAATTTGATATGTGTACACAATATATTAAGATTCAATCAGGAAAATTCCATCTCCTCAAACATTTATTATTTCTATGTGTTAGGAAACTTCAGACTCCTCATCCCTGGTTATTTTAAAATATATCATGAATCATTATATACTATCATCATTGCCCTACCATGCTGTGGAATCCTAGAAAGAGTACATCCAAAATGCAATGGGGGAAGGAAAGAAGCTGGATAGTTAACAGTATCAGTACTGTTGTGAGGTTGGATCCTCATAGTTTGACACTAGACCCGTTTGTCAATGGTATCTAAGCTGGTGGGTCAAGGCATCTTCGTTTCCAGATGCTCCAGATTGGTCTGACTCCATTGTAGTATAGCATTAGTTTGATCTATCTAGCACATAAGCAAAAATAAAAGTATGATAATAGTCTTTAGGGAGCTAAGAAAATGTTTTGGCACTTTTAAGACTAGAAAAACTACGTTTAAAAGGACCCAAGCACGAGAGGAAATGAAGGATGTGCTAATATTACATGAAGGCAGGCTTTATCTCTAAGGGAAAAACTTTATGAGCAAAGCTGCTCACCACAGCTGGGGTGGCTTGGAAAGCAAAAGGAAATGCAAACAGTGGAAAGTCAACAATCTTAGAATGAGGTTAGAGATCTCCAGGGTAGAATTGGGAGGCACAATAGAAAGTGTTCATGTACGAAGGGAAGATTTGTAAATGATTCTGACATTGATAATGGGATTTCAATGAGTTTAGATTTATTGGAACATAAATTGTGAATAAGAGGGAAAAAAAACATGGTGGCTCTATGGTCAGTGACTCTACTTCTATTTTGAATGTTGAATTTGCAAATAATGTTGTACAGGCAAAATATTCAACTTTACAGGTTGATTATTTTCATTGTTTACAGGCTTCAACAATATATAGGACAAGGTCAATATACAGATTTTCATTATTAAAAGAAATTGTATAACCTTCTGAAATCTGTAAAGTCAATTCATTATCTACAAAGTTGTATATACAATTATTTAGAACTTTGAAAATCTCATTGATTTTTTTTCAAATTGAAGCCATTATATAATTTAAAATAAGAAATGATATAACATTAGCCTCTATATGTATTCTGTCATATGTATCAGAAAAACATATATCAGGACCTCATTTAAATTTTTAATCATTAAACCAGGTTTTAGCCTATATCAAACTTCCCATATGACTAAATAATTGATGCCTTATTAAAATGATTAAGTTTTCAAAACAGATATATTCTAGTTATTTATTTACATTTTGTGTTTTTATATAGATAAAAACAACTGCTTTTTCTGCATAGAAATTTCATGGAAAATTTTAATTATTTAGCTCTTTTATTACATACAAGAACACTGCATTTTACTTCATTCTGTAGAGCTAATCTCTATTTTCTTTTATTACATATGGTGGCTAGGGTAGTGTTTACTAAGCATTAGAGAGATGTGGTCTGTTAATTACTATAAAATAAACTTCTCACATTAATATGATGTAGAAATTAGCATCTCTGGTTCTATTTTCATCAGGTCATTTCCTCTGGCCTTGGTGACCACGGTTAAATATTTAAACAGTTTGCCTCATGTTCATCAATAGTCACCCACTGTCTAAAATTTCTGACAAAAATTCATTGGTAGACATTTAAAATAATTATTAATAAAATATCAATAGCCTTAAACCTCACTGAACTGAGTGTTGCTCTTTGTCATCATTCCAAATCTAATTCGACTTTTGCTTTAATAAGTTCCTTTCCTCTCAGGCACAAACCCTCATTCATTTCCTTTTTTCAGGACTCTATCAATATGTTACTCTTAGCTATAATGTAACCAGGGCAGTCAGTTTGTGCTTCATCAATGAAAGAAGTCATTTATTCATTTCATAAAAATGATTTATGGATGAGAACTTTAAGTACACAGCATGGCAAAAATAAGAGAATAACAGTTCAGACCATGAATGCAGGTGCTGTTTAAAATTCTCCAGTGCTTTGTACATAAAGAAAACTTTTACATGCTGTAAGAGATTTCACATGTTTTGCTAAGTGGGTTTAGATTATGCCTTGAAGAATATTGCTTCTCAGGTCCAAATTCCCAATCAATATCATATTCATTTGAGGGAATAAAAAATAAAAAAGGAGGTTCTTCATTTTATGGCTCAAATGGTGCTTAAAGAATCTGTAACTGTCGAGTTGAAATTAAAACAAGAAATCTGTTTGCATGTGACAAGCTTAAATCAATTCCAAATGATGTCCCAAATTGGACAGAGCCGGGATTTTGTCACCAGCGTCCTAACATTTCAGTTTAGATTAAGAACAGACTTATGTTCTACTGTGTCTCTGGAAGGAATCACTTCTCTTCTTCCAGCTGCTAGGAAACAAATCCTGACTTATATTAATTATTGTCACACCATTCCACAACAGAGAGCTGCCCTAACCACATAAGTGAATTTCTCTAATTCTTAAAAAGATAAGCAATATAGGTTTTGGTTTTTTAATCAATTTAAATATGTATAAGTTAAAAACAATACCAAGTATTACATTTTTCACATTAAAAATTTATTTTTCAGAGAGCAGAACTGGACTTAGATACCTGGGAAAGCTTTTACTTAGAAAACTGTTTTCTTCTACATGCAAAAATATTACTTCCATTACTCATGGAAATACTTTATATCTTAAATTATCACTGTATTTCTGCCAGCAAATTTTATTGTAAGTTTATTGCTTTAATAAAAAAGCACAAAAAGGAGAAAAATAAATTTGGTCATTGTCCAAGGATAAAAAGCTAGATTTAAGGCATTCTTAAATTATTTTACAAGATATTTACACCTGAAGATATAGTAAATTTTTTTTTCTATTCAAATATAAAGAAATATATGGTGTGGACTCTAGGCAGTAACCTGAAAATGGCCTTAAAGACTTTATACTCTTTGTTCAGGAATTTTAGAATCATAAGGAATTCTCCTACCCATCTGTCCTTTCATGGTGGCATGCACACACTAACCTGATTTCTGTTTTCCCGTTCTACTTACTAACATTTAAGGAACAAAAAAATAGTTACCATCATTTTAGAAATCTTGGAGTAGTAATAGTGAATTTTTTTTTAGATTTTATATATGTCCTGTGTCAATTATCTATTTTGGGAATCATGAAGATTTGAAGCAACATATAACACTCTAGTAAATACAAAAAAACTCAAGAAATGTTTACTTAACCTCCACCAGTTTCCCACATTTATTTGTTAATTCTCTCATCTCTCATGATTTGATAATATGCAATTCAAAAATTCAACATGTTACTTGTTACATTAACATAATGACATGTTACTGTACAATTGATCATACAACACTGTGATAAAAATAGACCCCAACATTCAGTATCTTTTAAAAAAATAGACTTTTACTTCTTGCTTATGGGATAGTCTCACTCTTTCAGAAAGGAGAGGCAACTCCTCTGCAATGTCTTTCAGGATCCAGGCTGTCAGCAGCTACACCATCTTCAAACATTGTCATTCAGATCAACCTGACAACTGTTATCCTAGTGGACTAGAAAGGGAAAAGAGAACAGAGAAACACATGGGGGATTTTTATAGACCATCTGTGGAACCCAGATTCTATTCATTAAAACTCAGTCACATTGCCACAGCTAATGCAGAGGAGGCTGAGGAGGATCCTCAGCTGTGTCCAGAGGAACAGATATCAGATTTAGGGGGTTGCCACATCAAGTTTAGAGGGGGGAAACTCTATAAATCTGCTTTGAAATAAAATTCCAAACCTTAGGTTAATTCTTAATAAGAAGAAAAGAGATTTTCTCCTGTGACAATACCAATTATAATTATGACTATGACTGCCAAACATGAATGCATGGGCACTAGATGTGTGTAAGTCATGTACTCAGAGACTGTTAGAGACAGCAGAGCACGATGTCTGGGCATGCAGATGCCCTCTGAATGCCTGGGCTCTACCATTTCTTGTTCTGTAAAGTACTTGGGTGAAGTACTCGACATCTTCTAGTGGCATTTGTCTCCATTTATGAAACAAAATAATAATATTACCTACTTCATTGGGATGCACTGTAGATTAAGTGAATTCCACCTAAAACAAGTCTCAGTATATAGTGTTTGACAAGTTTCACGCTGTTATTATAATAAATACAATGACTGCTTTACTCATGGAGACTCTATTTTAATTCCTTGCTAAAACCATTTTCGTGTCTTATAAGCACAGGGAATTGTAAATCAAGTATAAAGAGATTTCAATTCCAATTCAATTACCCTGTAGGTTCAGTGATGTTTTTCAAATTCCTCTTCGTTTATAAAAGAGAATGAGAACTTCAAGGATGAATGAAGGACACTAAAGGCAGTAGCACATAGAACCTAGTTATTTTAATAGAATTTGTCATTCCCTCCATCTTCCAGACTAGGAAGGAAATACAAGACTGGAAGATGAGTGGGAGAAAGAAATCCTGTAAGTAGAGATTTGTTGGTACTCCCAGGGGGTCTATTGAAATGGTTGTTTCACAGTGCTGAATGGGATGAGGGGGCTAAGTAAACAATGTAAGAGTGAGTCAGCATATTAATGGTGAGTGAAAATGTATGGTCACTGATAACAGAATGCAAAATATATCCAAGGACAGAAGCTTGTAAAAAGTAGACACTGAGACTTTCACAATCCTTGTCACTTCTCAAGTCACCCATGTTAAGACCCAGTTACATCTGCCAATCAATGGTAATCAGAAAAAAACATTTCATGTAGAAAACTTGCTCATAATATATAAGCCTTTTGAAGGTTATACATTCAACACTAACTGCAAAAATATTTATTGAGCATTATTACTCATGAGATATGGTGCCACCTGTGATGGTGATGTAGCATCTATCCTCAGAAAGTCCACTATCTAACTGAGGAGACATACTTACATATATACACACAGAGGACTAAAACTGGTTCTTCCTATAACAGTCATATCATTGACTATGTGCAGTGTGTCAAAGCTATATAGAGAGGTAAATGAATTAATTTATCATATATTTTATTTTATTTTTTTAGAATCATAAAAGTTTCCACAGATCTTCTGTTCTTATTTTCTTTACTCGTTCTACTTAGTTACACATGATAGGAGAATGTAATTTGACACATCATATATAAATGAAGTATAATTTCTCAGTGCTCATCAGGTTGTACATGATGTAGTTACATGGGTCATGTAATCACATATGCACATAGGATAATAATGTCTAATAATTTTACTATCATTTCTACTCCCCTGTCCCCTCCCCTCTTCCCTTCACTTCCCTCTATTTAATCCAATATACCTCTACCCCACACACACCTTATTGTGAATTAGCATCTTCATGTCAGAGAAATTCTTTTGGATTGGCTTATTTCACTTAGCATAATATTCTCCAGTTCCATCCATTTTCTGGCAAATGCCATAATTTCTTTCTTTTTTAAGGCTGAGTAACATTACAGTCATATATTTCTGGAAGTTTTATAAAGAAAGCAAAAATTATATTGAGATGTGACAGGGAATATGAATGAAAGAGGAAAGTCATTTTAGAGGATGTGGCTTCATAAATGGACAGATGTTAATGAATAATTTAAAAATTAATTATTAGGCATGATTAAAGAGCGAGCTGAAATGAGCATGTGTGTGTGTGTGTGTGTGTGTGTGTGTGTGTGTGTGTGTGAATGTATGAGAGAGAGAGCTCAAGATTCAACAAAGTATTGGGAAAGAATAACAATAAAGGGTGTTTTGGGAAAATAGGATTTGGGGTTTTATATGTCAAATTGAAAATTTGTGATTTAGCATATGAATCACAGATAGAAAATATGTTCCCACTCTTACTTTAACTCTAATTTTGGCTTGATAGTATATTGAACATTATTTTGAATCCATACCTGAAGTCATCAGGAAAGATTAACATAAAATGTTGAAAATGCCTGCATGAACTTGGGACATGTGATGGCTAATTATACATATCAAATTGGCTGAGCCATAGTATCAAGATATGTAGTCAAACATTATTCTAGATATTTCTGTGAGAGTGTTTAGATGAAAAAATATTTAAATGGGTGACTTTGCCTCCAATCAGTTGAAAGTTTAAATAGAATAAAAGATGCCTCCATTGAGCAAGGCAGAATTTTGCATTTCAAAGCCTTTGGACTTAAACTATATATGGCATGGGTCTTCAGCCAGATGGTCTCACACTCATTCTGCAAAATTTGCTCTTTCTGCAAATTTCCAAACTACTAGCCACCCTGCAGATTTTGAAGTAGCCAGTTTCTATAATCACAAGTCAATTTCTTAAAATACATCTCTTTCTCTGTATGTATTAGTTAGGTTTTTATTGCTGGTGCCAATCTCTCTCTCTCTCTCTCTCTCTCTCTCTCTCTCTCTCTCTCTCTCTCTCTCTCTCATTCTGTCTTGCTTCTGACCCAAAGTAATGGGTTCAACCAATGAAACACTAAACTTCTGAAATCAAGAGCCCATATGAACTTTTGCACCTGTAAGTTTTTCTTGTTGATTATTTTGCTCACAGTGACAGAAAACTAAAACAAAGATGATACCATAGTGGTGTCATTGCTTTGACTAACCTGAGTACAAGGTTCAAAAGATTTTTGGAACTGGTTTGTGGAAGGACTTTAAAAAGTTTGTAGATGTAGGCTAATAAAGTCTTTAAATGTTGTAAACAGAACTTAATGGGTGATTTTGCTGGGAGCTCAAAAGATCAAAATGCTAACAGAATGCAGAAAATGAAGATTTTCTTATGAGGTTTCAGAAGAGAAGGGGACTCTTTTGAAAAGTGGACTAGAGATTATACATGTCATCTATATTTTTCCCATATCCTGAGATTTTGTATAAGGCTGAAATTAAAGGTGATGGATTAAGTAGTCTGGCAGAGAAAAAAAATAAGACAACACAACATTCGGGCAGTGGGATGCATATTATTGGAAGCTTTTAGCCAGGTTTGCTCTAAAAATTGGAAGCAAAAACCAGAAGAAATGATTTTAAATGCTTATATTTTGGGGGAAAACACATAATGTTGGGGCCAAGAAAGTTGTGGTTTCTATAGCAATTACCACCACTAAAGAACTTTGTGTAGAGATAACAGAAGCAACACCTTGAGAGCATCTCAGAAATTGGCACAACCACATCCATTGGAGGTTCCAGTGTGCAAAAGGAAAAACTCTTTTAAGGGAATCACACAGGGATTCATCAAAAGTTGTTTCTACAGTATTATTTTAACCATGCACAACTGACAAGCCACCAGCTTGCCCACTACTGTTCAAGATGGTGGCAGACCTTGGTGTCATCCATGTGGTGATGATTCAATAGAAATGCAGGATGCTGGAGTTAAGGGATCATGGAGGCTTCCACCAAGATTTCAAAGCTTTGCCTAAGAGGCCAGGCAAAGCATAGCAAGATCAAAATCCCTGCAGGTATTTCCTGAGAAGGTGATACTTAAAGTTGTCACATACATACATATATACATACATATGTACATAAATAAAAATCAACTACATTGGAGATCCCAGGGATTAAGAGATGCCAATGATATAAAATGTCTGCTAAGAAAAGCTACTAGCTACTTAAAGAGCCAGCCTAAGAAAGAAGACATATGCACTGCCACCAACAAGGCCCTAGGGATGGGGCTGCCCAAACCTACTAGAGAGCACATCTCACCACCATGTGCTAGACATGGAGGTTCAGGACTTGTTTGATCTGCTCAATATCAGCCTGGCTTTGGTCCCATCTTTTCTTTCTATGCCCCTTTTTCTCCCTTTTGGGATGAAAATTTTTACTCTATGATATTGATTATTGAATATATATAATTTTTGATTTTCACAGGAGCTCACAGTCAAGAATGTATTTACCTTGAGTCTCAGATGAGACTTTGGACTTGAACTCCTGGGCAATGCTAAAACTCTTAAAACTATGGGATTCTGAGAGATGCATTAAAGACATTTTGTATGATGAGATGAACATGAACTTTTGGGGACCAGGGATGGAATGGCCTGATTTGGATGTGAGTTGTCCCCCAAAGCACATATTTGAAACAATACAAAAATTTTCAAAGGTAAATGATTAGATTGTGAGAGCTATGTCCTAATAAGTGGGTTAATGCATCTGACGAATTAATAATTTTAAATATATTTTTACTATAATTGGTGATAAATGTAGACAGGTAGGGTATGACTGGAGAAAGGAGATTACTGGGGGCATAACTTTTAGATTTGTCTCTTGGACATTTCAATCTTTCTTTTTCCCCTCCCCTCCCCTCCCTTCCCTTCCTCTCCCCTTCCTTCCTCTTCTCTTCTCTTTCCTCCATCCCTTCCTTCCTCCCTTTCTCTCTCCTACCACCCTCCCTCCTTCCTGGTTGCTGTAGCTGAGAGACTTCTCTGCTATGTCCTTCTGCCTCACCTTGGAGCTAGAACAATGGAGTCATCTCACCTTTACTTTAAGCCCAAACTTTTCCTCCTCTAAGTTATTCTTGTCTGCTACTTTAGTTACAGTGGGAAAAAAGCATCTATCTATCTATCTATCTATCTATCTATCTATCTATCTATCTATCTATCTTCTATTGGCTCTCTTTCTTAGAAGAACCCTGACTAACACAGAAGAATAGAGGATTCACAAGAGAGGATTTATGAAAAGTTGTGAACCTTGATAAGAACACTTTAATGGTGGTGCTAATATAATAAAACCCTTGTTTTACACATGGGAAAAGAGAAATTAAATGATGTGGTCCTGAAACTGGCTATGGGGGACTAGAGATTATGCCCTTACTGGAAGTTACAGCAGCCTCTGCTGATGTACTTTAGAGAGGCAGTTGTTAGAAACATTAAACCACACCTGCCACCAGACAGGCTTGAGGTTTCTTTGGGAATCCCATGACCTCAAAAACTCAGTAGCATGTGAACTATTTACTTCCCCTCAGTTCCATGTGTAACCACAATCAAAGACCTTGTCCAGACAGAACTTTTTCAACCTCAATGTTCCAGTCTTTTAGTTCCTGCTGTCTACATTCTAGCTATTCCCATTCATCTCACATAAATGTCCACTGTCTCAAGTCTTCTGAAAAAAAAAAAAGTGAGTTTGGGTGGAAAGATGACTTCTAAGAATCCTGTTGATTTTGCCTTCAAAAGATATACAGGAACATCAGTGTTTATAGCAGCACAATTCACGGTAGCCAAGTTATGGAACTAGCCCAGATGCTTGTCAACAGATGAATGGATAAAGAAAATGTGATATATATACACAATCAAGTTTTACTCAGCCATAAAGAAGAATAAAATTAAGGCATTTGCAATACATGGAGAAAATCATGCTAAGTGAAATAAACCAGACTCAGAAAGTGAAGGGTTGAATGTTTTCTCTTATATGCAGAAGCTAGAGCAAAATAAAGAAAAAGAAAAAAAAAAAGAAGGGGGTGATCTCATGAATACAGAAGGGAAATCAGTGAAAGGGACAGAGGAGAGTAAAGAGGGATAGGAAAAGGGAGGAAGTTTAAATGAAATTGACCAAAATTATGCTGCATATATGTATATATATATATATGAATATACCACAGTGAATTTCATCTTCATGTGTGTCTATAAAGCAACAATTAAGAAACAATAAATAAATAGAAAAGAAACCAGTAGAAAAGATGAACAAGAACCAAGGGAGGGAAAAAAAAGGTAGGGAAAGAGAAAGTACTAGGGACTGAAGTGAAGCAAATTATAATACACACATGTACAATTATGTCAAAATGAATCCCAATATCATGTATAATGCACTTGTAAAATTATTTTAATTAATGGGAAAGACAGAGAGAGGAAAAATTCAACTAGTGGTTAAATCTAGGTGATGGGTGCATGAGTTTTCATTGTACTATTTTTTTCCAATTTTTGTGGGTTTTAATTTAAAAAAAAACTTGAAAAAATAAAATTGAGAGAAAATTTTTAAAAGAGAGAGAGATGCAGGCTCTGACACTTCTCAACCCCTTCTATGCTGTGCGGATATGTGTCTCTCTTCTCGATACTATCCCCTCAACTACTACACTTGTGCCTCTACTAATTACTCTCAAAATATCTATATATTTATACCAAAATCAGATAAGTTTATTTCTCAGCTCACAACCTGTGGAAGTGCCAACATTCTTACATGGTCTACCACGGCACAGTATCTGTTTCTAGACCCACTGACTCTATGACTTTTATACACATTCTTCAGTATAATTAGTAACACTGGCTTCTACCATTATACAGACTCACCTGACATAAATGAAGACCTTTCCACTGGTCAGTCCTTCCACCTGAAGTACTCCTGCCCCATGGGGCTCATGCCCCCGACTCTTGCAAGTGTTGGGATAAAGGAATCAGTGAGGACTACCCTGCCCACACTATTTACAATGGGACCCCTTACTCCCCCTTATCTATTTCTTTTTCTTTCTTTCTGTTTCAATAGCGTTTAGGAATACCATAAGTGTTTATTAACTATTTGATGAATGAGTACAGGTTGTAAT
Source organism: Urocitellus parryii (assembly GCF_045843805.1). Lineage (NCBI taxonomy): Eukaryota > Metazoa > Chordata > Mammalia > Rodentia > Sciuridae > Urocitellus > Urocitellus parryii. The sequence continues at coordinate 76,789,015 of NC_135538.1, read as the reverse complement.
TTAAATTTGGACTCTTTCCAAAGGCATGACTCCAGGGCCTGGCTAAGGATACTTACAGGGCCACAATCTAATGACCTCTTGTTTTACCACTGCTAATTTCAGTTTGGACACAGGAAAGTGGTTGACTTCTCTACTGTGAAAGTGCAGATAGCCTCCTAGTTAAGGCAGTGTGATGCCTTAAGTGGAGAAATCTCTTTTAGTATGAGAAATCTGCTTTTTCTGTTTCTACTAGAAGACGATCTAAGTCCAACATCACTGTTCCTCTACATCTTGAGATTTCTCTAAAACCATCAGGCAGTATTCAACACCCTCACATGTTGAATGGGTAGCACTTTTCCCAGAATTATGATTCTAGTCCATAGGCAGTAAACCTTCCAAAGGAACAAGCTGACCAGGTTTCACTATTCCATGACAATGGCCACTCACTCTCTAGACTCCAGTATCTGCACCACTCATAGTCCAACAGCCTCTACTATGTAACTGCCACATTTTAACTTCTATTATTGCAGGATTTCTCCTTCAGTATAAAATTCTACTTGGCAATGCATAATAGGAAAAAGTGGCTCAAACAAAATAGAAGTTTATTCATCTTTCATGAAAACAGAAGACATAAAAGACACAGACTGTTTCCAATACTCAGCTTCAACAGACTAAAGCACACCTCAATTCTCATGGCCTAAGCAATATGTAGGAATGTCAGCCATATTCTCCCCTATTCAGGTAATAGGTGAAGGATCGGGGCATGAAAAAAGCAATATTTCCTTTAATAGCACATTTAAGGATTCAGACAACATTCGTGCCTATGTCTCATGAACCATCAGTCATAAGGACATACCAGATTTAAGGGAGACTGAGAGGTAAAATTAATACAATGCTAATTTTGAAAGCATAATCTTCCAATATTGGAGTTGTGTTGATATGTATTTCACAGATGCAATACATCTTGAAAATCAGGACTCTAGTTTTTTGTTTTTTTTTTTTTTTTTTTTTTAACAAAGAAGGAAATAATGAATACTGGGAAGACTAGCAAACTCTGTCATGGAAGTCATTCATTTAACTTCCAAGAGAAGAAAATAAGACTACAAAAATGAGATTCTATTAACTTGAGTCTCAAGGAATCTCCAAGAATTATTGTATATCATTCTGCAACTTTGAGAACCATCTATCCTATAGTATGCACTTAGTCTTGTAGCACACTACCAAATGAACAATAACCAAATGAGACATGACATCCAGCTGGAACTTTTTCATCCATCAGAAAATGCAGTGTAGTTTATGTCAAACAAAATGCTCAGATATATTAGCAGAACTGTTGCTTACTTGAACTAACATGTAGGGAACATGATACAGTGTTAAAACAGCTCTCCACATCTATTCCAACTGGAAAAAATGCTAAGCATCATGTTCTTTGCCGCCATTGGTTAAATGTCATAGCTCTTGAAATATTTAAAGGAATGAGTATAAACAAACTTTACACCAAAAACTAAAGTTAACATCTCTAAAGTGGTTCCAATTTCAAAATATGGACTAAGCATTATTTGAAAAACTTGCTGTGGAATTAAGAAGGATTGGCAGAAAATGTTTTATTAGCTCTCCTGTTACACTCCAGGAAGCTAAACCCAATTTGCATTTGAAAACTGAAGAAATTACATTAGTTAGATAATTTACATTGAGATAATCATATCAATTAAAATGGATCACCTTTCCAACAGCTAACGGATTCCAACTTGGCATCTTGCATCACAACTTACTTGCACTTACAGTGGGCTCACTAGTCATGCTACACGAAGCAGAGGCTCCCCTGCTAGTGCTCATGTTCAAGCTGAATATTCATTACAGTTTAGAGGTAGCTCACTTGGAGGAAATTAGATAGGCTCTACAAATGAAGCCAAACCTTTTAGAGATAAATGAGTCCAAACCCTGTAACTTGTACTTGTCATTTTCAACTCAGAAAGAGAAGTAAATCCACATATCACTGCCCAGGGGCATTCTGCATTGTCAGTGAGAAAACTAGTACCATAAGCTCAGTAATGGAGAAGCAGCAATAACCTAATACCCACAGATTTTTTTTTTTTTTTTTTAAGGAAGAGGAAAAGGAGAGGGGGGGGGAGGAGGAAAAACAAATACTCCAGGAAAAAGAACGCCATTCCTTTGGATTATGAAACAGGACAAAAATCTGAAAGTGGTGAGAGATAAATTTTTAGGTAAAATTAATACAATGCTCATTGTGAAAGCAGAAACTTCCAATATTGGAGTTGTGCTGAGATGTATCAGGGTTGAAAATACATATTTATATTTCTATTCTTATATTCAGTGACTATAATATATTCCCAAAATTAAACATCATCTTGTCAGGTCAATCAATAAGCATTCAATAAATGATAGTATATGAAGGCCACCCATCTACATGCTCAGATACAATTAGATAAATTTCACCAAGTCACATAGTTTAAGGCCCCTAAAGATAAAGATAAAATAAAAGCAGGGCTTATTTTATACTAGTCTTTAGTTTAATGTCACTTTAACATTTTAAAGTCTTGAAAACCATATGAAAGGAGTTATTGCTAATCATGTTAACACAGCAACAAGGTGACAAGTGGATTGGATTTATGGACTCTCTAAGAAATGAACATGCAGCTTTAAAAATTTTATGCCAAAAATCAAAGTGTCTATATATTTAAAGTATTCTTCAAGAAATAGTTTAAAGCTATCTTTCAATTTAGTTATGACCAAAAGGCAAAGCTAAAACTGTAGAACAATTCTCTCAACCTCTCTGATCATAAATCTACAATGCAAAGTTAAGGAATGAGAAGTGCTCTGCAGACATTAAATTCCACCAAGATGGCCAGTGCACACCCCATACTCTTAGTTTGAATACCCAGCAATACAGAGGAAATAATGTCACAAGTCCAGTAATATCAACCACTGCCTAGACGAATCTGATCCAAGAACAGTCCAAATACCTGCTGCCCATCAGTTGACACATCAATTTGTGTCACCGTATTATTTTTTCCTCCTTGGAGTGAAGGAGAATTTTTTGAAACAAATTCCAAAACCATAAAAAGTAAATTTTTGATATACTTTTATGATTCAAATTTTGAATATCCTAATTTTTTAATATATACTTTATATATATATATATATATATCTCAAATATATATTTTATAGCAAATGAAAAAATATTTGCAATATAGCTAACAGAGTAAATGTCGATATGTCTAATGTAAATTGTTCTATACATTATTAAGAAATAATAATCTCAGGAGCAAATGGGTAAAAAATATTAACAAAGAAATCAGAGAAGAAGAATTTCATATCATCTTGTAACTCGAACATTGACTCTGTTCTCCCCATTTTGGATAGATACTACCCTTTGGAGAGGAAGTCAAGCTCAGCTGCTGCATAGAATTATTTGTAGCCTCAGAAAAGTTAGTTTCTGTCTTTTCTAAGGTAGGTAAAATCTCCTCAATAATTTCTGCTTAGCTTTCACTCCAAAGTAGATCTAATAAATCACATATGGTCCCACCTTCACCATGGACTCACTCTTCTGAGAAAAACAAGGCACTTCTGGACAACCAAGAAAGTGTGTGATATTCCACAACACTGTCAATTACTCATTCCATTTCATTTAATGATTAGTTTTATTTTGATTTTCTGTTTCTTTTGTAGTCAATATATTTGGGGGAGCAGGGGTACTGGGGATCGAACTCAGGGGCATTTGGCCACTGAGCCACATCCCCAGCCCTATTTTGTATTTTACTTAGAATCAAGGTTTGACTGAGTCAATTTTGACACATATAGTCTCTCTAGAAAATTATATGTTTCTCTGTTTATTTTAAGCTTTCAAAATTTCAACATTAAAGTATTGGTTGCATATTTTATAATACATACAGTATATTTATCTATTATCCATTTTTCATTTCAAATACTGCTCATTGCATTGACTAATCAAATGAGTCAAAGTTGTGTTTAATTATTGTAATTAATCTTTTCAATAAACTAATGTTTTGCTTTGTTGATCCTTTTAAAAAATTTCTACTTCTAATTCATGAATGACTTCTTATTTCCTTCTTTCTGCTTTATTTGAATCTATTTTCATTTCTTTTAAATATTTTTTAGTTGTCAATGGACCTTTTTATTTGTTCTATTTTTTAATTTATTTTTATTTATTTAGATGTAGTGCTGAGGATGGAACCCAGTCCCTTACACGTGCAAGGCAAGAGCTCTGCCACTGAGCTATAGCCCCAACCCCATTTATTTTTAATTCTTAAAATATACCCTTAGGTTTTCAAGATTTAAATGTTACTAGTTTCGTAATATGTGCATTTAAGTCTACAAACTTCTTTCTAACACAATTCAACTCTATTCCACAGTTTGGGTATTTAATAATTTCATTACTATGTACTTAGTATTATGTAGTTTTTATTATAAAATTTTCCTTTATTATTTTAATCACTTAGGTTCTTTTTGATTAAATCTATAAGACCTTATGACTTCAAGACTACATAATACTTATTTATATTTGTTCTTTGGTTCAAGATTTAATTGATTGTGTAATATGTGGTCAATTTTGTAACTGTTGTATGACATATAAATAGTTTTTAAAAATTTTTATGATTCAAATTTTGAATATCCTAATTTTTTTTCCTGTCTAATTTTTGGTCTACCTGATCTATTGGTTTTAAGTTAAAATCTCCCACTATGACACTAAGTTTATCAATATCCTTCTCTGATTATATAAATTTTTGCTTTGTGTAATATTAATATATTATGTTAATTATATATTCTGGTAAATTAAAACATTTAAAACTTTTGTTTGTTTTTGTAATATTGCTTTTAATTTAATGACTGTTTAATTTAATAATAAAATAGTTATATCATACTCTTTGATTAATATTTGCTCTACATAGTTCCATTCTTTGCAGGCATTATTTCTACATCCTGTATTTTATTTTTGACACTTGTAAACAATAAGCACCTGGGATCTACTTTCAGCTAATCTGAAAAAAATGTCTGTCTTTAATTGGTAAATTTAATTTATTTGCATTTGTTGAAATTATTGACATTACTTGATTGGATTTATTTTTAGAATGTGCTTCATATTTGCCTATCTCATATAGGTTTCTTTTTATTTATTTATTTATTTATTTATTTTGCCTTCCTCTGGAGTTTCCTCTAATCAATTGAAAGAGTACACTCTATAGCAATTCATTTGGTATTTAACGTTACTCTTTAAGATAAATATAAAGCAAATTGCCATGTTCATTTATATTTCTATCCTTTTAAAGCAATACAGGGGCTTTAGAATGTTTAAATTGTATTATTGCCCTCCCAATTTATGTTATTCTTGCCCAGTACTTTAATATCTAATATTCTTTATTATCCAGAAAAGATATTTTTAGAATTTGTATTCATGTCTGAGCATACACACACACACAAACTTATTAGTTTATATCTATAGATTTTCTTATTATCTTCCATCTCTGCATGAGTCTCAGGCCTTCCTTTGTGGTAAATTTCTTCCTTCATGAAGTCAGCCCTCTTGACTGGTAATTCTGAAACACTAGGTTCCCTTATGTTGACTCTTCTTGTTTTATAAATTTATAATTAGACACATTATATACATTTTTATAGATTATCCTGCAGGACTCTTTTCTTGCTTCTTGATTTCTTGATTTCTCTGAATTGGAACTTAGGGAATTTTTAAAACATATCTTCCAGTTCACTACTTTTACCTTCATTTGTGTCTAATATTGTTAGACATTTCATTTAGAGTTTTATTCCAAAGATATATGTTTCTAGAAGGTTTATCTGTTTGTTTGTTTTTCCAGATCAGTATAGCCATTTTGGTAAATTGTGTTTCTTGTCCATGTTTTTCATTGTCTTTTAAAAAAATTCTCTTTAAGCATTTTAAACAATTTTTAAAAAATATTTTGTATTCAATAATACCAAAACTTCTTGAGATCCTAGATGATTCATTTTTTTCTTCCTTCCTTTCTTTCTCTCTTTCTTCCTTTCTTTCTTTCCTTCTTTCTCCTTTTTCTGACTCTGGCTTGTATAATTTCTTTCCACAAATTATTTGTAAAATTGGGTCATGAGCTCAGTTTAGCTGTGCTCTGTCTGTGGTAATTCTGCAAAACTGGTTTGTATAACTGTCAAGGGAATATTTGCATTGCTTCTGTCAAGTAGCCAGGACAGTATAAACCTAAGAAACAGCTTTAGGTTTCTAGGGATTTTTTTTTTATTCTGAGTTTCTTAAAAAATAAATTTAATCACTGGACTTTTATTAAGATAGGCTATTTGTTGCTAAAACAAGAAGGATTGTTCTTTTCACTGACTCTCAGGCTTAAATTTTTAGGTTCACCTGCCATTTCCCTTTTCCTTTAGACATTTTTTTTTCCTGTATCCTCTCCTTTTGCACAGTACTATCTCACTTAGTTCCATGGCCCACCTTTCACACATTACCAATATGATTTTTTGACTTTTTTTGACTATTAAAGTGAAAGCTTATAAAAGGGCAAGTGATCTAATGTCAGATGCAGGTCAGCATTAACCACCACCTTCATGGAGGACCCTTAGACAACAAGGGTACGTTGTCCACTCTGCTCTTAGCATAACCACAGTTTCCATAGTATATAGCCACAGTGAGTGTTCTTCTATGGGTTGTTCTTGACCTAGAACTAAGAAAGATAATCAGTTCATTCTAGTGGTAGGAGCAGTAAATTATGAAACTTTGAAAATATTGGTATTTCAAGTGGATTAAGCTGGTCGTCAGAAAGGGTAATGAAGACTAAGGTGCAGAGTAGAGATAAGAGATGGTGGCACAGTGCCCTGGCAGTACAGAGTTCCTGCTTCCACTTGTTATTGATTCTTGAATCATTTAGTTGTGTCCTGCCCAATCCATGGTTTATTAATTCTGCTCTTGAATTAATTACTGAGATTTTTTTTCTGGAATAAACTAGTGTAAATTACTTTTCTGAACTTTGTAATCTCAAGAATCCTCGCTAATATGCAATTATTCTGTTTTACACATTTATTCCTTTTTCATATCTTACAATACGTATATATTCCATGACAATAGAGTGTTATTGCTTTTAATTGACTTGAATAATATGGGTACAGTAGTTCCAATGAGACCTTTAGGTTGGTTCTAGACTATTTCTAGTGAATGACTTGAATGTGTTCCATCCATAGGGATCAAAGGAAATAAAAGAGCATCAGAACAAACTGAAAATAGTTTCAGTGACAAAGATTGACTGAAACCCATGATCTTTGCACCATGTGACTCTTACACTTTGCAGAGGAAAAACTTCCTAGTCCTGGCTCTCAAACATGGAAATTAGAACATTTTAAAATCATTCACTAAATTTTCAGGAGTGAAGGACTGATGCAATTGCTCAGGTAATGCATGCCAAAATTTGCTTTTGTGTAAAAATGCCTGTGTTCTTCAAATAAGCAATGTGGCCCATCAATAATCAAGCCTTTGGCATTGATCTTCACCTATGGGATGCATAGAATCAATGCAGAAGGCCATTGGTCATAATGGAGTGGATACATAGGAATTAAATCTTCATCCTATCTTGCAAGTTGGTTCTCTACTAATATGAGTAATAATAAAGAATTCATTCTTGTTTCTTCTCTCTACAATCAAACTTGTTATGTATAGTGTTGTCCTCTCTCAAAACACTATGACCAAAGCTTATCATATTCTATATAAATATATTAATATAAATTTAGTGAAATCATGTATTTACTCTACTAAACCTTGAAAAGCATAAAAAGAAAGAAGTAATATCAAAGCCCTGGGTGCATCCTTTTAAATTATGACTCTAAGGTTTATATACTAATTTTTTTTTAAAGTCACAGATTATGTGTTTCAAGATAAAGTGTTCCCATTCCTGATCCACTAGCCTCCCATTTCCTTTCTTAAACTTCAGAATTTATCTATTTGTTCTTTTGGAAACAACAAATCTTCTGGGAGTTCTACTCACTGGCTGTTTTAGTCCTTTGTCTTTGAGAAATGGGCTCCTTCCCAGTGGAAGCTTCAAAGGGGATTTTTCCAAAGGAACTACACCACAATGAAGTGACTGCTCAGGCAATTATTCTAGGAAAACTCTCCCTGTTAGTTGGCCAGAAAGGATAAAATTGAAATTGGATAATTTTCCTTGAAACCCTAAAGAGGAGAATAAGAGACTTGGGAATAACAAGGGGTTAGGTGCCAAAGTGAATTTCCCCACTCAGGGATAGGAGTGGTCCAGGACCAACGAAACGCACAAGCCAAAGAAGAATATTTTGGCCAGTCCTCTTCAAGTGTGCCCGCTCTGCAGAAGCATTGTTTTTCTCCCTCTGTAGTTCTTGTTGAGTTACAAATAGGTTTATCTGATTCAAGTTAAAGTAGCAACAATGAAAAAAAAATGGGTCCTTACAGATGATGCTGTGCCAAGACATAACAGTTGCTTTTGATATAAATGAAAATAATATAGCAATGGAACTAGAGACATCTACTTTTATAAAGTAGCAAAATTTTGGGGGTTAGTCCTTCAAAATTTTATCAGCAGGTTTTGAAGTATTTTCTTTAAGTGAAATCCTGTTGTTAGGAGCTTTTAAATCAGGAAAATAATTCTCATGAGAAATTCTAATTGAGAATTATAAATATTATTAGTACTGAGAGACATCTCAAAATTCCTTCTCACTTTATAAATAAGCAAACTAAGACCTAGAAAGCTGTGTTGAAACCAATTCAACTGGTTGCTGGGAGGATCACCCATAAAATCTGTGTCGTTGTTTGCTACTGTTGGCCCACTAATCTGAATATCTTGCTTGCCATTCAATATTGTGTTAAATAGGATATAAATATGATAATGATTCTTGCAGATACAATTTTTAAGTAATTCTATGAGAAAAACTACATATATTTGTGAATTGAAAATTTTGTCATCTTTTTACATTTGCAAATATTGATAAATTTAGCTACACAAATATACATATTTACATTTGTATTATTTTATTTTTTATTGTAATGTATTAATTTATATATACAGGATTTAATGTATTAATTTTATATATATAGGATTTAATGTATGAAATATACCAGGTACACTGATTAAATCCAGTTTGTCTTTACTTACCTCCCTTGACCCCAATCCTTCCCAGGCTCTAACAATTACCATTCTACATCCATGTGGACATTTTTTTAGTCTCCACAAATGAGGGAGAACACACAGTACTTTTCTTTCTCTTAACATAATATCCTCCTGTTCCACCCATTTTAGTGCAGATGAGGAGATTTCTTTCTTCTTTATAGCTGCATAATATTTCATTGGGTTCTATGTAGCACATTTTCATTATCCATTCATGCCATTCATGGGTATCTAGATTGAGTTTGTGTCTTAGCTTTTGTGAACAGTGCTGAAATAAACATAGATATTCTGATTTAATTCCTTTTTGTTTATTTAAACATTACAGTCAAAACTTCAGTCCATAATACAAAAAGAAATGAACGCCATTTTACATTCCCAGCAGGAATGCTGAGAAAAGTATATAGTAAACTAATTCCTAGAATTAATCTTAATAAATTCAAGTTTACAATGGTGTAGATCACAGAGTATAAAAATATGTATGATAACCCTATAAAATACAATCATAAACAAATACTTTACTCTTGAATGTACTAATGTATCTTCATAAGCAAATACTTTACTAGTATTTCATTGCTACTGTTTTCCCTAAATATATGTCATTTCTGAGAAGTTCTAATTGAGAAGAAACTTGAAACTTCAGTGTGTCCTCAGCATAAAATACATGTCTGAATTCTGTGATTGAAAAGGAATAAATAATACTGATGTTAAGCGACATAAAATACCAAGAAAATCAGCATTGATTGGAAATAGCATATTTGAGTGTTTTTCATAGTTACTAATGAAAAACACATGATATTTTTGTAAACAATATGCTCAATAGAGTGGTCTTAAACTTTGCACATGTAGCAAATGAGAAATTTCCCTGGAAATGATAAAAAAAATTGAATAACAGCTAAAGAATTGCTGAGTGTGGAACTGGAGACTGAAAATAAATCCGGTGGGGAGGAAATCGGAGGGCTAGGCACAAGGGACACCAACATCAAATCTACAGTCTTTGCACTCAAGTGGCTTCATGTCTAGTTGGCAGGCATAAATGTAAATGTAACCCAAATGTCAGCTGAGGTCACTCTGTCCTTTGAGAGTTCCTATAAAGCAGGACCAATTCCAAGGCCCTTGTCTTCTCAGGCTAATTCCTCATTCTGATATCTCAGTCTTCCTCTGTCTCGTCTCCAGCGTTCTGCCTGCATTCTCCAGATTTTAAATCAAGTCCTTTGTCCTTGATTTCAACTGAACGTTGCTCGAATAAGGCATTTGTATGTGGCAGACACTCCCAAAGGTTTATGGCAATGGAAGAAGGAGAATCAGATCATGAAACCAAGAAGCAAATGACTTGATCGTGGAGTTAGAGATTTCCTACTTAAAAGTTCTCTGGTCCCTTTTATCCAGTTTCCAACTTTCTCATGATATACTATCCCCTCCCTGTTCTCTCTTTTCCTCCTAATTACCCGTGAAACCCCATTATTCCTTAACCTAAGTAATTCTTTATTTCACTTTCTTCTGCTAGAAGAGGCTTTGCAATCTCATCATCTTCCCCTAAAACAATCTGTTAAATATTTTCCTAAATGGAGACAGCTGCTTCCCTAAGAGAAGCTCTTGGATCAGCTGTTAAAATAACAAACTTTTCCCTAGCAACATACATGATAAGTACGGTAATTCTTATAAAACTAGGCAATACAAGCAGCAGCAGTCATGGAAGCACTGAGTTTATTTTCTCTTCATGAAAGTTATCTCTTTTCTCAAAGAGAATTGTGAGGGTTAACTGTTGATTGGATATCAAATTCAAATCCTGGTCCAGCACAACATACACCATTCAAGAACTAGCTTTGCCTTTTCCACAGTAGTCCTTCAACTAATTCAATGGGCTACATGGAAAAAAGAGAATATTTAAGAAACAAAAAGGCATCCAAGATGATATATCCTTTAGTTTTGAAGTAGGTCATCATGCCAGGCACAGTGGTGCACACTTGGAATCCCAGCAGCTCAGGAGGCTGAGGGAGGAGGATCACCAGTTCAAAGCCAGCTTCAGCAACTTAGTGATACCCCATCTCTAACTAAAATATTAAGAGGCCTGTGGGGGGGGTGTTGCTCAGTGGTTAAGCACCCCTTGGTTCAATCCCCAGGGAAGGAAGGAAGGAGGGAAGGAAGGAAAGAAAGAGAGAGAAAGAAAATAATTAGGTCATCATGAGGACATTTAGAAAGGGGAAAACAAAATGACACACACGGAGGAAGAGCACACAGGGATACTGGGGAGTCATGGTGCACAGATTCATACAAGTAGCTTGGGCAGGTTTATAAGGCAAGATGAGAATTTTGATTTTAATTCAGTAGATTGAAAGCAAAAGCACTACTGTCATTTGTGATGTGACTGACAAGCAATTGCTTTTGGTCCCATAACAGCCTCAGAGCATCCTGAGCGTGGCACATGTGAGTCTCCGTAATCTGCTCTGATCAAGCAACAGAGCTTGTTCCACTTAGGACGCCAAACTTTGAGGAACTTCAACTCCAATACATCTGAAAGAGAAAATGGATAAAAGCCTTGAATTGTGGAACTGCACATACAAGAGGACAAGGGATGTTTACCCTGTAAGAACAGCAAGTTTAAGGACTCATGTGAAACTGTGAAACTCTTGAGAACATAGTTTGGCATTTTTGGCCTTTGAGTTCTTGGTGCCTGCATATGGTTGCTACTCAATAAAGGTCTGTTGAATGAATGAATAATTGAATGGCCAGCTGTCAGACAGAACAGAAGTTAAATTTGTTCTTTGTGTCCCTAAAGGGCAGAGGGTGATAGAAGCTGTAGAGATACAGATATACATGGAAGCTTAACATAAAGCAGACTTTAACTTGTGCAAACCCCCACCGATGAATGGAGCTACTACAGAGAAAGTCAAGTTTCCATCATGTGCCAGAGTGAGCAAGCTAACACTGGAGAGGATGATGTAAGTTCATTTGTGCTCTAACTACCCAGCTTCATCAAAATATTTGAATTTCTAACATGATATAGATCTTTTATAAGGACTTGTGAGCATTTTAATATTACTTTTTTTGCATACATAGCAAACTACACCGAAAAGTCCCTACTTAAACTTGGTTTTCATGTTGTTCTTTACTGTGTTTCATGAAGTTGAACATTGTCAAAAAGAGACAACACATATGTACATACACAGCGATCCCCACCACCCATTAGGCAAAGTTTCCAATTTATTCAGCTAAAGATATGAAATCTCACAAGAATTCAGGTGGTCCCATTAGCAAAGATTCACACAGAAAATTTCAATATACTTTACTTTCCTCCTATTGTCAAGAAAAGAGGATATAATTTTACTCAGATTTTCCAGCATGATATGGACATACCTTGCCTTTTATATTTGCACTTATACCTCAACCCTTGTGGAATTTTTCGTGATCAGCAATATTATTTTGTTTAGTACTAGTGGAATTCCCCATTCTTGAACTACATTCAGCATCTTGAGAAGAACATGTTCCAAGTGTGGCTGAATAATACCTCTGCCTAGACTTTCGTTCTCAAAAGACTGTTTGAGATTATATATGTCTAATTATATGAGTAACTCAATTCACATGATTTTCCCATGTAATTCTATTGTCTGTTTTGAACATAATATTGTCCAGTAATTTTTTAATTCAGCCATTTTCTTTGGTAGTGCCTAGGAATTATAGACAAAATAAATCTTAGCATTCTCTTTAAGACTAGATAAACCCTAAGAAGGAAAGAGCTGGGTAGAAAAAATTCTAAGAAATAAGGAGGAGTTTAATAACAAAAGGTGTAAAAATGATCTAGAAAAGTCTATCCTATAGTACCTTAAATTTTGGCAAAGATTTTCTGTTTGACAAAAGTTCTTTGTTTGAACTTTCTCCTAGGATCACCTGTAGACTTCCTTATAAAATCCAGTGTTAGCAATGAACCATTATGTCTGTTCAGCAAAAGCCCCAGCCCTTGATATCTGATCAGTCTCAACATCTGATATTATCAGATTCCTCATTCTCCTCTTGCTCCAGGTAATGTCTGATCACCCTGTCCCATCTTCAGCAAGAATTCTGCAATGTCAGTACAGCCAGAATCCCCCTTAACCCCTGATGTTTTCTTTTAGTAATTTTCCATTCTCTGATTCCAGTCCTGCTCCTTGGTTATAATTTCTCACTTGTTCTTGATGTATTAGGTGCTGAGACCAATCTCTTTCCCTGATTACAAATTCCATTGCCAGTGTATCTAAACCTATCATAGTGGTCCTTTATAAAGTCTTCCTTATCATGATTTAACAAGAGTTATTGAATACTTTCTTTTTTTTCTTTAATATCTAGTACAGATGTTAACAGTGTTAAAATCTGCCTAATGACAACTATCCTTTCCAAAACTGTCAGAACAGAAGTCTTATCATTTAAAAGTATCATGATTTATATGACTTCCTTTGGACATTTTAATATTAACAAATAAATCTAAAAGAACCTAATCTCAATTCTAAAATATTATAAGAAACCTATTAAACAGATTCATATTTTTATGTGAGATTTGGCTCTAGAACTTTTGACTACCTTTTAATGGTAAAGAAATCTACTCATTTATGAAATACTCATTGAATATCTACACAATGCCAGACATTATCATGGCTTTGCTTATTCAAATGAAAATAGGACAGCTTCCCTGACCTAGAGAACTCTTTGTAAATGCTATTTTATCATTCTTTTTCATCTTAAGCCTATCAATTTCTTCCTTGAGGCATGATTGGTTCATATATAAAAGTGAACAAAATTTGAAAAATAATTTCATAAGAAAAACAGCCTGTGAATAAAACATATTCTCTAAAACATTTCTGTTTCATATTTGATGCAATAACTTAAAATTCTAAAAAAATATCTAAATATTGAATTGACATATTAGTCTAGACTAAAAGCCTTTGTGTCTCCCAGCATTTCTCAGTAAAATTCTATATTCTAAGCAGGTAAACCCCCACCCCCTTAGCTACACACATACAACACACACACACACACACACACACACACACACATACACACACATTCTCTGTGTGTAAAAATTCTGACTTTTATAATGTTTTGTAACTAGCAGAAGAATGATGTGTGATAAAGGTACAAATCAACCCCTTCAGGATCATAGATGAATGGAGGAGATAACAATGAGTAATACCCAATGCCGAATGCAGTAAAGAAGACAATGTTTTCTGGAACACAAAATTTTACCAAACTTCCATTTGGTCTGAAACAGCATGAACAGAATTCTAGTATATTGAGTTAAAATATGTGCCCCATTCCCAGCTTTCCCAGGAATCTCCATACTGCTTTCCAAATTGGCCGCACCCGTTTGCAGTTCCACCAGCAGTGTACAAGAGTACCCTTTTCCCCACATCCTCGCCAGCACTCGTTGTTTGACTTCATAATGGCTGCCAATCTTACTGGGGTGAGGTGGTATCTTAGGGTGGTTTTGATTTGCATTTCTCTGACTGCTAGAGATGGTGAGCATTTTTTCATGTACTTGTTGATTGATTGTATGTTCTCCTCTGTGAAGTGTCTGTTCAGGTCCTTGGCCCATTTGTTGATTGGGTTATTTGTTTTCTTATTGTCTAATTTTTTGAGTTCTTTGTATACTCTGGATATTAGGGCTCTATCTGAAGTGTGAGGAGTAAAAATTTGTTCCCAGGATGTAGGCTGCCTATTTAACTCTCTTATTGTTTCTCTGGCTGAGAAAAAACTTTTCAGTTTAAGAAAGTCCCATTTAGCTATTGCCCTTCTCGGACTATTCCCTGAAGACCTTAAAAGAGCACACTACAGGGATACTGCCACATCGATGTTCATAGCAGCACAATTCACAATTGCTAGACTGTGGAATCAACCCAGATGCCCTTCAATAGATGAATGGATAAAAAAAAATGTGGCATTTATACACCATGGAGTATTACGCAGCACTAAAAAATGACAAGATCACGGAATTTGCAGGGAAATGGATGGCACTAGAGCAGATTATGCTTAGTGAAGCTAGCCAATCCCTAAAAAATAAATACCAAATGTCTTCTTTGATATAATGAGAGCAACTAAGAACAGAGCAGGGAGGAAGAGCAGGAAGAAAAGATTAACATTAAACAGAGACATGAGGTGGGAGGGAAAGGGAGAAAAAAAAGAAAATTGCATGGAAATGGAGGGAGACCCTCATTGTTATACAAAATTACATATAAGAGTTTGTGAGGGGAATGGGATAACAAACATGGAGGGAAATGAATTACAGTAGATGGGGTAGAGAGAGAAGATGGGAGGGGAGGGGAGGGGGGATAGTAGAGGATAGGAAAGGTAGCAGAATACAACAGTCACTAATATGGCAGTATGTAAAAATGTGGATGTGTAACCGATGTGATTCTGCAATCTGTATTTGGGGTAAAAATGGGAGTTCATAACCCACTTGATTCTAATGTATGAAATATGATATTTCAAGAGCTTTGTAATGTTGTGAACAACCAATAAAATAAAATAAAATAAAATAAAATAAAATATGTGCCCCAAAGAGCATTAAAGCTTCCAAATACAAGTAGTTTCCAAGCACAAACATCAAACAAACAAAAACATTAGTCATGGAGGCATGATTTTCCTAGTGATATGTAAATTAATGAAACAATGTTTAATAGAAGACTTTTTCAGACCTTTACTTTTCTAGTAAAATTTACATAGTATAACTTTCCAAGACCACCATATAACTTTTTTACCTTTGTGAAAGGTGCTTAATTATGGAAGCGTTTTCTCGAGGAAACACCTTGCCATAGTTTTCAGGAAACACAGATATAGGTGAGGGAATCCAAGGAAATGATATGTGCAATTCACTCTTTGCAGAGGCTGGCCCAGAGCAAATGGTCACTAAAAGGTATTGGTAGTTGGTAGTTGTAGTATCAGTAAGAGGATTGCTGTTGTTATTGCCTGACGAGGAAATTCACAAAACCTATGCAGAGTCTTTCTGAAAAGAAATAGGAGTACTATCAGATTTCAAGTGCCACAATATGCTAAGCATGCAATTATCAATTAATTATTGCAACTGTACTATGAGGTATATTTATTATGCCAATTATATAGGACAATGAAATGGGGGCTAAGAGATTGCTGAAACATCCCCAGTGGGTAAATGAACTGAACTCGAAATTAACTTGTTTGCTAAATCACTTTAATTTCTTAAACAAGCTTTTAATTTTAAATTAAAGAGGGGTCTTTGCTTTTTTATTTTTCTATTTTTATGTTTGCCTTATATTATGCCAAATGGAGTAATGCTCTGGAGGATCAAGCAAAACCAACAGTAAATTTAGACTGTATTGTTTCTTCTTCTTTTTTTTTTTTCCTTTGGGTCTTAGGTTCTTATTATGAAGTAAGAACCTTTCTTCCTTCTTTCCTATCCACTTCTTTCCCTCCTCCCTTTCGGATTTTTGTTTTGAGCAATTTCATGAAACACTGCACTTTTTAATCTTGAGAGATAGACATGAAAGGAGGGAAAATTCAGAATTTCATTTTGGATCTGTTAAGTTGGAGAGTCTGACCTACATCCATGGAGAGACATCAAGCAGACATTTGACATGAAAACAAAGAGTGAGGCAGAGAGATGTGAATGACTCCATTGGAAATGTGGGACTCATCACCAAGAGTGAGCTCCCAAACATGAACTGATGAGATCACTCAAGGACAAAAGCTCGAGATGGAAAAAATGACAGTATGAAACCAAACCCTGAGTTACCAAATGAAGAGGGCACAGAAGAAGTTAAAAAAAAAAGAAAGAAAGAAAGAAAAGAAAAGAAAACAGGAATAGACTAAAGACAAAAGAAAATCCAGAAGGAGTGATAAAGCAGTGTTTAAAAACTAAAAGCATGGAGCCCTGCTAAGTAACAGGCACAGGGAATAAAGAAGTAGTGAATGTGTGAATGTGTTTACCAGAGAATATTTTGAAATATGAACTCTTTCTCCCCCTAGGACAGGATGCAGAGGACAGATGATGCCTGGCCCATGGGAGGAGAGGGGCATTTCCTCCATAGCCGATGGATGCAAACATGAGTTGGTTTAGAGGTGAGAAGATGAGGAACTTAATATCTGATGGAAATAATTTTCCCATTGAGGGATGAGGCTCTTAAACAAGATCAAATCTCAAGTATGTGGAATTGTGTAATATAATACTCTAAGAAAAATGAATTTACTCCAAAAGTTGAGCCTATTAAGTACTTGACTAAAGAGAAGAATGGACTTCTATCTGCTTCTCAGAGAGAAGCCTCTCTAACGGGGACCAGTGTCCATTCCTCTTTTTTTCTACTATAACTTTTACTTACATCATTATGACATTGACAGCCTACAGACTCTGCCTCTCAGGATGATTAGCAAAGACCAGGGGGCGAAACATTTCATCTTATTTTCCTTGGTTCTTTAATGTGACTATACCGGATGACTGGTATGGTATAGTAAGAACTCAATTGAGATTCTTGGAGATACAATCTACCTCCATAGAATGAGCCAAGCCACAAACTGAGATTGTGGTGAGCGAATGACTGTGGGTCATGCAAGTATAAAACTGAATAGTTTGTGAGCATTGCATAAATCCAAGTCTAAACAAACTGCATCAGGGTTCACAAAGTAAAGTCACACATAACTTTACTAAGCTGAGGAAATGACTGTGTTTTTTGATCTTTTTAATTTTTCCATAGTTTACTCAAAGCTTAAATTTGACATTCCCAGTAGTCCCCTTGGGATTTTAAACTGAGGTTTACGGACAACCCATGAAGTACAGGAATTAGACAGAACTTGCTCATTGCGTCCTCCAACACTGCAGTCATCTCCTTCTTGTCTATTCCTGGGTACATCCAGTACAGAGATTCACTGCTCCTCTTCCCAAATGAGGAAACATCTCTTAAATTAAATGGGAAAAAGCAGTGAGACATCACTATATTCCCACAAGAATGCTCAAAAGCCAAAACACTGGCAATGCCAAATGTCGGCAAAGACGTGGAGCAGCATGAACTCTCATCCATTGCAGGTGGGAATCCAAAATAGGGCAGACACTTTGAAGATACTTTGACAGTTTCTTACAAAACTAAGTGTATTCTTGCCATTTGATCCAGCAGTCTTGCTCTTATTTATCCAAATGAAATGAAAACTTATTTTCACACCATAACTTATATATGGGTACTTATAGAAGCTTTATTTTTTAATTTCCAAAACTAAGAAGCCATGAAGATGTCCTTCAGTATGTGAATGGATTAAATAACCAGTAGAATATCCAAATAATGGTATATTATACAGTGCTAAAAAGAAATGAGCTACCAAGATAATAAAAGATATGGAGGAATATTAAATACAAATCATTAAGTGGAAGAAGCCAATATAAAAGTCTCACCATTTATGATTCTAGATATCTGGCTTTCTATAAAAAGCCTGACCATAAAAATGGCAGAAATATCAGTGGCTGCCAGGAGCTGGGAAGGAGAGAAGGATAAATAGGAAGAACACAGATGATTTGGGGGGCAATCAAACTCTGTATAATGCTATAATAGCAGGTATATGTCATTATTCATTAGTCCAAACTCATAGAATATACATTGAGACTAAACGCTATCATAAACTTCATAAACACTTCATAATAATGAAGTATAGGTTCATTAATCGCAACAAATATACCAGTGTTGTGCAGGATGTTGATAACATGGGATACAGTGGGATATAGGATAAAGACATATGGGAACTCTCTGAACTTTTCAATTAATTTTCCTGTGAACCACAAACTCAAAAAGAGCAATCTATTTTTACAAAATGAATGAAAAGTTATAATCAGATTAACAAAAAACCTCTAGATCTCTCTCACATAAAATGTTTGCCATGGCCACTCTAAAACATTCTTGCTTAATTTTTTCTTTAGTTGAGTGACAGAACTTTTACACTTTATTCTTAACTGACTCTAATTCTCCTGGACGCCCTATACACCCACCACACAGTCCCAGTTCAACACATCCTTTGTAACACATCCTTACATGTTTCTAGAATGACCCACTTTCTGGAGAGTAAAATAGTTACAATTTATTAGTTTTATGCTTTTATAATCTCTACAGTTAAAAAAAAATTCACAAGTGAAGAGAAGAACCGCACAGCTGAGTGATTTTTGAACGTTTATTATTTAAGTCTGTCTTTATTTTGAGAAAGTGACTTCAACAGGTCATGGTGGGCCTGAATTCAGACAGAACAAGCCCAAATTCCATCCTCAGTGCCATGCTAAACAGGAAGGAACACATAAAACTGTCAGGCCATTTCACTGAAAGGTCTGTATTGGAGCTGAAGAAAAAAAAAAAAAAAAAAGGAACATTTCCAGTAGTAGCCTGGAAGGTTTTATTTCATTTGTTTGCCTTATAAAGTCGTGCTTGGTCATCTTATTAAAAGACAACCTTGCTATAGAAAACACAAGACTGCTCCATGAAATTATGCATCAACAAATATTGATTTGCACCAGATTGGACCCTGGTTGCAGGAAGGCAAAGCTGTGGCCCAAATGGTCCCATTGATTCAGGATAGAGGAACTGTGTCTTCTGTCTGTTTTGACTCTCCAGGATTTCCTTAAATTTTCCCCCCATCAAAAATATATCAGTCTGCAGACTGAGGTGTTGAATGAATGTGCCAGTAGGTGTGAAGCCTCGGGCAGGATTGGAGAGCTCTTTTCACCTCCCTGTCAAGTTCTGCCCACCACAGGCTACCTTGCCTTTCCTCTCCTTTTTGCTATTGCTCTGACTTCATGATAATGACATTTCTTTACTAAGCTTTCACTTAAAGGCCGTTTCACCCAGTATTGGGGTAAAACAAAATCACTCCTTTATCCCCATAAATATTCAGACAGATATGGCAAAAATATGAGAAGGTATCAGAAGGTGTGTTGGATCACATACATTTGGTTATCTTCAATTTTTTTCCTATAGCAAGTATACAGACAACTGAATAACAGTGATTTAGTACTTTGAGAAGAAAAGGCACAACAGAATATATTTACTAAAAAAAAAAAAAAAAAATTCTTAGGGAATAGAAAAGAGTGAGCATGGAAGCTTCTCCTGAGAAGCAATGACTAAACTGAGATTTGAAGTCTGAGAAGGATCTAAATAAATGGACAGGGTAAAGTCATGCTATGGTCTCAATGCCCCTCTTCAAAATTGTTGAAATTTAATTGTTACTGTGATGATACTATCGAGGGTGCCTTAAAGAAGTGATTAGAACAGGAGAGGATCATCATCATGACTGCATCAATCCTGTGATCTCAGGTGCAAGGTGAGTTCAGGTTCCTTGATTTTCTCCTGCTCCCACAAGCTTACTTGCCTTTCTGCTATGTCAGGATGCAGCCAGAAGTCCCTCACTGATACGGTCAGTCCCTCAACCTTGGACTTATCAGCCTCCAAAAGCATAAGATGAATGAACTTCTGCTTATAATTTACCCCGTCTTCAGTATTATCTTATAGATGAAGAAAATAGACTAAGACCGACTAGAAGTTATCTTATTGCCACCATTCATCATATCAGGAAACAAAGGAAAGATGAAATAACTTTCTCAGGATCACATAGTTGTCAAGTGGCAGAACTGGAATTCGAACTTCCCTCAGAGGAGACAAAAAGAACCAAATCCAAATCTTCATGCATGTTATTTTTCTCTCATAAGGCCTAATTCTTTCATTTGCAAAGTGGTGATATGTGAAAAGCTTAGTGCAATATGAGAATCAATACCATTAATTCTGTCATCCTTGTCAGTCATTAAACTGAAAGCTCTGGGCATTCAGATAATACATCCATCTGATTTATGCCCTACTCAATATTTGGCATATGAAAGATGATTAATATGCACACAGCATTCTTTAGGGAATGAAATGATACACAAGAAGTTTAGACATAATGTGAGTACTTTCTCAATGAATGTTAGTTCTTCATATCTAACACTGTGCAAAAAAAAAAATGATTCTTTTACCCAGAAAATTTTATTTGGAATATGAATGAATACCCTTAATTAACATTTTGCATTGTCATCCGGACTCAAGCTACACTTCATGGTTAATAGTTGTCTAACATATGTCTTTTGGCAACAGTTCAGACATGATCCATTGATACAGCTACAAGCACCATCCCCAACAGAGGAATAAATAAGAAGGAGGATTGATGTATCTAAGAAAGATGACAGTGATGTCTGAGTTGTCCTGGAGGGTGGGGGTTGGGGTGAGGACAACTACAAATAAATACTGTAAGTCATTTTGTGGTCCTAAAATCTAAGATGATTTCATATTTTTATAATAAATTTGCATTTCCCTGATTTTCTGCTGAAATGTTGACTCTTTCATTAGCACAGATTTCAGCTTTTCAGTGGTTGACTGTATTGAGAACAATGAAGTCCTGGAAAGCTGTGTGATTTCTCTAGACAGCAGTGAAGAGAATCATCTAAGAAATCTGGTCAGAGTGATTCATTTTTCACTGAATGACTATTGAGATGGTCACAGTCATCATCTCAGAAAGCAATTCCAATTATTTATACAGAGGACCAGTTGAGAGGTTGAGATTTTTTGTATGTCCCCTCTAACACCTACATCAATCCCCATAGCAGCAACTAAAAGCTTAGCCTAAACCCAAGTGATTATGTTTCCATCAGTTTGGAACAGTACTGCAGAGAGTAAAGTAAAAAGGGAATCAAGTATCTCTTTCATTTGCCTATATTTTAAAATATTTATTCATTTATATTTGCTCACTTTTCAGGGGAGCTTAAGAGACACAAATTAATTTACACTGAAAATTTTTCTGGAAGTAATTATAATTTCAAAGGACTCACACTATTTGATTTCAACATAAGTTACCTGGTGTGCATTCAATACCAATTTTCTGTAATGATGAAAACACTATCATGCTATTAACTCTTCCCCATCTAATTCCTGAAGGATGCACCTCACTGCAAGCCTGGATTGTTATATGAGGACAAAACCCCTCATAATTTTTATTATTTTAAGAGCATTCTCATGAAAGGCCAATGGTATGTGAAAAAACACACAACATTACTGAATAAGCATCAGGGAAATGCAAATTAAAATCACAATGATGTATATTGCCTCACACCTATTAGAATGATTATTATCAAAAAGACAAGAGATAGTGTTAATGAGTATGTAGAGAAAAAAGAACCCTTGCCCACTGTTGGTGGAATGTAAATTAATACAACTATCATGGAAAACTGCATAAAGGTTCTTCACAAAATGAAAAATAGAGGGCTGGGGATGTAGCTCAGTGGCAGAGAGATTGTCTAGTGTGGTGTGCAAGACTCTGGGTTCAATCCACAGTATTACACAATTAATAATAATATATTCCAGCAATCCCACAACTCATTATTTATTGAAAGGAAATGAAATCAGTATGTTAAAAGGATATCTGCATTCCCGTGTTCATTGCAGTATTATACACAATGATCAAAATATAGTATCAACCCAAATGTCCATCAATGGATGAATAGATAAAGAAAATGGTGACACATATACACAACAGAATATTACTCACTCTTAAACAAAAGGAAATTCTGTTGTTTGCAACACCACGGATGAACCTGTGAACTAAGGCATAGAAAGACAAATATCACATGATCTCACTTGTGGAATTTAATATATGTTAAACTAATAAAATCAGAGAATATAATGCTGGTTACCAGACCTTTAAAAGTAGGGGAAGTTGAGAAGTGATGGTAAAAGGATACAAAACTTCAGTTATATAGGAGGAGTAAGTTCAAGTGATCAATTGCACATCAGAGCTATTATAGTTAATAACAATATACTGTATATTTGAAAATTGCTAAGAAAGTAGATTTTAAGTGTTCTCACCACAAAAAAATAATAAGTATGTAAGGCAATGCATATATTAATTAGGTGGATTTAGTCATCCCATAATGCCTATGTCTATCAAAACATTTTATTATAAAAAATAAATACGTTATGGTTTAGATGTGGTGTCCCCCAAAATCTCAGGTATAAGACAAATCAAGTAGGTTCAGAGGAGTAACGATTGGGTTGTGAAAGCCTTAACCCAATCAGTGAATTAATCCCCTGATAGGGATTAACTGAGTGGTAACTGGTGTGGTAGGGTGTGGCTGGAAGAGGTGGCACTTGTGGAATGGCTTAGGGGTATATATTGATATCTGGCTGGTGAAGCCTCTTTTTCTTTCTGCTTACTGATCGCCATGTGAGCTGCTTCCCTCCATCACACACTTCTTTTTGCCTCACCTCAAGCCCTGAGGAATGGAGCCTGCCTTCTATGAACTAAGATCTCAGAAACCATGAGCCTTCAAATAAACTTTTCCTCCCCTACAATTGTGCTGATTGGGTCCTTTATTCACAGCAGTGAAAAAGATGAATAAAGCAAAATACATATGATTTTGTCAGTTAAAAATACGTAGAGATTTGTTATAACCAAAAACTCAAAAAAATTTGAGTGCTCATTGAAAAAAAAAATTGAAAACTCTAACCTTTGGAAGCATTGTCACCTGTGCCAAAAGGCTCCCTTGGACACTTGGTTTCTTAGGAAAGAAGAGCCGATCTCCCAGGTTAACAACCTCAAGTCTAGGGTTTTTCACTAAGTGCTCCAATCTGTTGTTTGCTTTATAGTAAGTTTCCCTACAGTTCAGTAACACATTCAAGTAGGGAACAATTATGAAATGGAAATGTGCACTGACTATGGAAAAGTGTACGCTGAATATTAAACAGATGCCTAGAAAGGTCAGTTGGACAGAATAAATTGTATAGGAGAGGATGATTTGGAAGGCATTTTTTGTTTGCAAAAAAATGGTAATAGTGGTGATTCAAAGAAGCATTTCAAATTTGCTAATTTGTGCATTACTCTATTATTCATTGATTACCTATGTTTCATCATAAATACCTAAATGAACACCAACAGATAGTATGCTTTACAGAACATGTTATATTTCGTATCTGCTAAAAGTAGAGATTACGCTGGTAAAATTAAAATTTGATAAATGATCCCCTCTCCCATCTAAAACCTGACCTTCAACTTATGCTAGAGATTCCATTTGTTCCTAAGAACTTGACTTCTGCAGTTGTCTCTGTCTCTTCTGCAGTATTAGCTTCTTCTTTCCTGGATCATCCCCCATCAGTACCAAAGTCTCCTATATCACCTTTAAAATCATCTATTATAAAATAATCCCAATAAATCCTACATCCTTCTCCAAATGTACTCCTCTCTCCTCCTCGTAGCAGAAGTTTTCTAAGAAGTCGTCTATATAATTTCTACATGTTCTGTGGCATTCTTTCCAAATCCCAAGCCAACTTTCCTTCCCACAGTACAGCCCCAAAGCAAGCCAGCTATTTGAGTGCAGCCATGGCATGCATCGTTAACAGCCCAATGCTCAATCTATGGCTCTCATCTCTTGGGACCTCCCACCACATTTATGCTCTCCTTCTCTCATCATGGTCTTCACTCTAGTATTCACTGCCTCCTGGACTTACTACTTTTCAGTTGCTGGTCTTCTCTCCTTGTTCCTTTTGTCTTCCTTCTCTTTACCAGGTCTGTGAACTATATATTCACTCCCTGGTAGGCACCTCAAGTCTAAGTTTTAAATGCCACCCATATGTACATCATGTATAATGATATCTAAACGTATTATCTCTATTTCCAGTATTTCCTAAGTTTCTTATCCGTATAGTAGCAACTTGACATGTCAACTTGTATGGCCATTTAAAACTCTGTCTGGTGTTCTTTCTTTCCTCAGTGAAGGTGCCACCCACAAGTCATGGTTCTCCACACTCAGAGCCAATCTAGCAACAATTGCTGTTGCTTCGATGTGGAATCGAACCACTTCTTACCACGTCATTCCTGTGACCCTAGCCCAGATTGCCTTCCTCTCTTATCTTAATTTCATCTCAAGAGTCTTAACTGGTTTCCTTGTCTTTCCTCTTAACATCCCACAGTCTATTCTTCACCCAGAAGCCAAAGGAATTTTTAAAACACAAATCATATTATGTTGATTTCCCAGTTAAAATCCTCCAATGACTTCTCACCCATTACACTTGATAAAAATTCCTTTTTCAAACACATAGGCCATAAAACATCAAGCACTACTAAAATGAACACCGAGATTAACAAAATCTCTGAAATAGCTATGGAGAGATAGTCTTTGTAATATATACATACATGTATATATACATATATGTATGTATATTAGAATAAATATGACAAGACAATGAGAAAAGACACAATCTTCAAAATGACATTGGACAAATCAGATATTCATGCAAATTCCAATTTGGCCCTAACTTAGCATGATAAAATGATGAAAACAAAATTCTGGATCAACCAAAGAGATGAATGTTATAAATAAATTATTTAAAAAGTGACAAAATAGAAGTGAATATTTAATGAATTGAACCAAGAAAGGCTTTTTAAGCATAATATTTATAGAGAAAATTAATAAAGGTGACAATATTAAACAAAAAACAAAGCAAAAAACACTTTTGAATGTTAAGAAATGCAAACCAAAGGAAAACACAATCCTCAAATTAGAAATAATCTAAAAAATAATTTTTCAAAGATGAACAAAGTGATATTTTCAGTAAATAAATAAAATATTTTTGCTAATTAGTTGCCTTATCAAAATAAAGAAAGAAAGAAAGAAAAACAATGCCTATTTAAGAATGAATAGTCTCTAATAAGCACTTGGGAGGTATACAATAGGCCATGCTTACTATAATAATAAATTTATAAGAAAAGTCCAATATTTTAATAAAAAATGAAAAAACAAGAAGTTAGAAAATAGTCAAATTATACAAACAAATATAAATTAAATCTATGATTTACCATTTTTACTGGGCATTTAAAAATTACTCAACATTCAAAAATTATTTTTAAAGTGATTTGATGATAATGTGAATTGAGAAAGGTTTTCTCAAAGATATTTGGTGATATACTATATTTTATCTTTTATATCCTATATTTTATCCAAGTGCAAAGGGCAACACACTTTTAAGTACCACTAGAGAACAGTAATAGGCAAACTTGTATCTCATCAATTATAAAACGTGTGAAAATTTTAGAAATGACAGAAAGTAAAAGGCAGAAAATTTAGAATCAGTGATCTATGTTATAACAAAAGTATTATTTAAAGAAAAAACTTATTCATTCAATAATTTCCAATAATAGGTGGTGCAATGGGTTGAACAGTGATCCCACAAAAGATATGTCCATACCTTTATCCCCAGAATATGTGAATGTGACTTTATTTGGAAAAAGAGTCTTTGCAGATGTAATTTAATTAAGAACTTCAAGATGACATCATCTTGTATTGTCCCAGTGGGCCCTAATAACCAGCATCCTTATGGAAGACATATACCAGAGATACATACAGGATGAAGATGTACACAGGGCTTGGAGTTATACAGACACAGATAAGGAAAACCAGGAGCTACCAGAAACCAGAGTGAGGAATTTCTTCCCCAGTCTCCCTGAGAGGGTGCAGCCAGAACCCAGAGGAAGGCAGTCCTGCTGACACCTGGATGTGGGCTTCTGGCCTCCAGAACTGTAAGAGATTAATTTGTTGCTTTATGTCACAAAGTTTGCAATATTTTTTCCTGTATCCCTAGAAATATAATATAGGGTGTGATCAAAACAAGTTAAAAATATTAATGAATAAATGAAGAATAAATGAAAATGTGTAAAAGTAGAAAGGAAAAACACCCAAATGTTGACTGATTTTATTTTGATGGTATGACTTCCATATTTTCCATATTTCAAACTATTACCATAAATGACTTGTAAATCAGGAAAAAATAATAAATGGTATGAAAATATAACACTGAAAAAGGTCATTTTTTTAAAGGAAATTGTTCTACTGTAATTCTATTACAATAGCTTGACTATGCCTTTCCCTTGGGTTCTATTCTAAACTTCGTCTTTGTAATTAAAGAAGGTAGATCTTCCTGGTACAATGTAAAGAAGCAACATCCCTTAAAATTTCTCTAACATAAAACTTTATTTACTTCTATATGTTTTCTTTCTTCTCAATGCATGTCTATAATTATTATTGAGTGTCCTTTTGTTCATTTCCTCCCAAACTATTCTTTATTAAAACAATATTAGTGTTGCTTTGGAAAGATCTCAGCATATCCTATTAAGATCAAATATTATTACTAATGAGAATGCAGCTGGTCCTGATACATGCATTTGAATACCTCTGCTTTTTCAGAACTTTTTTAAGAGTAAAAGTCATAATAACATTTTAACTAATATATTTTGTTTTTAGAGGAAATCCTAGGTTTGCAGAAAAATATAGAGCTCCAATATTTCCCCTCACCCCACCTACACCTTTTCCCCATCACTGATATCTAAGTGTGGTTCATTTATTATAACTGATGAGCCAGTACCAATGTATTATTATGATCTACATTAGGGTTCACTCCTTGTATTGTGTATTCTATGGGATTTGACAAATGTACAATGCCATGAATCTTCATTGCAGTACCAAATATAATAATTTCACTACTCTAAAATCCCCAGTACTCATATTTACTCTTCCCTCCCTTCTCTCTCCCTAAACCCCTAGAAATCACTGATCTTTTTATTGTTTTCAGTTTTTCCTTTTCCAGAATGTCATGATAGTTGGCATCATGCAGCTCTTAGCAATTGGCTTCTTTCCTTAGCAGTATGCATTTAAGTTCCTTTATTGTCTTCATGGCTTAATAGCACATTTCTTTTTATTGCTAAATAATATAGATTTGGCGAAATACTGTAAACAGTTCTGTTCATTGCTGCACATGACACTTCCTTATGTCTCCATGTTTACACAGTAACATCTATTTCATTAGAGAATGGGCAATTTATGCAGAGTGAGACTCCCTATAGTCTTGAGGAGAGGTTTTGCCATGACACTGATGTCTAATTACACTGTTAAATCAGCTCTTTCTGTTCCTAAAGGAACAAGCTGTTCTTCATTCATCCAATACGGGGAAAATACCTAAAAGTCTTTCTGGAGGACTCCTTATTAAAGTGAAAAAAATAGAAAAAAATAGAAAAAAAACTTTGTCTATAAATATTATAGGTAACCATCTTTTTCATACTATTATTTCCTAGAAGTCAACTTTAAAACATATGGCATGCTACAACTCCACATGCTTCCCTAGCAAATAAATTTTCCATCAAAGGATTTGTAATATTTGTCACACTGAGAAGTGTAAGAATTTTTTAAACTATTTATGATTTGTGGAAATTACTATTACCTTTTTGTTATGACTGTGCTATTAATTCTCTTGGGCTTTGCTTTTTATTGTTTAATTTTTATTTTAACTTTTCTGGAATGATATGGTTTTGCATAATATTACTTCCCACTTACTCTTTAATAAATTTTTCTTCTCTATGTATGTCTCCATGTCTTTGTAATGTTGGTTCCTTAAAAGCTAACAGGTAACTGTAACGATGCATGGAGTAAAACATTTATTAGTATTGAGCATAACAGGTGCTTTCCATACAGGTACTGTTGGAAGGCATCCCCCGCCCCCAAACACTTCCCATAAAGGCCTTTCTTTAGATACTTCTAGTGAGTAGCAGGTTAGATCATTCTCTGTGCTGATATTTAAACAACCCATAAAACAGTACACCAAAGAAAATGAAGTTTTCTGTTTGTGAATTAAAGTAAAAAGGAAAAAAATGCAAAATAAATCTTTATGTCACTTAAAAGCCTTTCTTCATAATTGCTAAAATACAATGTTCTAAAAATGCTTTTAATGGGAAGTCTCAAAAAGAATTGGCAGGAAACAGCACATTTAGAAGAAAGCTAATTTCCAGAAATTAGGCCAGCAAGAAGGCTTATTCATTTGATGTAAGTATTGATTGAAACTTTAAGTATTCAAATAGTTGAGGTTTTAGAAATTTAGGATATAAATAGATACATTCTTATTTAAATTCAAAGTGCTACCATATTTGAGCCTGTGAATCCTTTCATGACTAAGATTATGAGACATAAGGAAACATATGTGAGAAAATCCCAAGCATGTTCTTTCTCTCAGTCCTTATGTGCTTTCTAGCAGTATTATTCTTGTGACAGAAAACCCTTGCTTTCAACTACATCATTCTTGCCATGAGTTGAAGGGAAACTATCAAAAATTGTAAAAGCATAAATATTTGGGTATTTATTCACAACACTGTATCCCAAAGGGATTCCAGCTATTGGAGTCTCTCTCATTTGAAGCTGTAACTCATTGCGATGGTATTAATAAAAGAAATGAGGTGATTGCTGTTATGATCAAATCAGAAATGGCTGCAAATAGAAACTAGAAGTAGATGATGGGCAGTGGAATCAGGGAAAGGGAAAGGTAGATATCAAATTAAAGTACCCTAAAATGTCCTCTTATTTAATGCTAATAAAAGATTAATCTTTTTTGTCTCTCAATGTTAAAGTATACCTCCCTTGGTGTGAACGTGAAAAAAATATAAAATCCAGAAATTTAAAAATTTGAAAAAACAAGTGCATAGTCACTTCATTTAGAAGAAACTAAGTAAAATAGTTATTTGTAATTTTAATGATGTTTGAAATAGTAAGAGATAAATTTGGTTGACTGATTTTAATCCAGATCCTATCACCACTGTATGAAGAGTGACCAACTTGTCTCTGTTGGTGAGAGAATTTCCTGGTTTTATTACTGGAAGTCATAACATCCCAGGAAACCAGGATCTGTGATCTGGCCAACTGTATGGAACATATCAATACTGGACAACCAAACAACTTGCATTATCAGAATTGATTGCTGATCCTTGCTCTTCACAAATTAAATAACAACAACAACAAATTCTGAACCTTAGAGAGGTCACCTCTACTCTCAACTGTTATAATTACATTGTTTGGATTCTGATCCATCTAGTTAATATTTTAATCTGCATGTAGGATAATAATGAGGCATATTCAAAATTCATGTCAAACTAAACAACTTCTTATTAAGTCATTATTCAACATAATACTATTTTCTCTTCTGCTACATATAAAAACAATGATGGTTCATAGAATAGTATGTGCATGGATTTCTCAGAAGACCTGGTGCCAAGGTGCAATGTTTCAGTGTCAGACACAAGGAACTGTTTGTTGCTATTTGAATTTTCTAAGAACCTCAGAAGAAACCTATGCCCCATAAAAAAAAAACAAAAGGAAATAAATAATTGCTTAATAGTCCAGTGCATCTTGGGAACCAGGGGCAGCCATACAGGTAAAACAAGCAGAGATCACTTTGAGGAGGATGAATAATACTTATTGTCCATATAAACTTTTTGAAATTCCAACCTTACTCTTCATAATAATCTTGCCACCCCAGCGTTATTATCCCCTGAGGCTCAGAGAAGTAAAATAACTCAACCAAATTCATGAAGCTAATTCATTGTAAAGCTACTCTTGAACAAATATTCATCTGTTCCCACCACGGATGATATTTCCATCATACCGCGTTTTTTCTGCCCAGAAATACCTAAGGGTCTTGGAGACAAATAATTCATTTCAAATACATCATTGGAATTGATACTATACATGACAATGTGATGACAGTAAGCTCCCGTCAATCCAAAACCCAAGAGCCAGAAAATGTCAGCATAGGAATGGAACCACATTTTTGGTGTAATTGTGTTACTACTGTGATTCTTCTTATTTAAAAGAGAAAAGCATTCTTTTATTAAATTTATTTTATTGATGCATTATTATTATACATATTGGTGAGATTTTACTATGTCATATTTGTACATGTACAAAACATATTTTAATCAATCTCATTCCTCAGTATTTTCCCTTTCTCTCCTCCTCCCACCTACTGATCTTTTGTTCTACTCTACTGATCTCCCTTCTATTATCATTATTATTACTAAATTATTAATCTATGTATTATAAGTGCATATATATATACATACATATATATATACATATATATATGCTACATTTATTGTGGTATATTCATAAATGAACATACCATAATTTGGAGTAGATTTGATTCCCCAGTATTTCACCACACCCTCTTCTCCTGCCTCCTTGTTAATTAATCCCTTTCCTCTATTCAGTTGGTCATCCTTTTATTTTTGTGAGATCCACCTCAAAAATAAAGATCACTCTTGAAAAAATTTAAACTACTAGAGCAGAAGCATCCACACATATTGTTCCTAATGTTCTCCGCATTCTGAAATTTCTCCTCATATTTTCTTGGAAAAGGAAGAACATGTTCTGCTATTAGGCATGGAGCACATACAAAAATCTCTGTAATCTCAAGAGCAGTGGTGGCCACCTGCCCATGTTGTGCAGGCATGAATATTTCTTCTTTTTTTCCTAAATTAAGGCAGTTTTTGATGTAGTGAGAAATCCCAAGTGATTATCAGAGAGCACAGTGATTAAGGAAATGGTCTGGAACTACACACCATGGACTAAAGTTCTTAGTCAGATTACTTCAATCCGGGTTTTAGTTTTCTTTTCTGTAAAACGACAATGATCAATTTCCCTCAGAATTTGAGTTTATCCATTTAAGTAAGTCATTTAGGGTGTAGGATAATGTGACTTCTTCATAAATTCTCTAGCCAAGAGCATACACTATTCACAAAAACAAACACATTTACTGAGTCCAATAATCCATTAAAAACTAGACACCATAGGGAAAAAAGCTTAAGGCATAATTTTGGTATTTAAGAACATTAAAAACCAATTAAGAATACAAGTTTATAAGTGAAAAATATAAATAACAATACAGGTAAGATAAGTTACTGTGCTAAGTACCTGTCATGCATTATTTAATTTGATTACTGAAAGACAGTACTGGACAGACACTCTTATTTACTCATTCATTTTTGGCTGGCAGGGGGGTACCCTGGTTTGAACTCTTGGTGGCACTTGGCCACTGAGCCACATCCCCAGCCCTGTTTTGTGTTTTTATTTAGAGACAGGGTCTCACTGAGTTGCTTAGTGCCTCGCTGTTGCGAATACTGGCTTTGAACTCTTGATCCTCCTGTCTCAGCCTCTCAAGCTGCTAGGATTATAGGCATGCACCACTGCGCCCTGCTCTTATTTACTCTTTACAGACCAAATAATGAAGGCTCAAAGAAGTCACCTGATCTTAAACATAATACATCTTACCGCACAAAAGAACTGAGACCTCAGATTTTTCAGTCCCAACTTCTGAAGTCAAAAGAGCTACTGTGAAAATCTTGGAGTCTATTGAGGGAAGGAAGCATCTGAGAAAACAAGAATAGTCTGAGGAATTGGATTTTGGGAGTCTGGATGTTGGGATCTCACGGGCCTTTCCATTGTTAATATCGACCTCAAGCTCAAGTTCATCCCTTTCTTCGACAATATCAACTTCAGGAACTCGTCAACTTTAATACTAACATGTTTACTCAGTTATTTGAGATTTCTCTCCTCTTTCCTCAAGAATTTAATGGGCCCCTTCTCTCACTAGTCCTTCTAAACTCTTTCCCAACTTTCATGGTTCCTGAAGACCAACTCACAGATCCTCTGTCTTTAAGCTATTAAATGTTTCAGACCCACCAAAGGTAGTTGACTGAAAGTCTACACTGATCTAGTTCATCTTCATTTTATAGACATAGTCTTTTTAAAAAATTTTAATTTTTTTTTAGTTTTAGCTGGAGATAACACTCTTATTTTATTTTATTTTATTTTATTTATTTATTATGTGGTGCTGAAATTGAACCCAGGGCCCCACACATGCTAAGCAAGCACTCTACTTCTGAGCTACAACACCAGCCCTAGACATAGTCTTTTTAATGAATGAGCCAACCAACCAAGGGACTCTATTGTTAGAGATGTAAATAAAACAGAGCAAACCAGCTTTACCTGAGGTGCAGGTAGACTCATGATACATAAGACTTTGTTAAGTCTCAGAAAAGTTATTCTCCGTCACAAATATTCTTCATGTATGAATGGAGGTACATAACAACTTCTCTTCACAGATGAATACTCTACAAACAAAAGAGCAGACATTGGAACCCTCAAAGAACTGAATGTTGGAAAATTGAAAATTCCTGACACAGTCTTCAAATATAGAGCAGAAAATATCAATGTTAATTTTGATAGTCCATATGGAAATTAAAACCTCTTGTTGCATCAGGGTGGGGTTGGGGAATACTGCTTAGCCTGTATCTACAAAATAATTGTCTCTACAGGCTAGATTCTATGGATAACTTCACTTTCTTATCCAGTTTGAATATTTTATTGATACTTATGTTTCAAATAGGATCAAGTTAGTTCATTTGCACAGATGAGTAGAGCCCAGAAGCTAAGTCAAATTTTGATTGCTAAAGTATTAAGTTTAGAAGGCACAGGTAGAGAAGAATGGTTCCTTGAACCTGAAACAAGCATATTTCTGAGAATGATCACTTAAAATGTTTAGAAAGATGTAGTTTTGTGGAAATAGACTTATAAGCAGTTTCATTTTCATTTAAAATAAAATCTCAAACCCTCTCTACTAAAAAAAATTTAAAAACCTACTTAAAACCACATGCATTTTATTTCACTAAAGTACAGGACATTAAGCAAAGGTTTGGTTGTCTTGGTGATAAATTGTCACAGGAGATTCATGTCTCACCAAAAGAAGATATAAAAATGCTTTCAATAAACTATATGCATTGTAGAGAAATAGAGGAATTAAAATGAAATGGAGCAAACAACCATTTCTGTAGTGTTTAGAGACATGCCCTGGCTCAAGCAAAGGATGTCTCATGCTACTTTTAATTCTGGAGCTACTAAGAGCCTTCCTAAAATGTTTTGCAATTTACTGACAATCATAAAGATTTTAAGGAAAATTCTTAAATTTCACTGATTATCTGTACTTTTTTTCCTTAATTCAATGTCCCATAGTTGTATTCTAATTGCTTAAATGATTCACTAATAAAGACTGAGCTAAATTTTATCAACATATCTATTAGTGTTCCTTAATATGTAATAATAATGCTAATCTAAAATATAAGAAAGTAAATGTGTTTTGCTTTTTATTTTGTCAGGGTACATTAACTCAAAAAGAGCATTAGAGGACTAGTCTTCTAAAATGTAGGATTCTTAATCCATTCGTAACCAGTTTCCTAAATAAGGATTCTATATGAGAAAAAAAAATTTATTTATGTTGGAATTGTTTCTATAGACTAAGAGAGGGTCATTGATGTGAAAATAAACTTCACTGAATGTGACAACTGAGGAGAAGATCAAGGACAAATATAGAGGTGAGAGTCCCATCTCTGTCTCAAAACATTTAATTTTTATAATTAAACAATGGGATTATATAAAATAATGTTTATCAAATTTTAAATGTCACCTGAAGGAAACTGCCATCAATATTTTGGTGCATTTCCTTTCCAATGTATTTCTATGAATTTTTTTACATAATTAGTAAAATGTATTATGCAAATTGGGATCCTATTTTCTTTGATTGAATGTATGCATTAATTAATGTTTCTCAATAATACAGCACCCTTATGATAAACAGCTTTAAAACCTATAAGACTTGGGTTTAAAGTATCATGGTTTAGTTTATTAATTCTATATCCTAGAACATTATCATCTTTAATAAATATTGATACTACTCATAATCCTCCTATTGATATTATTGCAATGTGGAGGGAGGTGGAAAGAAATCGCTAGAGAAAGAGCAATTTACAAAAAGAAAAACCATGCTAAAAAAGTCCTAACATATATGATATGAATGGTAAGGTCTCACATACAATCATGTACCACATAACAAGATCTCAATAATGATAGAGTCAATGGTAGTCTCTTAAGATTATAATGAGACTAAACATTTCTATTGCCTGATTAATGCATAACAAAAAGAAAGAAAGAATAGTTTTATAAAAGAAAACTTAGAGAGGAAAAATAAGAACCCTCAGAAAAGTCACAGTGAAGGGTCTGGCAGAAGCTTTTAAAGTCTTCAACAAGCTCTTTAAAAGTCTGAAAAAATGGATTCTGATGAAAAAAGAAATAGCCTAAGCAAACACCATGGACATATTTCTGAAAACTATGATATCTTCACAAGAAAAGCCTCAGGCAGGTTCTTCAGGGGAGATTCCAGAGGGTATTGTTATAAGAGAAGGCAGCCCAGGCCTATCATACCCATGAAGACCTTCCAGTGGGTCAAATGTGGAGATGCAAGACAAAAGTCCTTTCTCTCTATAGACGTAAGTTAATGTGTGTTTGAGTCTTTAGATTTTACAAAAAAGACTTTTAAAAATAAAAAATAAATTAAAATTTAAAATTTAAAAATAGAAAAACTTACAGAATGAGAATATAAAGAAAGATGTTTTTGTACAGCTTTACAATGTGTTTGTTTTAAGCTTATTATTAATATGAGTCAAAATTTTAAGATAATTGAAAGGTTTACAAAGTAAAAACATTAGAATAAGTTGAGTTTACTATGTAAGAAAAATATTTTTGTGAATTTAGTATGATCTAAGTATACACTGTATACACTATTTTTGAAATCTCTACAAGTGTACAATGAATCCTAAACATTCACATTCAATACCCCTTATTCACCTACTCACCCAGAGCAACTTCTAGTTCTGCGAACTCCATTCATGGTAATTGCCCTTTACAAGTTATCATTTTATAATATTTTATGCCATATTTTCAATGTACTCTTTATATGGATAAATATGTTTAGATACACACACATGGGGAAAAGAAACATTATTTTGCAATTGCCTACAGTATTCAACACAGCAATATGTTAAGTAAGATTTCAACCTAAAAGCAAGAGGCTACACCATATAGTGTAAGTGTGTAATAGACTATGCCACCTAGGTTTGTGAAAATATACTGTATGATGTCTGAACAATGTGAAATCACCTAACAATGCAGTTTTCAGAAAGTATCTCCATCTTTAAATGACAGGACCCTTTGTATTGGGAAATATATTTTAATATCTTAATATGTGCGTGAATTAAATAAATCCGAAAAAATAGAGTTTGACTTACCTCTGCTGACTTGTAAGAATGTCAGTCTTTATATCTGGGATGTTAACATTGGTTCCAGAAGATGGAGGTGATAGGCTTTTATATAGTTCCTCTTGTTAAAGTTTGCAAGTTTAATTTTTATATCCTGAAGGGTTCAAAAAATATTTTATAAGAACATTTTACAATGCTTATCTTAAAAAGTCATCCAGAAAAATCAGTAAATATATGCAATTGGCTCAAATAATATTTTCAAATTTAAAATTATATTTTAAAAATTTCCATGTATTTGTAAAAACTAAACAGTGGCTGGGGAAGTAACTCAGTGGTAAAGCACTTGCCTAGCATGTGTGAAGCCCTGGGTTCAATCCCCAGCACTAAAATTAAAAAAAAAAAAAAGTAGGTTGGGGGACTATATCAAAATTTAAGCCTGGTATGTTGGTGCACGCTTGTAATTCCAGCAACTCAGGAGGCTCAAGCAGGAGGAGTTCAAATTTGAGGCCAGGCTCAGCAACTTAAACAGAAATCCTGTCTCAAAATAAAAAAAAAAAAAAGTAAAATTTTTAAGTAAATTTTGGGGGTAATTTATGGAGTAACTCACCGGTACAGCACCCCTGGGTTCAATCCCTACTACCACCACCAAATATATATACACATATATATACACACATATATATACACATATATATACATATATATATAGAGAGATATATAGATAGATATAGATAGATATAGATATGAATGATGATTATCTTTGGATGTTGGAGACATGAGTAAGCTCTTTTCATTTTTCTAACACTTCATAATAAATATGAATTTGTAGTAGAGAAAAATAAATTTTATACATTATCAAATATTTTTAAAAAGTATAACTGGTCTCAATTCCAGTCTGTTACTCCTTAGCTGTGAACCTGGACAAATTATTTAATCTCCCTAAACTTCATTTTCATCATCTGTGAAGGTGATTAACAATACCTGTTCTGGGCTGGTGTTATGGCTCAGCAGTAGAGCACTCACCTAGCACATGTGAGGCACTGGGTTCAATCCTCAGCACCACATAAAAATAAATAAATAATATAAATATATCCACTACAACTAAAAAAAAAAATTAAATTAAAAAAATACCTGCTCTACTTATCTGATGCATGTTTTTTGTGAGAATGAAATTAAAATGTTTGTGCACGTATTATATAACTCACAACATTCCATACAAACATACACTGTTATTATGACCAATGGTTTAACTATGCACCTAAGTAAAGGGAGCAGAGAGCCCTACAGTTCCTTCCAATCTTTAGTGATAGCCAAGTATAATTTAGTAACATACACTTAAAAGATGCTGAAGAGGGAAAATAGAATTGGAGTGGAGTAGGGAAAGAGGAACTTCAGGAGTAAAAGGGAAAAAAATTCTTACAGATCTTTCATAATCATCACTTAAGTCAGAAGTAAAATTGCCTCATGGCTGTGTTATGTGCCCTTAACAGCTGTTCTGGTCAGAGAGCTCCCAGGTTGTTGGATATTGCTCTTACTGATTTGATGAGAGCAAGACAATTGTTAAGGAAGTTTCCATTTCAGCCATACCCTTCTTTCCTATATTTCTATATCACTACAATAAAATATTTTATTAAAACTGGTTTCATTTTGCCAATGACATAATACATCCACTTCAAAATACCCTAGATTTCAAAAAGCATTGCCCTGACAGAATACCCCTTCCATAAATAAAAACAAAATGTACAACAATTAATATTCTATCAATAGGACCTAAAAACATAAAATGCTTTTTAAAAATATTATGTAATTTCTACTAGTTCATTTAGCACATTAAAATATGTTGCACAATTTTGATATCTAGAAAAAATTCAGATTTTACACCAGACACAAAAAATGATTATAAAATAAGAAGATAGGACCAACTCCATTATCAAAACCATCATTCATTTTTAAATTATAATCTTAAATTTATAAAAGTCTCAAATCCCTTAACATCTATTTCAAAATTCTTTCAGATTCAATGGTTTGGATTCCAGCTGCTTCTGTAATGCTTTTTTCTTTTCTTTATTTCTTTCAGTGAAGACTCTCTTGATTTCTGTAATGATCAACCTTGAATTGTCAACTTGATTGGCTTAAGAAATGAAAGGGATTAAAGAGGATTATGGGTGTGTAGGCGAGGGTGTGTCTAGGAATGATTGGCATGTGTAAGAACCAACTGAAATGGAGACACTCCACAAGTGTGGGCAGTACTGAACAACAGGATGACAGCTTGGATGAAATAAAAATTGGAAGAATGAGGAAGGAGCAGCAGATGCAAGCTAAATTTTTTCAGAAGGGTTTTTGATTGCTGCTTCAATCTTCTGAGGACATTGTACTCTCGCTTCATCACTCTTTCAAAGCAGACTCCTGGAAGCCTTTGGTCTTAGACTAAGATAGCACCATTGATCCCTCTTGTTCTGGGGCGTCCGCCTCTTGGACTGCGCAGCCATTGGTTTTTCCAGCTCTCCATCCTTCAGAGGGCCATTGTGGACTATCCAGCTTCTGGTCTCCTAAGTGAACCTAATAATTCTCCCTTTTATAATGATATTTCCTATTGATTCTGCTCCTCTAGAGAACCCTAATATAATCATTACGTGATGTTTCGAAGTAATTCTATAGGCTACAGAATGAGCCCTTTCTCCAGAATGAGATCTATATGGAAACAAATAAATAAAAGACTAGTACAAGTCCTTACTGAAAAAGATAAATGCCAAATATCTCCTTTTCCTGATATGTCAGACCACAGAGTTACCCAACACAGCAAAAATTTCTAGTCTGACTACTGTCTACAGGCCCAAAGCATGGTGAACAGAGTTCAATAATGAGTATAAAAATTGTAAGGATGTGCCCATGATCTCATAGTGAGAGCTATTTACTTTCTCTGGGATTTCT
This sequence comes from Urocitellus parryii, assembly GCF_045843805.1. Taxonomy (NCBI): domain Eukaryota; kingdom Metazoa; phylum Chordata; class Mammalia; order Rodentia; family Sciuridae; genus Urocitellus; species Urocitellus parryii. The sequence continues at coordinate 76,749,998 of NC_135538.1, read as the reverse complement.
TAATTTCCTCATCTGCAAACATATTATTGAATAAATTATTTTCCCCACAGTGCATTCTGAAGTATATTGGTCCTAACCAATGCTCCATGAAAAACATGATGCAGTGAGGTGGAAAGAGGATTGTTAATACAGCGCACTTGAGAAATGCTGTATCCTATGTCCCCCAAAGGAAGTCCCACTGTGGTTTTAGCAACATACATACTTAGATTAAACTTTTATAATTGATGCTACATCATTGTTTCTATAGTTCATTTAAGCATGTATCTGTTCTGTGGTTGCTTTAATGTAAAAGTAGAGCCCATGAGAACCCAGAACACTGGAACCCAACTTGAGAAACTAGCCCTTATAATTAACATTGTCTCTTCTAACACTGAAATTTTCTGATATTATCTTGATCTATTAGAGAGTAGTAAGGATGTACCCTGAAAATAAGACAATCATGTCTGAAAACTTTATAATATAAAATATATCCAAATGTATGGAAACAAACAAATAAAACACGAATTAGCTCCCAGGTGTGATGACACACATCTATAATCCTAGTGAGGCAGGAGGATCACAAGATTGAGACCAGCCTCAGCAATTTAGTGAGCCCCCATCTAAAATAAAAAGGGTTAGGTATATGGCTCAGTGGTTAAGAATCCCTGGGTTTAATCCATGGCACCACAAAAAGTCCTTATTAAAAATTATTAAAGTTAAATATCTCCTTTCCTGATATTTCAGAACACAAAGAGTTATCTATCATAGCAAAAAGTGCCCTTTTTTTCTTGTGCACAAAATATCTTTACCATTTGTATAACACATTAAATGAGGAGTCAGAAAAAATATCTTTAATTGATGCTTCCAATTTTTAGACACCTGTGTTTGTAAGGTTGACATATACCTACTAGAAGAGTGCACAATGCAGAGTAAATTGCACAGAAAATAGAATGGATTGCAAGGAACGAAAAGCACATCCAGCCCCAAGCACTTAGAGAAGCCAGAATGAGAAATGGGTAGAATCACCCTGGAGACTAGGGTCAAGGGAAATCATAACAAAATAAGTTTTCAGTTAGATTATAATTAGCCTCCATCCTACCATTATGTTACTAAGGACAGTTCCTTGATTTGAGGGCTGGCTAATGGCTTGCTAACGGGGCAAGAAGAAAAGATAATGTGGTGCCTAGACCCTAGACTTCATTTTTCCCTTAATTTATTATTTTCTAAAATTAACCTTAGCATTTTCTTTCAACTAGATAAAAACAGATTCAGACCTTATCCTGTGAATTCATGGCTTTATTTGCTGGGGAAAATTCTTTGATGTCCCTGAACCTATTTCTTTCATGTGAAATTGAGATGCTAGTATTAACATGTGCATAATGTGAAGATTACACAAGATCAGTGGTGATCTTAAACTCTTACATTCTACATATCGGTCTAAACCAGAAATAATGGGGTAATGGTGGATTCTGTAGTAGTGTTACTACATACCATTTCTACTTAAGAATATCCCTTCTCAGTAGTGTCCATATTTTCACATCTATCAGGTTGAGCAACTACCACCTCACTCCATGCTTTTCCAGTATGGTAGGCTCTGATATAATAGCTAAAAGTCACTGAGCATTGACTATGAGCCAGCACTCTGCTCAGCCTAATAGTACATGATCTCATTGACTCTCTACAACAAATATGAGGGATGAGAATTGTGATGGTACCACCCAGAGTCATGACACCATCAGAGCTGGAACTAAGCCCAAGCCTTTCTGGATCCAAACACTTGTTTTCCTCCTCATAATACAAAACCAACACCTGTATTCAGGGCCAGCCTGAGGGAGTAATCTTTATCTTCTCTAGGCAAGCATTTCCCAAGCTTTTCCTGAATAGCTTCTTGTTAAAGATAAGAGCTGTATAAACATTTATTACACACTTCCTGATGATACATGTACTTTTAACTTCCTTTGGGACTATGCATAAAGATAATAAGGATAGATTCTATCAATTGCATATACACTTCCATATATGAAGTTGTATATTATAGGCATGATAGCATACGTACACACACACACACACACACACACACACACACACACATAAACACACACACACACACACACAGAAGATTAATTGGTTACCTAAAAGTGTTTCAAATACTCATAAATTTTAGGACTATTCTTAACAATTCCATAATCATCACTCTCAGAAATCAGTAACATAACTATTGGAATTCACCATATATCTCTTTCATGATCCTATAAAATTTACCTTTGATCTAGTTCTTATTTTAGATATTTAAGTTAATCTACAGCTTGTATTACTATATATTTTAACAGAAGTATCATGTCTTCATTCTAATAAAAACTGGATTTCTAGGTTTTCTTTTCATCTATTCTGTACATATTAAAATGTAAATTCATAATGCATGTATTAATTAAATGTCAAGAACTAGAATATACTAGTGAGTACAATTTCAATGCTCTCTATCATAGAATTTGTAATGCACTGGGATGCCAATAATCCATTAAAATACACCCCAGAAAATATTATAAAATGTAGTACAGGTGCCTTAGGAAGCTGGAATGGCTTACCTAATTCAGAGTATCAAGAAAGACCTTCAGTAGGAAGTGCTATTTGAGCTATGGTAAAAAAGAATAATAGGAAAGAATCAATGAAAGTATCAGAGAGGAACAGGAAAGGAAGGGTATGGAGGAGAGAAAGGATGCTGGAGTTAGGGAACTGAACAGTTTGGTGTGTGGTAAAGCTAGATAGTGAAGTTTAGCCATCTCTTAAAATGAGGCTGAACCACTGGGCCTTAGAGGCCATTTCTAAGGAGTGCAGAAATCATGTGGCCTGACTAGTATCAGAATGAATACTGTGTCTCCTCCAATTGTACAGCATAGATGCCACCCTTGTCTGCTGTCACAGGCCAGTTCTGTGCCAGCCCTGAGCTCCATGTGAGACTTTGCAAATCCAAATCCTGCTTTATCAATTGATTATTTTATCAATGTGGGGAACCAGCCCACTATCCCAACACTTCATGAAGACTTTCTTTTTCTAATCTACTTTTCTCTCAACACAATTGCTTTCCGACCTCTCTCTTGAAGATTCCCAGCATTTATTACTCTGGTCTCCTGCCAAATTGGACTCTATTGTCTATCTCATTCTTCCTGATTGTACATCACTGATATACAAAATACTCTCCACATGTACCCATAGATCTTAAGTAGAAACAGGAGGTAGGTGAAAGAAAATGAAATCTTAGACACATACATAAACATTCTAATTTCTGCCTTATTCCTATCAAAGTGCTCTTTACATCTTCTGATTGTTCATTTTTTTTCTTATACTGTCTTTTCCATTTATTTTCTTCTATGTGTGATTTATCAATAAAACAAAACCACAGTTAATTTCCTTGGGGAGAACGGGAAAAAAAAACTCATAAACTAGTTAAAATCAAGGTGGTTAATATGTGCTTCTTTTCTCTTTTTCTCTTCATGTATGTCCAAGGGACAAAAATCCCTTATTATAAATAAAGTTTCCTCTTGTACCCAGAGAGCCTTCCTTAAAAGGCGAAAACTGAGGCAAAGCAAAACACAAAAAGATCAAGAATTAACTTCATTCAAGAAAACAATTAACAATATTCAACTTTCAACCAGTGCAGTAGAGCTGAGGTTGTGAGAAACATTTTACACACAACCCTGGCAGTCTCACAATGGCATTAAAATATCAATGGATGATCCTTCCAGATGTGCTGCCAGGGTGAACCACCAGACCTAAGAAAGGCCATTAAAATCTTAGTTGGGGAGAATGTATTAGAAAATGTTCCTTCAGTTGATAGTGGCAGCCAAAGCAACAGCGGAGCCCCATTTATTGCAATGTGTCAACACAGCCTGGTTGCTCTGAATGTACAGTACTGTGTACAGAAGACATTGGCCCTGCCACTGCCTTTAGGAAGCCCACTTTCTGTCAAGTGGGTTGGTTTTCTGTTTTACTAAATTCAAACCAAGGAAAACACTTGTTTTTATGGCTTCAAAAATTCTGTGTGCATATTTCAGGTGTCTGATTTATGTGTTTTTCTAACCAACTCCAAAAAGAAAATATGACCATAGGTATTTTCTATAAGGGTTGCAATGCCAGACTTTATTTCATGGAACTGAAGCAATGGATGGATAAAGCCACCTCACCTTCTCAGACTACTTATTCTGAGTGAGATCAATTCTCCCATGCAGTTGTGATCTCCTTGAATGAGATCTCTGTCTTATGCAATGCTGTCTTCCAAAAATTGACTGTATAATCAATAAGTGCTCAATGATTTTTGAGCTTAATTTCTTTCATCCACATAGTAATAATGTAAACGGCTTTCCTGATACTTCTAGGAGTTACTCTGATAAATGGTACCTAATAATGTATATCACACTTAAACTATCTCACTAAATATATTACTATCAAATACAAATATTCTCTTGTCTCAGTTGTACGAGAGAAATAAACTACACAGCCTATTTCTTCAAATGTCCTCTTAGTACCAATGCCTTAGACAATAAATATATTTCTACCAGACAAACTCTGGTCATTTAAAATAAAAGTTAATATGTAATTCAATATCAATATTATATAATATTTGTATTGTGTTTTATTCCTTTAGAGTTCATAATTATGAATTAAAGAACTGAAAGATGAAGATGGAATTGCATTAGAATAACCTCAGTACATATGTATTGATGAACTTTTGCTTATACTCTACCTATTTTCTACCGTCTTAACATCTTCTAGTGATCAGGATGATATCTTACTGAAAAATAAACTTGGAAGGGGCAAATAAACTGCAAGCAGTATAATTACCCATTTACCGTAAACTGGCATACAGGTATATTTTAATAATAACTTTGGAGCATCTACCAAATCTTAAGCTATGTCTTTATTTAAAATAAATATCTTGGAGGAAATTGAAAGATGAAAAGAGTTAGGGATGACATGAATCTCTGGAACTCACAGGCTGAACAGAATATTCCATGTTCAAAATAATCAAGAGAACTCTCTTTGGTATGTCTTCAAGGCATTTCATTATGAGATCTTTCCCAGAATGCACACACTTGATAAATTTGTGACAATATTAAAAAAATATCTTACTGGTCCTATTAGATATTTCACTCAATTTAATTGCCTAAATTCACAGTCTAGTCAAGAGAAGGAACACATGCAATTTTGGAACTTTCTGGAAAACATAATGTGGAATTTACATCTACAGATTTCTCAGTGAAGTCTTCCACAGGTCTCTTGATCGAAGTCCATTTTAACATTTTGCCATTAAATAGCCTATAAAAGTTACTTAGCTAGCAGGACTGTAATGCAATTTGAATCAAAGGAGTTAAAGGAGAAATCTGTAATAGAAAGACTGCCATAGTATGCAAATGGAAACTTCTGCGACAGCAGCAACTGAATACTGATAACAGACTTCAATTCTGTCAAACCAAGCCCTGTGCCAGCTGAGTCATAACAAATTACTGCTCTCCTGTCAGTTCTCTGGACATAGATTTTAGAATTTCTGAAAGGGAGTACTCTTTTAAGAGCATATACTGTTTAAAATGCTCTCTTTTAAAACCCAAAAACTGCTGCAGGACCCCTTTGTAATAGGTAGCTTTGATTTTTCCCATGGTGATAGTTCAGGAACTGAGATATTTAGAAGAGCCAGGATGAATTGTCTTATTATTCTACAATACCCACGTGAATTATTATGAATTCTACAGAAGTCAAAGGCATTCTCAATATTTTTTTTAAATTAAAATAAAGTAAGATCCTTTGCTGCAGTTGTTAGACCACCATGGTTGAAGTTTTCATGGTGAATGTAACTTACCTTGGAGGAGATTTCAAGTCAAAAAATACAGAAGCATTTTGAGTAAGACAGGTTTGAACTAGTCAGAATCAATTCCATAAGAATACCTGAACTATGAATATTTTTATTACATTACCTAAATTATCTCAGCACCTAACCACAGAGAGCCTAAAATACAATGTTTAATAAACGTTAGTCTATTGTATTGAATCTATCTTATAACCAATATAAATTCAGATATTTATCCAATGGGAAGCCAGAAATTGACCTTTCCAATAAAGAGAAAAGACTAAAAGTCACAACAATATTTAATCACAGAATCTTTGAATAAATTACACATAGGGACAAGTCACGTTGAGCATTGAAGTCTAATATGTGATAAGACTTCATGAAGTCTACAAGAAGATTGTGAACAAAGCATTTGAGAAACTTTATGAACTTCAGGTTATTCTGGTGGACTGAAATTGGTTCAGATAAAGTCTTCATTATCTATCGAGTGGTAGGTTACATATATCTCATTGGGTTTAAACATGAAAATAAATGGTGTTTTTCTAGAATTCTGGGTCAAGAACTTTACAAATGCTGTATACTTCTTTCCCAGTGTGGCTTAAAGTATTCTTATTCTTTTATGACAACAGGTCTAGATTTATTCCCCATATTGAAATGTGGTCACATGGATCTTTTGCCATAACCATGCCTTGTCAGCCCCAGGAAAATGCTCATAACAAAAGCATGGGGCAGAAAATTCTGAATGTGTCCAGCCAAGCAGTTGGAGTTTGCCAGGCTTATCATTCATTTGAAAATGGCACTCTGTTCATGACTGGGAGTCATTCCTGCTGATTAACTGGGGAAGCAATATATTTTGGCTTGCATCTCCAATTGTAATTGCAAGGAAAACAAAAATAGATTCTTTTTGCTGGTCAATCTGTTTTACTCCTCATCTGCTTTTGCCAAAAGGTTTTCCTCTCTGGCATAACAAAGCCAGTGTTCCTCTTGTACTCTCAACTTCTGTCCAGAGAGACTTACTCACATGCAGTATTATTGAGCAATGTTAAATCTGTCAGAGGAGAAATGAAAGGGAGACTTATATAGCACGTTCCATGGTAAACAGCACTCAAGTCTCCCTCTTCTCCAAAAATTTCAATGTCTGTTTAATAACAATTGGACTGAAATTTTGTCTGCCCTCTCCCCAGTTTTGCCTACAAATGGAATTTTGCCTCCACAGTCTTACGTTCCATTCATCTCAGTGTAAAACGTGGGGGGGCGGGGACGAAAATTTATAACAATTCTTATACAAAGGTAACCCATTCAACAGATGATAACAGAGGAAGATTGCTTGGTAAACAGTTCCAAAAGAATAACTACTTCCTATTGAAGTGGAAAAATATAAAAAAAAAAAGTAGCTTCAATTTCAATGAGGTGAAAGTGCACCACAAAGATTGTTTGCCTTTGCTGCATTCTATTTATGTCCTTACGTAGTAACATTGCATAAGAACTACTAAGGAAGTTGGGGTTCTGGCACAGCGGTACCTAGCACATGTGAGGTACTGGGTTCAATCCTCAGCACCACATAAAAATAAATGAATAAAGGCATTATGTTCAGCTACAATGCCCCCCCAAAAATGTGTATATAAAAAAGAATTACTAGGTCTTAATGCAGTCCTGCATAAGAATATAATTTATACTATGTGAAAAAAAATAAGACAGGCCTAATTACTAGGAACCACAAAGACAAGCCATTGACTTTTTTGTGTTTTTTTTTTTAAATCACTTGAATCTGTGCAGCTATTTTCTTATGTTGAATAGACTTTTAAAGTTATAACAGGACTTCTTCCAAGAATGAATATTTTTCAGGAATATAGATTCTCTCCATAGTGTTTCTGTATGAACTAGGAACTGGACCAGTATAATATCCTGCATGGTACTTATTAGGATGTGGACATGGAATGTCCCACAAAGTCTCACATGGTGAAGGCTTAGTTCCAGGTTGGTGGCACTATCCAAAGGTGTTGAAAACTACAGGAGGTGGGACCTTGTTGAGGGGAGTGGATCCTTAGGACCATGTTTTGGGGGATGGTATTTTGTCCCAGGCACCTTCCCCCAACCCTCTCTGTCCTTCCCCACCCCCTTACTCTCATATTCCCTCTCTCTCTCTCTCTCTCTCTCTCTCTTTGAAATTATGAGCCAAAATGAATTTCTCCTCCTCTAAGCTGAATTTTGCAAGTATTTTGCCACCTTGATGAAAAACTAAGATAGTCATAGAGATCTAGAGGTCATGCTGCTGTTAAGTTCAAGAGAGCAGATGGACAGGGAAGTTAAAGTGTGAGGCTGTCTTCCCAAGAGGGTAAAGAAGTGAACCCACTGGGTGCAAATTTTGCAAAGTCAGAGGTCAGAATCCTAATGGAAGGAGAGCAATGCTCCTTCACTAAACTTTTGTTTATTTAGTATTCCTAATAGAAATTTGCTCTTTTGGAGTTTAGAGTTGTGTTTCTAATGTGATTAACTCAAAAGAGTGACTGCTTCAGTGAAGGATTTATATTGAAATCCTGTTTATTCCCTGCCTGTTTATTGCTAAGCCAACATAGAGAGGTATAATATTCATTACCTATTTGAACATTTTTCTCCTGAAATAAAGCCTTCTATATTAGGAAGTTTCGTTGGACTCAGTAATGAAAATGTAAACTACAAAATGAGAACATATTTTAGCTCAAACAAGAAAACAGGCATATTCAGAAACTGTGAGATACAATTGAATATAATTCTACACAAAGACTTTTTAGAGATATTTTTAAATTGCATAAAAAATGAATGATTTTGTGTTTTGATTTTTGCTTTATTTTTCTCTTTTTGAAAATCCTTAGCTTCTTCTCAGTACAAACATAAAATATGAAATTAAAATATTCCCTTATGTAAGTCTAAGAGATTTGTGATGGTAACAAAAGACTACAGAGACACTGTTAATCAGTTAAGAATCATTGGAATGACGTATGTACTGTAAATGTAGAAGAGCAGCTTCACCTTTTAGCACTATGACTCATTTTGATTATAATTGCTTTTGCAGGACTTTTACCCTTTCCCCCAACCTTTATTTTATTAGCACAAAGACAACAAAATTTAGCAGAAGGCAACAGAGAAAGATAATTGTTAGCAATGACTTCTTGAGATGCTCTGCTTTAGAATATAAGTGGCTCTAAATTGTGAAGTATCAGAATATGTAGAATTGTACACTACTCTATAAGCTGCCTTCATTCAAGCTCAGGACCTTAAATGAATTCTTCATTCTCATTTCTAACAGTTGTGGCAAATAACAATATTTCCTTTCAGTGAGGGAAAATATCCCAGTAACATCAAACAGCTTGAGTTATTAATTATCATTTTTATAATTGATCCTAAACTGACAGAACCACTAATCTTAAAATAAACCAAACTGTATAACAAAGGAAATAATATATAGAGTGGGAGAAAAGTTTATCTTATCCAAATTATGAGAATTTTCCAAACTGTCATTAACGAGGGGAAGAATGAACACATGCTTTGATGCCAGTCCTCAGTTATATATAAAGTTTGTGGAGACATATATCAACATAAGGAATATCCTGGAGTATTTAAAGCAAGGACTTATCCTTGGAATTAACTGTGGTCTCACTATAAACCTAATACCTCGAATTGAATCAGCAAGCTAACCATGAAATGCATCAATGGAATATAATTAAATTTCTTCTAGCTAAATTAGCTGCATTTTAAATTTAACGATGGCACATATGCTCCATTTTCTGATCTTTCATAAGCAGTTGAATCTTTTCTTTATATCATTGTTTGTTTTTTGTTATTGGTGGTGGTGTTCTTTTGTTTTTAAGTTTTGCTGGGAATTTCTCCTCAGTGATGCAGATACAAGGAAAAGTGGAAAGTAATAGTTTCCTAACTTTCTTTCCCTTTTGTACTAAGCAACTTCAAGTCAAACAGTACATGTTAAGTAGCTATTGTGTCATGGAACTAGTATCAGAAAGTGAGCAGATTACAAAGTAAATTAATTTTGCATCCATGGTCAGTGTTTACATTTATGCTTTCAAAGTCATGTATTACATTACTTCTGACCCAAATTGCTTTACTGAAATACTATATTCGAAGATAACAACAAAACCACAATAAAATCAACTTCTTCCTCCCAGAATATATATGAGAGACTTTATAAAAACTGACCTTTTATTTCAGTCACTTCATTTTATCACAACTTGGTCTTTGAACTCTTGGATCAGTAATAAGATAACATCATCAACTTAGTAAACTGCAGAAAAGATGGCTCTGCCATGTCTTCCCCTGCCAAGGTCCCACCTAACCTGATTAGGTCCCTGACTCTCTGGCATGTTTCTTGGCTAAAGCTCCTAACACTTGAATTTTCATTTTGATTAAGCTAAAATACAAGATAAATACAAATAAGATTCTTCCTGTAAATGTGTGTAGTGTACACGAATCACTTCTGGTAACATTTTCCAGAAATACTTTAATTGCTGGAGAGCTTTTCTCTTCTATCCGCCAAACCTTTTTTTTTTTTTTTTTTTTTTTTTTGTGTGTGTGTGTGTGTGTGCTCTTTGGATATCAAGGCACATGAACCTACTCACACATTAAGTATAAACAATGCTAAACTGAATTTTAAAAGGTAGAACATGTAAAACAGAATTCATGTGTTTGATGTATTATGAATTCACATGATTCTTTACACAATAATCAACATACTTAAAAAATGTATGTTTTGCACTTTTTACTTGACAACATGAAACATAAAGAATGAATCTAAAATAGCATTCCTGTCTGAAAGAATACAATCTATTTGAAGGAAAGAATAACATAGCAAGAACAAAAATGTTCGAGATATTACATTATTAAGGCTGCATTTTGAATGTTCTCTTTAATACGGGCATGTATGTCTAAGAGGTGCTCAAACTTAAGTCAGAGCTAAAATCCTGTTCTTACTCTCCCCAACACCTATTTTCCCACAGTCTTGCCCTTCTCAATGAGTGGCAAATTAATTTCCACGTGGAGTCATTTTTGGTATTTCTCATTTATTTTAGGCATCCCATCTAAAAGCAAATCTTACAGACCCACTGAAAGACTCTACCTGCCTACCTGGGATCCAGCCACTTCTGGGCACCTCATTACTCTTACCCTGGCCCAACCCACACCACTCTGTTTTGTGCAAATCAATGTTACAGTCCCAAAACCAGGACCTCTCCTTCCTTTTTGTCCACTAGAGTCTGGTCCCAACCCAGCAACCACAGTGATTGTATTAAGATGAAAATCACATTATGCCTCATGATTTAAAAAAAAAAAGTGACTTTTTGTTCCATCAAATAAAACCCCCAAAGACCTACTATGTCTTCAAGGCTGGTCTGAATCTGAATCTGGATCCCATCATTGTCCTCATCTCCTGCAGTTCTCCACTTCATACCATCCCAGCCGCAGTGGTGGTCTGCTCTTCCTTTATCCTGTGTGTCATGCTCTGATTTCAGGGATTTTGGCTGGTCCTCTGTCTGAAATGCTGGTTCTATGAGAGCCATCTTCACCTTTTTTAAGCCTCTTCTCTGACCACTCTCCATAAAAGTGCAATTCTCCACTAATCCTCTCCTCTGATTTGTTTGTCTGCCAAAATTCATTACCTCCTAAAATATAACTATTAGAATCGGTGGTTAATTTTATTTATTATTTTTTTCTCCTGTATTAAGATATAAGCTCCCATCTCTTTCTCACACTGATGTACTAAGAAAAATACATGTCACATAATAAGTATCAAATGTGTGTTTGATAAATAAATACAGGCACATAAGGAGCCTAAGAAGCCAAACTATGCTTCTTTCAAACATTTCCTTTGTTCAAGCTAGAATACCAATTTATATAATTTTCATCTGCATGGTAAGACCCTTTTTGATTCATTGAACTTCACATTCATCATTTTTGATGTAAGCTATCTGATTTTATTTGAAGGAATAAATTTTATTTTTTGAAATAAATTGTATCTTATATTCTCAAATATCTTTTCGTTTTTATTATTTAATCAAGCTTTCCCTGTGGGGCAAGAGAGATATTACTTTTGAGGCACTACTTCACTGAGAAATAAATTACATTAGCTGCTAAAACATGCAACCTCCAAATCTTCATGCTTTAACACATTAACAAGACATTTCGCACCCACATTGTAGTCCAATAGCTCTATGGCAAATTTCTTCCCAGTGATGACTCAGATATAGGCTTTTCTAATTTTATGACATTGCTATCTTAAACCTGTGGCTCTCAGAATTGCCAAAGGAAGAGAGAATGAGCATAGGATAATTGTGCAGAGGGATTTATAGCTGTGCCTAAAAGCGGCACGTGTCATTTTTCTTACATCTCATTGGTCATTACATAGTCATGTGACTCCAACATCACTGCCTAAGAAGCTGGAATTGATAGCTTTCCTGTTGACCTAAGAAGATAATAAAATCAAACAGCATTTGGTGAGCACACAGAATTGTCTCTGGCACAGTATGTTCCATGTCCAGATGAAGGAATATTCCAAAAATATTGCACCCACTCATACAACTCTCACACACAACATTTTTTGGTCACAAACTCCAAATGTATTTAATTAAGATTTTGAGTGTTAAAGGAAAGGATATAAGACAGTATATAGAAAGGAATAACTGAATAGGGTTTTGATGTTTTCACAAGGAGGCAGTTAAGTTTCACACTTTTGCTCCAGGTTTTGCTACTGAATCCTTTAGAGAAACTAACTTTTTAGTCCAAATTGTATTTAGAAGCCTCTTCATACAAATTAAAGAAAATTGAACATTGGACAGTCAGAATTTTGTGGGATTTGGTGCTAAGCTAGCTTTCAAATGAGCAATTTTTTCCATATCAGAAGATTTCCCAGAGCAACCATCATAATTCCAAAATATCATTAATGAAATTGTGACAGGAAGTCACACATAAGATTTAGTATTATACTGGGGAAACATAAAAGAAGCAGGTGTTTGGCCTGGAAGAAGCAGTTTTAGTTTGCAAAGACTCCACGAGAACTACAAAATGTCTGTGAGACTGACACCCATTTAAGCTTTTGTTACTGAAGTTCAGTCAATGACAATCCATTACCCAGCAGGAGCCAGAGAGAATCACCAAGTGAAACAAAAGAAAAAGCAGTTCTCCAAGACACCGAAACAAGACTGAAGAAGTCCTTATAAGATTTTGAAATAGTGTCCTGAGGCAAAGCTGTCCATGTGATGCTGAAAAGAATATTGTGAACTTGCAAACCCCCAGAGTGGTCTTGAAAATAGACTTCTAAGTCCATCCTCTCCTCGTACAGTTTTACTCATACTGACAAACGACATTCAATACAGGCAAGCAGACATGCAGACAAAACAAAGTATTGGAAAAGTGGGTGTTAGGTGCTTAAAAAAAATCCATAAATAACCTTCACTAAAAAAAATAATACAAATTGATCAGGACAATAAAATCCCAAAGAGGGATCGATTTCTAGGAAAACAAAATAAATTCAATGGCAAGGGACTTTAGCAAAGTACCAGAGCTCAATTTTCACCATAAAATATTAGTAATGTTGTATAAAACATTATTATTTTCTGCTTCAAGTAGAAAAACAAAATACACGGATGTAGAATGGTTTCAATGAATTTCTGGAGTTCAGTGCTCCATCAACTTACCTTCCAAATATAGGCTGATTGGCTCCTCCAGCAAGTACAAATAGAAGACATCTCAGAGATGGGCACTGTTATTAAAGAAATCAAGTAACCATCAGCATTTAGAAGGTGATCTGGCAGTCACAACTGGTGTTTTCCTAATGCATATAAACTGACAATACCAATGGCAGACAAAGTTAGTCTGAGGCCATGATACAATAAGACAAAGAAAGACCACTTCATAATTTTCACTAAGCACAAATAAAGTCACTGTGAACCCACAAAATGCTAAATACCCCATTTCTCAATCTAATCCTTTCGGATCTTTACCAATTCTAGTTTCATTTTTGTACTGATTTTCCCCTTCTATAAATACAATTTATTAAGATACCCAGGCATGCAACAGCACATCCTTCTGGCAGTATACAACCTTGTCAAGGTTATATATGCTTCCTTAGTTCCTTCCCTAAATCCCCAGCTAAAGGCAAAATCCTATATCATAGTGGGTTTGTTATAACACCTTTTCATTTGGTGTATAATTTTCCTTTGGCTCCTGTAATAAACTATCACAAACTTGGTAGCCAGAAATAACAAAAATTTATCCTCTTAAAATTCTAGAAGCCAGAAGTGTGAAATCAAGGAGTTATTAGAGCTGTGATCCCTCTGGTAGTTCTAAGGGAAAAAATACTTTTTACCTCTTTAACCTGGTGACAGCTATTGCATTCTTTGACTTGTGGCCGAAGGCATCACCACTCCAGTCTCTGTGTCATGGTCATATCATCTCCTCCTCTGTATGTCTGAGTTCTGCTCTGTGTGTCTATCTTCTCTGTGAGTCAATGTAAAAATGCTTATCATTTGCTTTAGTGCCAACCCAGAATACCTAGGATGTTCTCCTGATCTCAAGGTTCTTAATTGTTGAAGGTTTTTAATTACATTTGCAAAGACATTTTTTAAAATAAGGTAACTTTCACACATCCTGGAAATTAGCATATAAATATATCATTTGGGGGGCCACCAGTTGATCCACTACACTGAGAAATCTCATGGTTCCCATGGTGTGTTCTTCCTCATTGTAGTAAACTACAAGTATGAAGGATCTCAAAGTCCAAATGAAAAAAAAAAATTCCAGAAAAAGTGGGATCTGTTTATTCAATTGCTCTGACATGAAATTTTGGACCATAATCTCTAAATGTCTAGGTTGACCATAAACCATAGCTTTTTATGACTTAAAGAATAATAAGAAGTAGGCAAGAGAAAAGGGAAACAGAAGAAGAAAGAAAGTCAATGAAATGATCAAAATTAAGAGCAAATGAGATATAATATTTTTAATGATGATAATATATCCTATTCCATCTCCCTTCCCTTCTTCTTCAGATGATCTTCCCTGGCCTTTTTTCCTAGTTTCTCATTAAATTGAAGATTAATATAACTCACATAATTCCTTCTGATTATTATGTATCCTCTGCCTCAGCCAAGTTATGCTACTCACATAAAATTCAACCAATTACATGAACAAACTTCCTATTTTTTCCTTTGATCCTATCAGGACATATTATTTTAGTAGGAAAATTATTTTGTATAAAGAAAAATGGTGTCAATATTTGATTATAAGGTGACTATAATATTGTAATGGTTCAGACATATCATCCTCCTTTTGAAAAAAAATATTTGAGGATATCTCAAAGACTTATGAACTAAAGAATAACTACAATCTTTATTTCAAATACTTATCTGAATAGTTTTTTAATAAGTTTCATCAGTTAAAGAAAGAAGTATTCAATCAGTTAAATAAAGACCTCATGAGAAAGCTTCCAGGAATTCTTAGATTTTAAAATCTCTGAGAGTTTCTAATACACCTGCAGAGGTAAGAAATACTACTCCAATGAATCATGAACAACATTACAAATCAGCTACCTTGTCCATTCTCCTTTATTTTGTAAAGAATCTGATACAAACAGGAGCACATCAAATTTGTTACAAAGCAGTTTTTGTAACCATAGTGTCTGGCTCAGTAATAATGATTACTTAGATCAGATTAGAGACTTCAAATTCTACACTGTTGGAAGTATTGGTATAATAACTTCTAGCAATAATTTGATGAATAATAAATTTATTTTCTATCATGGTGTGTGGAGAGGTGACAGGCATTTTTAAAACTTCAGGACTTAATATAAAGTCCATTTTAAGTCCATGTGTAGAAAACTGTCTCTTTTTAATGTCTATCAATACATAGATTCAAATATTAAATGTAGTTTTCTTTGCACCTCTTCTGGCACAACTTGTAACAGTAAAGAAATTTAAAACTTGCTATTATCACAAATGAGATTTCCTTATGCCAGATGGATCTACATGCCATTAAAATGTTTTTTTTTTTTAATTTTTTTTCAATAACATGGACAAACAGTAGAACTAAGGTCTGGCTTAATAACCTTGTTAACCCACTAAAGAAGCTTTTTTTTATTGATCAATTTATTTCCTTCACTGATATTACCTGATATATTCTTGGATGAAACTTAATGGCAGTCAGAAGGAAAATGATAGGCTTCTTGCTACTTTCGGCTCTGGGCACATCTTCAGATATGGAGGGAAAATCAATAAATAGTTTACCTTATGTCTTCTCACATCAATTCATTGGGGAAACTCCCTGGGTCATATTAGTTGGAAACTGGAAGAACACATCCCCTGTGAAACAATAAAGTCCAGGAAAGATGGGCAAAGACAAAATATAAATCATAATAATACTTCACATGACTCCTTTTTTCCATTTTAAAGGGTAAATAAATTTTTCTGTTCATAATGGTGAAATGATATGACTACTTTCATCTCTTTGTCATACCACATATTCAAAGCACTAGAGTTAAATTGATGGTGAAAAACCTTGGGTTTGAATATTGTGTTTGTCATGGCAGATGGCTTAACCTCTGCATCTCAAGTTCATTCCCTATATAATGGAGATGATATCACGATAATATCTACTTCACAAGTCTGAGAAAATGTGTAACAACTATGGATAGCAAACAGAAGAGTGCCTGGCACTTAGCAGGTGATATGTACATGATACAAGGCCACCTGACTATGGATCTTGCCAGGTACTAGCCAGCCTCACCCAGAGTACATCTCATCTGCTTTCTCCATAAAGAAAATCTCATGTCTCCAAATCCAAGCAACAACCTGATAAGCTCTGACCTGGAGGAGATCTGCCCCCCTCTCCTTCTTAGTCTTTGCCTGTCAGTACTAACTACTTAACCAACTGTTGTATGGGAAACAAATTGGCCCACTGATCAAAACATTCCCCTGTTTTCTAATGTTTTGCCTTTAAGAGACATGGCCTAAGGACAAGTAGTTAAGCTAATTACTTTCAGGTTCATACAATAGTCAACAATCAGGCTGTGCTCAACATATGATGCATGTCCTTTCTACTTAGGAACAGCGTGCACACCTTAGAGTATGGGGGATGAGAGCTATCTTCTGGAGAAACAGAACTAAAGTATGCTGTGAAAAGTGTTCTGAATTCCAGAAAAAAAAAAAAAGAAAGATTGTTTTCATACTGTGCAGATAACCAAAATTAGAGCTACTTAATTTAAATTTCACCATTTTCTATGTGTTAATTGTTTGGATTTAAACTTTTTTTTTTGTTTTGCATATGTATTTTGAGGATATCATTTATATTGTCTTCTTCCATTACATATAACAAACATTAGAATTTATGAGATGTGTAATTTATTGCTGACCTTGGCAATTATTAACTTGTATGTTTATTTGTTTTCCTGTTTCAC
This sequence comes from Urocitellus parryii, assembly GCF_045843805.1. Lineage (NCBI taxonomy): Eukaryota > Metazoa > Chordata > Mammalia > Rodentia > Sciuridae > Urocitellus > Urocitellus parryii. The sequence continues at coordinate 76,732,749 of NC_135538.1, read as the reverse complement.
CTCTAAAAAATTATTTTTCAATTATTGATTTTTTATATAACAGAGGGTTTTTGTTGTTGTTGTTGTTTTTGCAGGGGGATGGGTGTTTGTTTTCTTAGCCAAGCATGGTAGACCATGCCTATAATCCCAGAGACTTCAGAGTCTGAGGCAAGTGGATCACAAGTTCAAGGCCAGACTCAGCAATTAATCCAGATCATCACCAATTTAGCAAGACCCTGCCTTAAAGTAAAATATTAAAAAGGTCTGAAGAATTGGAGATGCAGTTCAGTGGTTGAGTGTCCTTGGGTTCAATCCCTAGTTCCCCTCCCACCAAAAAAGTTGTTTTTTTATATATATATATACTTATTATGATTTGCATATGAGGTATCCCCCAAAAGCTCATATGTGAGACAATGCAAGGTTTAGAGGAGAGATTATTGGGTTATGAGAGACTTAACCCGATCAGAGACTTAACCCAATCAGTAAATTAATGCCCTGACAGGCTATATAGGGTGTCCTGGAGGAGGGAGCTCATTGGGGGTGCTCTTTGGAGTATATATTTTGCATCTGATAAGTGGAATCTCTCTGCTTTCTGATCATCATGTGAGTTGCTTCCCTCCGCCACACTCTCTTGCCATGATGCTGTGCCTCAAGTCAAGCCTTGAGAAATGAAGCTGGCTGTCTATGAACTGAGATCTCTGAGACAGTAAGCCCCTAAATAAACTTCTCCTCTTCTACAATTGTTCTGGTCAGGTCTTTTAGTCACAGCAGCAAAGACAAAAAAAAATTTAAAAAGCTGACTCAAACAATATCCTACTGCAGTTTTCATTAGCTATATGAAATGACTTTTCATTTGGATATTTTATTTTTTATATTTGGCCTTAATGTTACTTTTTCTAGATTTAGTACATAATTTTTCTATCAGTCATATATATATCTTCAGGTTAAACATGATTCAGAATCATTTTTACCTAAATCGCTTCCTTATATTTCTCCACTTCTCTGCCATTTATTTCTAGAATGGAGTTGCACAGAACTGACTATTGAGCTTTGAAGCTGTAAAACCATCTCCACCCTGTCCATGAGGATCCTACCTTCACAGGCCAAAGTTGCATCAGTCTTAATTTATTGACACCACACATGGCAAAATCATTTGCTCTCTGGTTTCATCTGTGTCTCTTTTGGCAATACAGTAGTCTAGGTTTCTATTGCCCATAAAACATTTGAGTTTGGGATTATTATTTCTCAAATTATTAATATACTTTACGTTTTTTCCTGTTTGAATTTATTTTGATTTGCAATTGCCCAAACTACCAAGCTATGCGCTCACTTCATTTTTTTCCAAATTTGCCTGGAATATTTGTATTCTAACAAGTATTTACAAAAAAAAAATGGCATTAAATTGTTAATGAATAAAGCCTTTTTAATGTCAGAGAGTCTTTCTCTTGAAACCTTGCAGGACAAAAAGCCACTATTTAAATACAGGATAAGGAAAATTAAATATTTGAATAAAATAAAAATATCAGGGTAAAAGAGATGAAAATGTTACTCCTCTCTCACTTCACTGGTAGTAGAATTGATGTTTAAAATAATGAAAATAAAGGATCTGTTCAAATCACTTTAATTTGAACCTTCCAGATAATGTCAGGGGACCCTTGATCTATCTACAGAGATCTGGAACAGATCAGGACTACAGAATTTTAAATTTAAAAAAAGTATTAAATGAAATTTCAAATGAAAATCCCAACTTAAACCTGCTTCATTCACTTATCCATACTTACCTTCTGATATCCACTGAACCTCAAAGCAAGTTCACACCTGCTTCCTCTAATGCTTACAGATTGCTGCTTTAATTTCCATCTTCATTCCTTTCTTTTTTTATGTGTCTCTAAAACCTTTTACCATTTTGATGACTATGCTTGAACAACACTATTTTGTTAACATGTATCTTAAAGTGTTATACTTGAAGTTCAACACTTGACTCTTGATGATCTTTAATTGATACTATGAGTGATAACAGTTAGTTGGCTGCTTGAGGCCACCAGTTGCATGATGAATGATGTTCCCTAGAGTTATGCAACAGAATGGCCCGGATTAGCACTCGGCAATTATCCCTACCTCCTTCAAGTTTGCCATCCAGTGCTTTATTGAGTGAAAAGCTTCAAACTTCATTTCTCAAACATTTTTGCAAGCTAGGATTTTAGTTGGAAAATAAGTCTGCCAATTAGGAGCAATCATAAGATATTTGGAACACATAAATGAGGTGGAGGCCACCTTCTTTCTGTTTGGGGCTGTTTTCTGTTGCCAAGAATGTTTATGGACATTCCAGCATCTGATCACCAACTTCATGAGTGTTGTATCACATTTGCAACTGAGGGAGCTGGGCTCTACATAGAATTCCCAGGCACTTGAAGCAATTCTTCCTTTCTGATACTATGATTGCAATTATAGTAATATGTTCTTGAACTCACTCTGTTCAATGACAACCTTTGGATTCTCTAACTTTCTTAATTAAAAGAGAGATAGTAATTCTCCTGGCAAGTCACTCTCATGGTATTCTATGGAGGATCAACCTAGTCTCTGCTTCTTTATCCCACCCAGTAATTATGTTGCAATGCACCACATTTAAATCATTTTCTTCTTTTGTTTCCTGCATTAAACACTATTTGTCATAAATGTTAAATGAAATAACACTATTATGCACCAGGATCTAGACTCTGCACCTCTATTGCACAGAAAAGATCACATCAACATCAATGTTTGCTTTTTATGGTAAACATATTCTATTAAGCTCTGCAGTCTTTTGGCTCTATGGGTTCAAGTCTAGTGTCTAAACACAATTCTGGGAAGATTGCAAGTGCAATCAGCAGCAATATAAAAAGAAAATAGGAGACAGAACTAGTAAGAGGAATCCAAAGGGTACTAGCAGTGTCTACGTACATTTTTAAGTGACATGAGAATTGGTAGTAGTCAAGTCTATACATTAACCAAAGACTTGATAAAAAATGTGTCTAAGTCTAGGTCTATCCTAGAGAATTCTATTGAACTCTCTGTAACACTTTGAAGAGAAAAATCATATCAAAACTCTTTCTTTCACAATATAGGCAATTTTAAAGCAGATGACCAAGGATAGATAAGTAATGCAAGTTTGTGAGTGTTATTCTGAGAAATAAAAACATTTTGGTCACAGCCTTACAAACTTTTTATCTTCATCTGGAATAGGATAATCTTGACCAGTCTGGTCTCAGTACAGTCAATGTATGGCTTCAAGATCATATATAAGAGTTAGAAAGTATATAATATTACCTAAAGGCTCTGGAGAGTTGGCTATGAGGATGAGTTTTCTCAACATGTCATTTGATAACCCAGAAAATTAATTAGGAATATGCTCTCAAATTTGCAAGTGTTGCTAAACTAGGTCACACTGTTACTTCTTAAATTACAATTCAAATGGACTTGATGAGAAAAACCTTCTTATAAAAACTTTTACATGTATCATGGATATGTGTTTTAATTTGGATAACACATGTATGTGTATACAAATGCAAGAATAATTAAAGAATGTGCATATAAAGCAATGCTTTTAAAGATGAAGAAACACTTTTTAAAGAAGATTCAGAGACCACTGAAAGAGAGAGAGAAAAGAACTACTCTTGATATAATTTAGGTTGAAAAGAAAGAGAATAAAGAAAGCTAGACTTTAAAGTGATGAGTAGATCCTTGAGAACAGGAAGTAGGCTCTTTTGGTCATCAAACCATAAGCTAAAGGTTTGTGCTTCGTAACTTCAATTAACCCCTCAAGGTCAAGTCTCTACCTCTCTTCACCTGCTCTCTACTTTGGAGCTGTACCTGCAATAGATTACATACACCTTTCACTTTTACCTCCATCTGATCACCCAGACAATGTGGTGCCCCAGAAATAGAATAGAGGGCAAAGGCAGGCCAGGGAATGTATTTTCTTGTCCAACCCTGCAACGTCACCAAGAGTGAATGGTGTCACCCACTTGCCTCTCAAGACCTTCAAATCCACATGAATTCCTCTTTCCAAGCTCCAAGAAATTGTCTTTCCCTATACCCCTCCTGCCTAGATGTAGTGATAGTGCAGTGCAGCACTCTCCCGTAGGTTTCTCCTCCACCTACACAGAGTAAATTACCCATTTGTGAGAAGAAAAGAAAAATTCTAATTATCTTACATTGAGTATTTCCTACTGGGATCTGACTAGTATGTGGTCCCTGTGGTGCCATATAAGGTGGCATGAGGGCCATATCCTCTTCCCTGCTCTTTGCTAGAAAACTACACTGGTTTTACCATTTGGAAACACATAGAAACCAACCAAATGATGGTAAATCTCTTTAATTATTTCTGTCCCTAGTCATCATTCCCTAGGAATCCATAAGGCAAACACTTAACACATTGAAGAGATTTTGACTCCTATTTTAGAAATGAATCAGATTGAACAGTCTACATACATTATTTTGAAAATATATTTTCTTTAAAAAATATTTTATTTAAAAAAGACTTATAACACAGTTTCTCATATGTATATAGGTCAGAAATAATTTATGGAAGAAATATTTATTGAGGTTTTTCTAAAAAGAATTCAGTACAGCATCTATTTTTATCTTGAATATATGCATAAAAATGCAAAATATTTATCTTTTAAATGTTGGTTTAATCTAAACTTGTATAAAATGTTTTATGGCCAATCTTCTTGATCTTTTAATTTTCTTTCCAAGATAAATATGTCCTGTGGCTCTTTGGTCTCACTTTTACAATCATCAACTTTTATTATTAGCTTTTCCTCATGTGAAAAGAATTGGATTAAATTCTCTACAAAATGAAGTTTCGAAACACATATTTACCAGGGTTTGACGTTAGCCAGAGTAAGTGATTCTAGACTTGGCTTAATTGTTTTGGTTCTGGGTCAAAATGGATTTGTCCGACATCTATTTGGAAAAAAGATGAATATTTGATTGGAACATTTTGAAAAGGAAGGCTAGTGATAGTGTTGGCCTTGTTCCCTCCAGCATCTTGATTCGTCATTGCCTAGAGAAGAATCCATCCATCACCTCAGAATAGAAGGAGGGACAGAAATAAAGATGTTCATTGCATTGAAGGTTTTAAAATATGGAAACAAGGGTGAGGATGTATGGGTCCTTAGTGAAATTAGGGTAATCTTTCTATGTTTGGGAATTCTGCAATGAACATTTTACATCACTGATATATTTTAGCATCTTTATTGAATATTAGGCACTAACAGGGAAAACCATGAGAAAAATTCATACTCTAATCTCATCCTTCTAAAAATTATTTTAACTAAATTAAAAATTATTTGTCTTTTATAGTTATCATCTATTCTTACTCTAAATTATTAATATTTCTTGGTAAATTTTTCTGGCCCCCTAGTTTTCAAAGATAAAATGTATATATTGGAAAGTTAATATTATTATAATATAAAGAAGTTAAGATGTTGCAAATATTAATCACCATCCCTTTTATTAAACAAGTAACGAACACATAATTCATGGAATTTTAGAATGGTGTATTGGAACATAAAAGAAGTTTTGCACTCCAGGAACCTATATCCAAACAAGACATTTTCTTACAAATCCCACAAGTTGCCCTGCACTCTTACATAAAATATTTTCCGTATTGCAAACGTGCCCATATCAAACTAGCTTTTCTTCTAGGGCTGAAATACTATGGAAAATCAGCCCTTCTATCTGTATTATTCAGCTGAGGATGGCAGATTTAATGCCTCATTTAACCTTACTATTAAGGTGGGTGTTTGTCATTGGTCTCTAGCAAGTAACAGCTAGAGCAATCCCTTGTCAGCATTAAGTGTTAATAGTCTAATAGGGTCACCAAAGCACATTTATCAGTCCAAAAGAAATCATGACTGGAATGTCAAATTTTTAGTGTTCACAGAGATTTATGTATATTACATAATAGTGGAGAGTTTCAGAAAGTTTATATTGATAATTGAAATCTTTTAGAACAGGTTAGGGAATCTCTTGAAGAATTGCTACCTTCCCTTTATGAATTTTTGATTGTTTATAAAGGTTCTTTTAATTATTGAACTGATTAATCACTTGAAATAGGACTACATTGAAAAATAAGAACACATCATATGAAGTTTTAAATATAACTTATGCTTTCCCATTAAAATTTTTACTATTACTTTCTTAGAATTAGATCACTTATCCTTATTATTCACTGAAAATATACCTATATTTTCCCTTGCTTAACTGCATGCAATTTAAAAAACACAAAGAAGGTAAAAATGGTGAGGTCAATCTGCTTGTCCACAGATCACTAACCCCATCTAGTTACATAGCTTTACAGAAAAGTTTTAAAAACAAATGATTAAAAACACCTATTTTTTAGACAAAATACAGAAAATAATTCAGAAGGATGATTTTTTTCAGTTATTAAACAATGCTGCTACCTTCAGCCTCCTGTCATTTCACATAAAATATTTTTATTAATGAATAAAAGTATGAGTTTCTTCTATAAGTTCAAAATATATATATTATTTATTAAAGACAATTTGGAAAATACAGAAAATAAAAATGCTTTTAAAATTACCATTTTAAAAAAGCTATATACATTTACAAATTTTATCCCAAAACTACTGTGTCATGAACTAGGCTGGTATATGGTAAAATTTCCAAATAAATGCAGTTTTCTAAGAGTTAGTACTAGACTATTTTTCCTTACTCACTTAGGGACCTCCCGTATTTCTACTATTTCAACAGTTTTCTGCCTGTATGACTTTCAGTGAGCTCCTATTTAACACTTCTCTGGGCTCCTAATAACATTCACATTTGGTTATTGGGGAATCCCACCTAAGAATCTCATTGGTATCTCAATTATCCTTTTTTGGTTCCACCTAAAAAGGAGATCCTCCTCATGGGGTTCCTAACTCTATAAAGAAAATAACTGACTTCCACTTCTAAGACTACATATCTCCAAGTCATCTTTTATTTTCTCCTTTCCTCTTCTCTCTGCTTCTGTTTAGTAGGCAAATCTTTTTTGTTCTCTATCTCTAAAATTCCTCCTATTCACTCCTGCCCTGATTTAGTTGATTTTTTTTAATTTTTACATTTCTTTTACTGAAGTATCTTTATGGAAAGTTGCACAAAATATATAACTAATGCATATTTCCAAATAACAAATCCTGATATCTAACATCAAGACCAAGAAGCAGAATGCACCAGTGTCCCTGGGTCCCCTGACCTCATGTGCTCTCCTAGAAGCTATTCCTTTAAGGGTAACAACTACCTTAATGGCTCACAGCAGAGATTATCACATCCTACCTCAGAATCTCCAAAAATCAATCAATTAAACCAATGGTACCCTAACTTTCTAAGAAACACATCTGCCCATGTTATTCCACTATCCCAAACCTCCCCCGGTTTTCTGCTGGATTACAGAAGAAAATCTAACCTTTATATCCACTGCTTTCTCACCTTCACATTTAATCTTTAGTACCTTTCAGATTTATCCCTTTTGGCTCCTTCCATATCATTTGGAAGGGTTTGGGCACTGGTTAATCTAAAAGGAAGATAATCCTAAATGCTTGAACATCAGTCTCTGTAGCAGTAAAGACTTTAGTCTACGTAACATGTAACATGTATATTTGATATTTGCTGGGAAGGCAGAGAGAACTGTGAAAAAAAAAGAAGAGATACTTAAATCATATTTCCTTCTCTATGTAGATATAGAATACATCTCTATAAACAAAATTAACTGTTGGTGATTGGGTATAAAGGAACAAAGGAAACAAGTTTGTTCATTCGTCCATTCTTTCATTCAACAATCATTCAGAGACATCATCTGTAGGATGAGGTGGGCATGCAGATGCTGCCAGAGTTCCACAATGTACCTGTCTTCCCTTACACAGAGGTCTCCATTCTCTTCCGCCAGTGGTTTGGCACCTATGGAAATGCTAATTTCATTTTAAAATAAGCAACTTCTTGAAAGACCATATTCATTTGCAAGCTAGTCTGTTGCCAAATATTCAAAAGCAGGTGCAATGGGGTCAGCTACCTCTGAGATATAAACAAAAGGTTTCGTGTATGAGTCAGTGTGACCTTTACCGGCAGAAAACAGGAGAGCTAGAGCTGAAAGCAGCAGTTTATGTACTTAGTTAATCCAGTTGCATGAATAAGCAAAGTGTAAAAGGTACAAGTGTTTTCAGTGAATGTAGATTAAATGTGAACCTCGTGGGGTTTCTTCTTAATATTCACAGATGAAACACATTCTGCAGACTTAAATTTCTTCTTCATGGACCCCCTACCTCAAGGACGGATTCAAGAATTATCACATTTCTTTCTCCAAAGTTTAGGAAATTTTCACCCCGCAAAATTCATCACCTATATAAGTAGATTTTAATGAGTCAAGTTCTTCAAACAACAACAACATAATCTTTCTTTTGGCAAAGTAATAAGAAGTACTCTGTTCCTATATTTGGAATTGTTCCAAACACTTCCCTTTTGCATTTTAGTGATTCTTCATAAACTCTTTTGCAATTTACTTTTTCAAAATAAAGTTCTCTTTTAAAAAGCTTCTTTTACCTTTCTAAGTTCTTTTAGGGAGGAAGATTTACCATTTTAAATGCCCTTTAGCTAATTTCAGAGAATATTAAGCAGTGTTTGTTTTCACTTGTGTATATTAATACTTAGAAATGTCCTAGAAGGTAATGAACTTAACTTGTCTTGGCATAAAGTATACAAATTATGAAGGAGTGTAGTCTGGGAGCTTTAGTCTGGTTTTTTGAACTTAATTGAGCATACAATTTTTTCCCTTGCAAATTTTGGTAACATGACAGTTTATCCCAAGAGAATTTAAAATATAATTAATTTCCAACAGTGGCGTTAGGTGACATTTTGCTTTCTGTATAAATGACCTGCACAATACACTTCCCTCACTAATGTGTTAACTATGTAGACAAACTAATATGTTTGCAAATTTATAAATTCAAAATGCTCAAGCACATGTAGCTTGACATTTCATTGGAAAGAGGCCCATGGTGATCTAAGTACATTTTGTACCATCAATCTGAGTTCTCTGAACTGACATCAATGTATCATGAGTAAGCAGATGCACCCTGAGGCTTTCTCAGAGCACAATTCTGATGGCTGTTAGAGGTCACTAAGGTCAATATGTGTGGACAGAAAACATTCTCAAATAAGTTAGGCTTATCTTTTTCCTCCTGTGCATGTTCTCAGTTTCAGTGACATCAGAGCGTTTTGTCCCGAGATTGAGACAATCAGAAGACTTTCTGTGACCCTCTGGTAGGGCTTAGAAAACAAAAACCTTGCCTTTGCTGGATACTCTTGAGCAAAATCACTAAGATTTTCCTCAGTGTTTTCTTATGGACATTTTTGTAGGATGTTATTTTCTGTGGATCTTCTCACAAGGGAGAAGTGGACATTATTTATTAGGCTTCCTGCCTATATCATTTTGGATGTATTTGTTAACAGAAGAGCTTTGTCCAAAAACTTTGCCCAGGTGTAAATCTCTATGCCAAAGTCATAAATTGAAAATCTGTTACTCTTTTTAAAGATAAACATTTTATGGTATTGTATTTATTGAAAAATTATACACACAGAAAAGTGCTCAATGTAAGAATACAAAAGTGAACAGACCCGTATAACCACTCCCTTTTAGTCACTATTCCTGAATGAATAACCACCATCCTGATTTAGCAAATAGCATAGATTAGTTTATGACTTTTGAATTTTATATGAATGGACTCCAAAAATCATGTACCCAAATGTGTCTTGTTTCTTTTACATGATACTATTTGGGGGGCGGGCAGGGATACTAGGGGTTGAACTCAGGGGCACTCAATTACTGAGCCACATCCACAGTCCTATTTTGTATTTTATTTAGAGACAGGTCTCACTGAGTTACTTAGTGCCTCGCCATTGCTGAGACTGGCTTTGAACTCATGATCCTCCTTGCCTCAGCCTCTCGAGCCGCTGGGATCACAGCTGTGCGCCACCAGGCTCGGCTTTACATGATACTATTTCTATGAGCTGTGTCTTTGTTGTTGCATATGTTGTATTTCGCTCATTCTCATTGCTGTGTAGAATTCCTCTGTAATATAACTAGACCAGATGAATCCATTTTACTCTTGATGAAAACTTGGATTGTTTCAAGGTGCAGGTGTGAATAATGCTGTTATGAAAAATTTTTGTGCATACCTTTTAATGCACATTTGTACATACTCTGCCAGCTATAAAACTAGGGGTAAAATTTCTAGTGATAATATATTTATATGTTCAGCTTTAATGCTGAATAGTCTTCCAGAGAGGTTGATAAAATTTACACTCTATCCAACAGAGTCTGAGTGTTGGTATTTTTAGTATTTGTACTTATTACCAAAATATCACAAAGGAATATCATAGCTTCAATATGTATTTGTCTGATGATCAACAAAACTGAAGGTGGGTCACTGGGGAAAGTGCCCTGAAAAAGTTCATCTTCACTGTGGCTCCTTGGCTGATTTCTGCTTCCCAGCTGCCATGAAAAGAGCAGAACTCCTCTACCACGTCCTTCCATCATGATAATCTGCCTCACCTTGGGCCCACAACAATGGAGTCAATGGATCATGGACTGAATCTCTGAAACCATGAGCCAAAATAAACTTTCCCTCTCCTAAGTTATTCTTCTCAGATATTTTCGTTACATCAACAAAAAAGCTGAGTAACACAGAAATTGGTGTCAGGAGTATACTCATTCCCACAACTAATTTTTTTCTGGGAGGAGTCTGGAAGTTTGGAAACGCAGGGTGAAGACAATTTATAATGCTGTAAGTGGAATGAAGTTTTCCTTCCTTGATGTGTCTCTATTTGGTTTTGGTATCAGACTTCCAAGTTTCTTAGAATGAATGTGGCAGTCTTTTCTCTTTTTTCTGTTTCATGGAATAACTTGAGGCAGATGGGTATTAGTTCTTCTTTAAAGATCTGGTAGAACTTTACATCAATATACTTGGTGAACATTGATGCAAAAAAATTCTTAATAAAATATTGGCAAAATTCATTTTTAAAAACACATTTTAAAGATAGGAAGTGATCAAATGAATTTCTTCCCAGGGACGCAAGATTGATTCAACATGTGGAAATAAACAAATGTACTTCACCACATGAATAGGCTTAAGGATAAAAATCACATGGTTATCTCAATAGGTGTGAAAAAAATATTTGTCAAAGTACAACATTTGTTTATGTTTAAAACACTAGAAGTATTAGGGACGGAAGAAATTAGCGTCAACATTATAAAGGCTATATATGAAAAACCAAGGCTAACATTATTCCAAATAGAGAAAAACTGAAAGAATCTCCTCTAAAAATGGAAAAGAGATAGGGATGCCCACTTTAATCACTCCTACTCAACATGGTCATTGAAACTTTAGCCAGAGGAATCAGGCAAGGGAACGAAATTAAAGGAATATAAATAGGAGAAAAAGACTGCAAATTATCTATGTTTGCCAATGACATGATCCTATATTTAGAAGACCCAAAAATCTTCAACAGAAAACTTTTAGAGCTCATAAATAAATTCAAGAAAGTAGCAGAATACAAGATTAGCATTCAAAAATCAATCAAATTCTTATATTCTAAAAAAAAATCAACTGAAAAGGAAATTATAAAAACTATGCCATTCACAATAGCATAAAAAACACTTGGGAACCAGTTTAATAGAAGAGTTAAAGAACCTCTACAATGAAAACTATAGAAAATTAAAGAAAGAAATTGAAGAAGACCTTCGAAGATGGAAAGATCTCCCATATTCTTGGATAGGCAAAATTAATATTGTCACAATGGCCATACTACTAGAAGCACTCTACAGATTTAATGTAATTTCTATTAAAATTCCAATGACATTCTTCAAAGGATTAGAAAATACAGTTATGAAATTCATGTGGAAAAATAAGGAATCTAGAATAGACAAAGCAATTCTTAGCAAGAAAAGTGGACCTTGAATAATACTACAGACCTGTTGTAACAAAAACAGCATGTTACTAGCACCAAAACAGGCATGAAGACTGATAAAACAGAATAGAAGACACAGAGACAAACCCACATAAATAATTATCTCATACCAGACAAAGGTGCTAAAAACATATGTTGAAGGAAAGATAGATTTTTTAACAAATTGTGTTGGGAAAACTGGAAATCTATATGTAGTATAAATTTAATATTTATCACTCATCCTGCACAAAACTTAACTAAAGGTGGATCAAAAACATAGGAATTAGAACAGAAACTCTGCAACTGCTAGAAGAATTTGTAGGTCCATCATTCCAACATGTCAGCTCAAGAAATGACTTCCTTAAATAGACCCCTAAAGCACAAGAAGTAAAATAAAAAATGAATAATTGAGATAGCATCAAATTAAAAAGCATATTTTCAGCAAAGAAAACAAGAGTGTGAAAAGAGAGCCAACAGACTGGGAGAAAAATCTTTGCCAACTGCTCCTCAGTTAGGGCATTATTATCCAGGATATACAAAGAACTCAAAAAACTTAGTATCAAAAAGACAAATAACCCAATCAATAAATGGGCAAAGAAACTAAGCTTCTCAAAAGAAGAAATAAAAATGGTCAATAAGTTATGAAAAATGTTTAAGGAAATAAAATTAAAACTACATTGTTATCAGGAATGCAAGTAACAATAAATGTTGGTGAGGATATGGGAGAAAAGATATACTCTACATTTTGTTGGTGGGACTGTGAATTAGTACAACCACTCTGGAAAGCAATATGAAGATTTTTCAAAAAACTAGGAATTGAACCACCATATGACCCAGCCATCCCACTCCTCCATTTATATCGAAAAGATATAAAATCAATGTGTTACAGTTATGCAGCCACATCAATGTGTATAGCAGCTCAATTCACAATAGCCAAGCTATCTAGCTAAACATGGTGCCCTTTAACATATGACTAGATAAAGAAAATGTGGTGTATATATACAGAGATAAAAGTATTACACTGCCATACAAGAAATGACTTTATGGCATTTGTCTGTAAATGGATAGAACTTCCTCACTAAGTGAAATAAGCCAATCCCCAAAAGGTTGAATGTTTTCTTTGATATGTGGAAGCTAATCCAAAATAGAGTGGGAGAATAAACAATGATAGAAGAAAGGTCAGTGGATTAGACAATGAAGAATAAAGAGAAGGGAGTAGAGATGGGGTAGGGAAAGACCGTGAAATGAGTCTGACCTAACTTTCCTATGTAGATATCTGAATATATTAGAGTGAATCTCACCATCACGTACATCCACCAGACACTAATTTTTAAAAAAAATAAAATGACAAGTAAATAGCAGAAAGATCAGTAGAGTAGAGGGAAGGGAATGTGAGGGGTTGGGGATGGAGAGGAAAGAGAAAGGGGAAGTACCGGGGACTGAATTAGAACAAATTGTATTCCATGCTTTTATAATTATGTCAAAATGAATCATATTGTTATGCACTGTTATTTTTTTATAATAACTGTTTTTATTCTTTCTAAAAAGAACCAATAAATATAATAATGGCAAAAAAAAGAATGTTGTAAGTGGAGATTTATGGGTGATTCTGGTGGGAACTCAGAAGACCAGAGGAATAAAGACAATAAAGACTATGCTTATGAGGTTTCAGGGGACTCTGCTGGAACCTGGCCTATTGAGAAAGAACTTGTCTACATTTTGTTCATGTCCTGAGACTTTCTTCTGGGTCTGAATTCAAAAGTGCTGGTCAAATTGATCTGGTAGGAGAAATTTCAATATAGCACAGCATTCAGGCAGTGGCATGGATTTTCCTGGCAGCTATTTGTCAAGTTTTCTGTGAAAATGGGGAGTAGGAAGCAGAGAAGGAAGATTTTTTAAATGTTCAGTTTGTCAAAAAAGTATATGAAAAAGTGGGGCCAAGAAAGATATGATTGTTGAAGAGATTACAGTCACTAAAAACATGTCAAATACTTTGCAAAGAGACAATAGGAATAAGGGCTTAAAGGCATCTCAGGAGTTTGCAAGACCACACCCATTGCAGGCTCAAGTATGCAGAGGAGAAATTTCCTTTGAGAAGAGATCAGGAAGACACCCTGCTCACACAAGGATGGCTGGAAGTTGGGTAACAGTGCTCAGCCACCCAGACAATCAGAGGCTACTACAGCATGATTACAGGAGGCCCAGCTCCTGAGCAAGCTGTCAGCCAACTTGAGTGTCATCCATTTGGTGTTAGTTCTGCTGAATGTAGGATGCTAGGGGTCATTGAGACTTCCACTGAGATTTCAAAGAAAAGACTGGAGATGAAGCAAAGTGTAGCAGGGTCAGAATCCATGCAAGTTGCCCCCAAGAAGGTATTGCATGAAGTTGCAAAGGTAAAGCCGAAACTGGAATGGAGAACACAGAAATTAAAATATGCCAGGAACATGGAGTGTCTGCCAAGACATGCTACTGGCTGTGGAGAGAGCTGGGCTAAAAGTGGGTGGGACTGCCCAATCTGTTTGAAGAGCATATCTCATCACTCTATGTCTTATATGTTGTATACAGAATTGCAGGCCTTGTTTGCCCAGCTGGGTTTTGGTTTTGTTTTGGTCTTATTTCTTCTATGTATGCTCCTGTTGGTCCGTTTTGGAATGTGTTTTACTCCGGGTCATTGTACATTGGAAAAATATAACTTGATTTTAATTTTTATAGAAGAATCACAGCCAAGCATTTGTCTTGAGTCTCAGATGAGACTTTGGATTTTGACTTTGGGGCAATTCTGGAACTGTTAAGACTATGGGAATTCTTGAAGATAGGCTAAATGCATTCAGTATTGTGAGATGGACCTTAGCTTTGGGGGATCAGGGGCAGAATGTATTGGTTTAGAAATGAGGTGTCCACCAAACACTCCTGCATTAATACAGCAGGTGAAATGATTAGATAATGAGTGCTGTAACCTAATCAGTTCATACTAGTTTAACTAGGCAATAACTGTGGGCATTGGGGCATAGCTGGAGGAGGATGGGTCACTGGGAGTGTGTTCTAGAAGGGTTCATCCTTCCTGTAGGCCCCTGTGACTTTCTATCTCTACTTCCAAGCCACCATAAGCAGATCAGTGCTCCTCCACCACACCCTTCCTCCATAATGTTCTCCCTCACCTTGGGCCAGAGTAACAATGTCAATGGATCATGGACTGAATTTTGTGAAACCATGAGCCAAAATAATCTTTTTCTCATCTAAGTAGTTTTTGTCAGGTGTTTTGGTCACAGGAATAAAAAGCTGAGTAACATACCTTTCATTCCTTATCATGGTGCTTGATGAGAATTTGAACATAATACAATTTTAATTGAACATAATACAATTTACCTTTAATTTGAACATAATACAATTTACCTTCCTTTTTCCCCATTTATACTTAGAAATATTTGTCGTCAAATCTTCTTTTATGCTTTATTTCAAAATCATTTCATATTGTTTAGTATTTGTATTGCTTTTTGTACAATTCGAGGTAATAGTCATGATATATTTTTACCTATTATAACTGAATCAAAAATTGACTTTCTAATATGTGTATACCCCAAATTTAAAAGACATCATTCAGGTAAAGTCTTTTTTTTTTAATTTTATTTTTTTATTGGTTGTTCACAACATTACAAAGCTCTTGACATATCATATTTCATACATTAGATTGAAGTGGGTTATGAACTCCCAATTTTACCCCAAATGCAGATTGCAGAATCACGTCGGTTACACATCCACAGTTTTACATAATGCCCAATTAGTAATTGTTGTATTCTGCTACCTTTCTTATCCCCTACTATCCCCCCTCCCCTCCCCTCCCATCTTCTCTCTCTACCCCATCTACTGTAATTCATTTCCCTCCTTGTTTATTTTCCCATTCCCCTCACAACCTCTTATATGTAATTTTGTATAGCAATGAGGGTCTCCCTTCATTTCCATGCAATTTCCCTTTTCTCTCCCTTTCCCTCCCATCTCATGTCTCTGTTTAATGTTAATCTTTTCTTCCTGCTCTTCCTCCCTGCTCTGTTCATAGTTGCTCTCATTATATCAAAGAAGACATTTGGTATTTGTTTTTTAGGGATTGACTAGCTTCACTAAGCATAATCTGCTCTAGTGCCATCCATTTCCCTGCAGGTAAAGTCTTGATAGGTTAGAGTTTGATGGTAAATGGAATAAGAAAATATTTTTTTGTAATATAGAAACTATAATCAAACATCTTATTCCAGAAAAACTAAGCAAATGAAAGCAAAATATTATCATTTTCCTTTCCATTACTACAATATATTGTGAACAATGAAGCAGAAAAAAAAACCTGCAATTTTAAGATGAGAGAATAATAGGCACTGAATAAATTATTTAGAAATTATCCTGAACTTGTGCCTTCCCTGTGAACATTAGAGGGTTAGTTGTACCTATCCAAATGCTGCCTCCAGACTCAGCTTATAAGCATCACCAAGTTTCCTTTGGGGATTTTTTTTTTTTACCAATGCATATAAAAGTTGTTTTATCTTATTATAAACCTGCATAAGCAACATTTATCAAATTTAATTTTATGTGTTTAAAATAACCATGTATTTTGTTATACTACTGTTTTTCACTATTTAATGTATGTTTCAGTTTAGAAATCAAGCAAGGAATAGGCTTCCAATTAGAAATAGATGCTTTATGAAATATGAAAGCTAGTTCAGCACTGTCCTATAGAACTCTCTGCAGTGACAATAATGTTCTGTAGCTCTAGACCTGTACTGTATCATGTGGTAGTCACTACTAACTTGTGGCTATTTGCACTTGAAATACACCTAGTGAAAGCAAGAAAATAAAATTTCAATTTTTATTTAGTTTTAGTTAATTTATATTCAAATAAAAATGGCCACATGTGGCTTGAAATTACTATATTGGACAGAAGTATGCAAGTGTGCCTAATCTCAAAATGTGAATTTTTCACATTATTATCCCCATGGTAAAATGGAAAATAAACACTTAGGGGAAAGGCAGCCCTAATCTTCCAAGTGATTAATCTCATAGGCATTTTTTAACAACCTAATAACTGTCTCCAACTTAAAGATGGGATGAATACGTTATGCTTCCATGCCCACGCAACTGAAAGAATTCAGCAGCAGAATGGGAGGAACTAGTCCTTCTTGCCACCCATTACTGTTCTCTCTAATATACAGCATGCAGCTACATTTGCAGTATGCTTGGCAGAGTTCCTACCATACACTCCACAGGCCAAGAATCAAATGCCACCATCCAAGTTCCATGAGTGAAACAACTTTTTTCTCTGAGAACATTAATGAAAAGTCACTTGAAGAAACAGTTTCTAAGCATTCCAAAGTGTATGCTGATCACAAATGGACTTTCAAAAAATATTCAAGTTGTTAATATATTTTAATATAGCATGAGGTATTAATATAATCTACTTCCTTTTATCATTTAATATTATCCTAAAATTTGTTCTTGAAATAATTATCTATGCTCTAATTTTATGTTGCTTAAAAAAATCATGAGGCATAATTTCAATAAATTTTAAGTATTGATATTCAATTCAAAATTATTTTTCTAATTACAAACTGTTATAAAATAACAATAAGCCCAAAATTGTAACATGAACATTTCTTGCTATAAAAAAATTATTATTGTTATGATTATATTCTATTTATGGACAGTATTGGGAGAGGAGATTGTTTCATTTTATATTATTCTTAGCAATATAAATTGGGGTTTTAATTTTTTTCAAAGAAAAGCCTACATCCAATAGAAATTTTTGAATCCTCAATATCAGTAGTTTTAATAGTGTGGCTACTTTTTATGTGAGATAGAATAATCTTGTTTATTTAGTAGTTAAAGAAAACAGGACAGGAATAATAGATTAAACTTTGGGGATTGGTTGTTTTAGGTGTATGAGATGTAATTTAAAATTCCCTCAATCAATTCTATGCCAGTCTAGCTTGCCCCTTTTATATTATGAAATTGCATTTTCCTAGGCTGTTTTCTGGTTCACAGGGTAAAGGAGGGAGGTTTCAAGTGATAAGTAGCAAAGCCATTCTCCAAATTGTTTTTTCTTCTTGAAAAGAGAATAAGTTTGCAGATGCTATCCTTCAAATGAATGATATAGTCATATAGCCAGTCCAGCACTATCAGGTTTAGGTATTATTCTACTAGAGTGTGAATGTTTTACTAAATGAGAATAAGGCATTTCATTTAAATCTTTATTGATTTGCAGTAATTAATGTAGAATAAGCCTTCATAATTTATGCTTCTGCGAAGGGTAGTAGGAATCCTCCCCAAGGAAATAATTTAAAAGATGAAGAAAGTTAGATTAAGAAATTGTATGTGACACAGTTATCTAAAAGAGTAAAGATTTATAAATAGTGTTATATTCAAGAATATAGATGTAAGTGGGCTGCCTTTGGAAGATCCATTCAGGATTTTTTCAGCAAGTATTTTTAAATCATAGTTGTGAATTTTATATATAAGGAAATACATTTATTATCATAGTCTTCAGACCAAACTGAATTAAAACTAAAATAGTTAAAATGTTACTAAATAAAAACTAGGGAGCAGACCTCAGGGTAAAAAAATTTCCAGAGTGTGAGAAAGCTAGACTAGGAGATCACTAGTAGCTAGCAGAAAATTATTGGCAGCTAAATTGACAATTAGATAGATAATATATGCATAGAGAGATATGGAGCTACATACAAATAGAGATACTATAGTAAGAATTTCATATGCAAGTGAAAAAGGAAGATGTCATTATTAACATAGTACACAAAATTATAAGTGTAAGCATGTAAATATGCTGAAAAATATATACCAAAGAATAACAATGGTTACAATAGGACAAATGATTATTATTTTTTAATATACAACAGCAAAATGCATTATAATTCTTATTACACATAAAGAGCACAATTTTTCATATCTCTGGTTATATACAAAGTATATTCATACCAACTCGTGTCTTCATAGATGTACTTTGGATAATAATGATCATCACATTCCACCATCATTTATAACCTCATGCCCCCTCCCTTCCCCTCCAACCCTCTGTCCTATCTAGAGTTCTTCTATTCCTCCCATGCTCCTACTCCCTATCCCAGTATGAATCAGCCTCTTTAAATCAAAGAAAACATTCGGCATTTGGTTTTGGGGATTGGCTAACTTCACTTAGCATTATCTTCTCTAACTCCATTCATTTACCTGAAAATGAGATGGTTTTATTCTGTTTTATTGCTGAGTAATATCCCATTGTGTACAATGATTATTTTTACAAATACATTTTTGTAATATATTTTGAATATATTTACAAATGATTATTTTTACACCATAAAAGTAATTGTAAGAAAAGGAAAAATTTTTTTTCCATTTACTTCCTTCCATTCAAGCCTTTTCATTGCAGCATCTACTCCACCCTGCCATTGTCTATGCCTTCCCATAGAATTATTCCAAAATTGAAAAATTTTCTTTGAAGAGAGATCAAAAGATAGTTAACCTTATGAAATAACTGAGATTATCATTTCTCAATTGTATAAATGTGAAAATGGAGCAGTTAATGCTTGTCACCATCCCCAGAATTTTTCCCCAAATAACTTATAACAAAATCATTAGTAAGCAATTCGAAATTTATGGAAAACTTTGTAGAAGAGACTAAGCAAGCTCTTCAAAAAAACTTTAAAAATCACTGTCTGTTCATCTCTTTCTCTCCAGTTTGCTCCTCCCTTGAGACCAATTAAGGTTCTTTCATTATACAGGGCAGCCAAGATACCTGCTATTTTACAAAGCAGGTTCTCTCATTCCCAGACTTATCCACACAGTTCACTTACATGAACAACAGCCCGCACCCTAAAAAATAGTTACTGACTAGATATTTTTTCATGGGCATGCTCCCCTTTAGCCAGTGATTTAATGGAAAGTTTTTTTTTTCTTATATATGATATTCTTCATGCATAGAATGATAACAGAGTTCATCTCATTTAAAGAACGCTTCAATTACATTCATGATCTTCCTACTCCTACTCCTAAATCAGTGCCTACCTAAATTAGCACAAGATTTCCCCAAGATTTTGATCCACTCCAAGCTCCCTATATCTGTCCTACCATGTGAAGACTCCCCAGCATAGGAGACACCTTACTGTAAAAAATGTACTGCAGGTGAACTGAAGATGGGAAAAAGAGTTGAGAATCCCTGACTTCATCCCATCATTCTGCAGTCATGAGGAATTTCTCATTCTGACTCCTTCCTAGACACCCCAGCTAGCCTCTTCTGAAGTCCCCTACATGTAGAAGGTCCCTCACAAAATGCTACATCCTACAGTAGCACTGTCTTCTCACTGAAGACACCTGGTGATGAGGTTTTGCAGCTTCTGCAAAGCCTCCACCTCTGCAGGACATTTGTAGTCTTATGGCCCCAGCCCTCAGCTGCCTCTGCAGTCCAGTGCCAGCTTCAAACTCCTCCTGGCTCAATCCTCTCTAAAGTCTCCCTACAAGTAAAATTGTAATGACAAATGAATTCTTCGTGTTCCTGGCAGCTCTGTTGAAAAGATTTGACTTCGGAATTTTAGATGTAGATAAAAATCAGCTGAATGTCAAGAACATGTTCCCTTATACCAGAAGAGAATAATATTTATAAAAAAATGTTTTTTTTCTCAAACCAATGAGCTTTCTTCTTCCAAGAAAGTATATTTCTCTTTAGAGACCAGCATGGGATATAATCTAAGTACATAATAGCCAAAGACTTATTTTAAACATGCTCAGTTAATGAAATTCTAATTAATTATTTAACTGGGGACAAATAGAAAAGGTTTATTTTTTTAAATAGGGCTACTATATATGAGTCAGTCTGTCTTTTGCTGCTATAACAGAATACCACAGACTGGGTAAATTGTAAACAATAGATATTTACTTGGTTCATGGTTCATGAGGCTGGTAAACTAAGGTGCTGACATCTGGCAAAGGCCTTTTTGCTGTATCATGGCATGGTGGAAGGTAAGTGAGAGTGCAAATCAGAGAAAATGAGAGCAGATGGTGCCAAATTTATAACAACCCACTCTCAAAATTACTAACCTACTCCTGTCATAAGGCTTTAATCCATTCACGAGAACAGAGCCTCATGCTAAAACCTTGATATTTTAATATTAAGGTGGCAATTAAATTTCTACATGAGTTTTGGAAGACCAAACTCTAACAATATGGAAATACACTCCTATATATTTTTAAAAATATCTTATGATCATAAAAGAATTTTATTTGGTTCTGGACCCTCAGACCCAAAGCTTTAATTCTAAATTTACTTTTCCTGGGACAGTGTCAAATGCATTGCCCAGGCAAATGGACCCTACCAGAATCTACTAACCACAAGGGCTTGCATGGAGATAATTTTATTATAATTATTTTATATTTAGCTCTATGATATTATCACCTTGTTCCTTGTCAACTCAAGTAATGGGAATTGCTGCCCCTGGGCTTCTTTTGGAGGTAGACAAACTTCCCAGGATACTATTTTATCCTCTCTCCCTCAAATAATTTAAGCTTAACTTGTTATTTCATGGAAACACAATCCAACATTAAATTTTACATTCTATTTCTACATCCAATCACTGTTAAGTTCCCTCTTGCTTATAAGGAAGGACTGACATCAGCTCTGGTTACTATAAACTGAAGCAGGGAGATAATTGGATGTGTCAACTGCAGATTTCCCTGAGATTTATCTAACCCTCAAGAATGTTGAAAATCCTAATGAAAACTGTGTGCCAATTCAAATGTCGGCCTGAATCACCTTATGTAATTGTATGAGAAACACTCGCATGAGGTAGCAGAGCCAGAGCCAGATGTTTAGAGAAAAACTTTCGTGTGATTGTTTCTGTTGTTAGAATGGTTTTCATCAAATGGGTATTCAAGAAATAGACGTTTCTAAAGATGAAGTGTCTTAGCTGGGGATAGTAGGAAAGCTCACTTCTAAGGCAAATCCTTAGCAATGATTTTCAACAGAGGAAATATTTTCAAACGTTTTTATGAATTGTTCACATGAAAAATAACTTAAATATTTCAAAAAATAACCCTGAAATGATCTCACATGTTGTGTTTCAGATTCAATATTTATCTAGGTAACAGATGTGAGAAATAGGTAATAGCAATTGCAGAGTGTATCACCAAACAGAATTATACTTTTTTGAAGAAAATAAATCAAATTTTTCAGACACTCAAGAAGAAGCATTTGTAATTAAGCTCCCCTCTTATCCTACCTTCCTACCACATAATTAAGTCTTGGGACTTTGATAATCAACAACCCCCTCCATCCATGTATTCACTATAGCAATTTGAATTTTGATTTTGATTTGTCTTGTGCATGGTCCTTACTTAAATTCAGATCAACCTGTTTTATAAGGAAGTGCTCAGTGTGGTAAGAGCAGATCTAGGTAAGTAGATTTACATGCTGTTCTGCCACAGTTTATTGGAGATAGGGCACTGGTATCAGTGGTTGTTAATAAGTGGGCCAGTAGCTTAGATCCTGTGCATCTTGTTCCTCTCTATTATTGTTTGTACTTTTAGATATTTATGCTACTGTGGGCAAATAAATTGAACAAGGCACACTGCATGCCCATTCTGTAAATTTGATGGCTTTATTAGTATTATTCAGATTGAGTGGCAGAGAAGAAAGGCTTTGCCATTAATGGCCTACTGCGTGACTGAGAATCTTAACCTCAGTAAAATTCCAGCACTGTCCTCAATGTGGAGAACTCCTTTTTGCATTAAGATTGTTTTTTCATTGCCTTTCCTTACAAAACATGGTTTTAGAAGTTAGAACTTAAGATTAATTTTATTTTTTTCCTAT
Source organism: Urocitellus parryii (assembly GCF_045843805.1). Taxonomy (NCBI): domain Eukaryota; kingdom Metazoa; phylum Chordata; class Mammalia; order Rodentia; family Sciuridae; genus Urocitellus; species Urocitellus parryii. Next base: position 76,709,933 of record NC_135538.1, on the reverse strand, counting down.
CCCCCAAATTCCAATTTAATATTAAAACTTGAAAGAGAAAATAGAAATGTTTTTATTGAAAGTTTTTTTTATGGTCAGCTTTATAGAAATAATTCCCACCTATGAAATACTCTAAGCTCAAAATAGAATTTTGTCAAGTAGAAATGGTTTCCTTTAATTTCTTTAACATTTAAAAAAAACAATTTAATTAAATTTACATAGACACCAAATAAGTATATTTGACTTACTTAAATATACTTATAAACTATCAGCAGGTATTGAAGACAGAAATTAGATAATACAAATAGTCAATAAATGTCTTTATACAAAGTTTTATTTTTTAATTTGTAGCTCAGGATAATAATGTGTGTAGCACTGATTTCTGATGGAAATTACATAAGCTAGATAGGAGGACAGGTAGGTAGAGAAGTGGGAGGAAGGTAGGTAGAACAGATACAAAGCTCAGGATCTCTCCATTACTAACCTGGTTAGAGTCAAGAACAGAAATAGTCATTAATAACTTATTTTTCATATATTTTATTGGTGCAATATAGTTGTACATAATGGTGGGACTTGTTGTTACACATTTCTACATGCACACAGTATAACAATATAATTTGGCCAATTTTATTCCCCTATAGTTCCCTGTTCCCTTTCTTCTATTCTACTGATCTCCTATGATTTTCATGATATTCCTCCTACCTGTTTTACGTTTTTGAGTTCTATCAATAAATTATATCCTCATACTTCTTTTGCTCCAACTACTTATCCAAATTGCAGTTAAAAAGGTTGACCAATCAGAATACATCCTCTAACCCATGGTTAATTAAATTCTCTTCAATCAAAAAGATATTTCTAAAATTCTATTTATATCTTTCCTAGTAAAGTTACTTGAGATTTTAAAATTTAGTTCCAGTTCAAAGACAATTATCTTTCATCAATGATTTCCTAAATCATAGCACCTTAATTTTAGAAGGGACTTCAAATGACTTCCTTTGGGTTTCTTCCCCATGGTGTTGCTATCTCACCTACCTGTTCTGTATTACTTCTTTCTTAGTCCACTTGTCTAAATTTAAAGACAGCAAGTTCAGACCATCAAGGTGATATCTTTTCTCTGGAAGGAGTAAGAGTGGCTTGTTATATTGGTTCATATTGTACACGTCTCTCTTCTGGGAACAGGCAGAAGGCAGCCACTTAGAGTCGAAGAAGCAGCCAAGAGGATTCAAAGCTTAATATCCAAGAAAATTTGGGCAATTTATTTATCCTATAATTTTTTAATTAATAAAATGAGGAAAATAAAATATCAAATTATTGTTTATTATGGGAATCAAATGAAAGCATATGTATAAATTTTTAAGATTCTAGACCCATATTCCTTTCTCACTAATCCTAAAGAATTAATCTGAGTATTGAAGTTAGCTGCTCATAGGCTCTTTGTTGTAACCAACTTTATTGGGATTTAGTTTACTTACAGTAAAAGTATCAGATGAGTGGATGAATAGATTATACATAGACTGATGATCTTTGATAAATTAATTTGTGTAACCAATGTTATTCTACCTTCAAGATATAGGATATTTTTCAGTGGCTCGGGAGATTGAGGCAGGAGAATCACCAGATCAAAGCCAGCCTCAACAAATTAGTGAGTCCCTAAACAACATAGTGAGGTTCTGGCTCTAAAAAATAAATTAAAAAAAAAAAACAGTATGGGATGTGGATCAGTGGATAAATGCCCCTAGGTTTTATTCCTAGTTTTAAAAAAAAAAAGTTATTTCCACTACCCACTAAAGTTTTGGGGCCCTGCTATCAATCTCACCAACCCACACCTCCAGCCACCTCCTCTTCTCTGTTCAGTCTGTCCAGGTCAGGTTTGTTCCTTCTAGAGTTTCATGTAAACTGAGTATGTACTTTTTGTGTCAGTTTTTTTCTGCTCAACATAATTCAACATGATATTCTATGAGTCAGCAATTTCTTTTTTTTTAATTGAAAAACAATCTTTCATCATAGGGTAGACCAAAATTGTTTTAAATTTCCACCAGTTGATGGGATGGATATATTGTTCCCATTTGGGGGATATAAAATAAAGCTGCTATGAGGATTTATTTAAAGGTTTTGCATGAATATGTAATTTCAATTCTTTAAGAATAAAAACTGAATATTAGAATTATTGAGTTCCATGCTAAAATGTAATGATTAATATCATAAGAAATTACCAAACCATTTTCCAAAATGGTTGTTTCATTTTATATAGAAGGTTTCCACTTGCCCCACATCCTTACCAATACTTAGTCTTATCATTTTTTTTCTTATTTTAGTCATTTCTGAAGAATTTTTATATGTATTTTTCCCTTTGGCTTTTTCTGTGTTAAGTGGTCATTCAGATAAATTCTTGTCTGAAATATCTGTTCTAATATTTCTCCACTTTACCTGGACTATCTTCTTCTTAATGAGATATAATAGTTTGTTATATATACTGGATACTCTTTTGCTGAATATCTGTACTGCAGACATCTTGTGGTTTTCCTTTTATTTTCTTAATTATATCTTTGTAAGAGAAAAATGTATATAAATTTTATGAAATTAAATTTATAATTTTTTGAGGTTCATCCTTTCAAATGTTTTACATAAGCAACTTCAGCCATTATAGTTTGTGAGGATTTTCCCCTATAATTTCTTCTACAAATTTTAAATGTTTAGGTCTATGATTTCCTTTTGAGTTATTTCATATATTGATAAATACATATTATATTCACATTTGGTTCATATTTTTCATGTGATTATCCATTTTTTCCAGTATCTTGTTGAATAGACAATTTGTTTTCTATTTCACCTACCTGTTATATGTACAGGTCTATTTATAAACTGTTATATGTACAGGTCAATCTTATATGTATAAGTCTATTTATAAACTCTATTCTTTTCCATTGTTCTATCTAAACTTTTTTCAGTGCTCACAATAAAGTGGCTTTATAGTAGGGTTTGAATCAAGCATTTTAAGTCCTCAAATTTAGTTCTTCCTCTTTAAAATTAGTTGGCTATATCTTAGGTTGTTGGAATTCTCACATAAATTTTAGAATCACCTTGCCAATTTCTATGATGTAAACAGGAAAACTATTGGGATTTTAATTGAGATTCCACTGAATTTATATTTCAATTTGAGGAGGAATGATATCTTAACAGTAATGTGTCTTATAATTCACAAATAAATTGCAACAGTTTGGGGGGAGTCTTTCTTTAACCACTTTCAGAAATATTTTGGAGGTTTCAGTATAAAAGAATTACACATATTATGTTAAATTTACCTCTAATAATTTCATTTTGGGCACTATTATAAAGTGTATTCTTTTGTTGTTAACACTTAAAAATACATTTTTTAAAACATTGAAATAGTATCTATAACCTTGCTAAACTCACTTATGAGTTCTAGTACCATTTTCTAGATTCTTTATTATGTTCCATTTTAATTACCCTGTGGTAAGTGACTCAAAAGAATTTTGATCCTTCCTTTATACTCTTTGTAAGTTTTATTTCATTTTCTGGCCTTTTGTGAATTGACTAGGATTTCTGGGACAATACTGAATAGAAATAGTGAATGTGGATCTGCTTGCCTTATTCCCAATCTTTGAAAAAATTTCATTCATTATTAAGTGTGATATTAACTGGAGATTTGTAGGGTTTTTTATTAGGTTCACTGAGAGGTTGTTTTTAGCTGACTTTTCCAAATTCTTTTCATTCATCTATTAAGATTTATACATAGTTCTTTCTCTTTTATAGGTATTAGTTATGTTGTCATAAAATGAATTTAGAAGTATATTTTTTTTCTTCTGCTTCCTCAAGGATTTTGAGTAATTTTGGCACTCTTTCTTCTCAAATATTTGAAATCATTTATTGCTAAGGACATCCAGACATAGAGTTTTCTTAATAGAAAACTTTTTAGTTATAAAGTCAAAATGTTGATAGAGGGGCATTTATATTTTTATTTTTGAAGTGAATGTAGAAATAAGTCAATGTTTTTCAAATAATTTTCCATTTTGTGATAGAATATATATTTATTGTCATTAAATCAAACATAATTTCTCTTATTATGCTTTTAATATGATAAGATTTGTAATGATATCTTTTTAAACTTCCTTGTATTGGTGACAATTCTTCCCTCTTTTTGCCTTGATTAATTAGAGTTTCGTTTAGTGTTTTGTTTTGGTTTTTGTTTTTAAGATATTTTTTCCAGAAAGAGAAAACTCAATCCTAAAATTGGCATAGAACCACAAAATACCTTGAATACCAAAAATAATTTAAGCAAAATGAACAAAGCCAAAGGGATCACATTACATGATCTCCAAATTTACTACAGAGTTAAAGTAATCAAAACTGTACGGTTCTAGAATAAAAACAGACATACAGACAAATGAAACAGAATAGAGGGCCTATAAATAAATCAATGCATTTCAGTCAATTGATTGTTTTATTGTGAAGCTTCTTTCTATTTGTTCTTTTTAGTTATACTTGACTGTAGAATGTGTTTTTACATATCATACATACATGAAGTATAACTTCCCATTCTTGTGGTTGTACATGATGTGGAGTTACACAGGTCGTGCATTCATACATGAACATAGGAAAGTTAAGTCTGATTCATTCTACTGTCTTTCCCTATCCCATCCCCCTTCCTTCCCCCCACACCCCTATGGCCAATCTGGTGAACCTCCACTCCCCGCTTGCCCTGCTTATTATGAGTCAGCATCCTCATATCAGAGAGAATATTTGATTTGGGGGGGTTGGCTTATTTGACAAAAATGCTATTTTAGTCAGCTTTTTATATCATTGTGACCAAAAGACCTGGAAAGAACCATTTTACAGGAGAAAAACTATATTTGATGCTCATAGTTTCAGATAGTCCTTCCAAAGATGGCCAACAGCATTGCTCAGGACCTGAGGTGAGGTAACATCATGGCAGAAGGGTATGGAGGAGGGAAGTAGCTCAGGACATGGCAGTCAGGACCACAAGTTCTACTCACAGAGAATACATGCCCCAAAGGCACATCCCCAGTGACCTATTTCCTCCAGCCGCACTCAACTTCTATAGTTATCACCTAGTTGATCCATATCAGTGGATTAATCCACTGAGTAGAATGCCACTCTCACAACTCAATCATTTTGCCTCCGAATGTTCTTGCATTGTCTCACACATGCATTTGGGGGGGGGGGACACCTGGTATCTAAACAATTGCAGATGCCAAGAGTATTATTAGGAGAAAGGGATGTTTCTTCAATAAATTAAACTGAGAAAAATAGATATTTTCATACAAACAAATTAAGTTAGACTCTAATCTCACACTATCTACAAAAATAAAATGGAAAAAAAATTACAGGGCAATGACAGAACCTACAGAATGGGATAAAATATTTGTGAAATGTCTATCTGACAAGGGGTAACTATCCAGAATATGTAAGAAACTCCAACAACTTAATTGCAGAAAAACAAATAATCCAATGGAAAAAAATAGACAAAAGAGTTGCATAGATATTTGCTAAAGGAAGACATACAGCTAACCAACAGATATATTTAAAATGTTCTCAGTATCACTAATGCAACCTCAGGGAAATGCCACACAAAGCCACATTGAGATATCATTTCATCCCAGATGGAATATGTAGTATCAAAAACAGAGAAAGTAACAAAATGACTGCAAGGCTGCAGAGAAAGGAGAAACTTTGTATATCATTGATAGAAATATAAATTAGTATAGCCATTATGGAAAACAGTATGGTGATTCCTCAAAATAAAAATAAAAATAAAGTTTTATGCTCCAGCAATATTAGTTATATACACTAAGGAAATAAATTCAACCTGTCAAAAGATATCCATTCTTCCCATGTTTATTATAGCACTATTCATAATATATGGAATCAACATCCCTAAATTGATGAATAGATACAGATAATGTGAATGCAGATCAAACACAACAGAATACTATTCAGGCATTAAAAAGTTTGAAATCCTGTCATTGGTGACAAAATGGATGGACTCTGAAGATATTATGTTATGTGACATTATGAAGCAGGCACAGAAAAATAAGTACTTTATCATCCCACTCATGTGTGCAACCTGAATATATTGATACCATGGAAATTGAGAAGAGAATAGTGGCTACTAGAAACTGAAGGGAGGTGGCTCGCCAAGATATTTTTCAAAGAATATAAAATTTCAGTTAGGAAGAATAAGTTTAAGAGATCTATATTATACATCATGATGAGTATAGTTATTATAGTATTATGCTTGAAAATTGCTAAGAGTAGATTTAAATGTTCTCACCACACACAAAAAAAAATGTGAAGTAATATATGTTAAGTAACTTGATTTATTTACCCTATAAAATATGCACATATCAAAAGATTAGAGTGCACTAGAAATGTATACAAACTTTACTTGTCAAAAAATAAATATATAAGTAGGAGTCCTAGTCTGCTAATCCTATCATCTTTGTAATTCACATTGACTATTTATTTTCCCTATTATGTATTACTCCATTTTAGTTCTTGTGACATTTGATTGAATGCTGTATATTTTGAGTTACGATGGCGAATATCTGCATATTTTAAAGAGTACCAAATTTTTTTCTGGAAGTAAGTTTTACTTCTTTTGTGGATTACTTGGTCTCTTAAGATTTGTTTTGTATGGTTTTTGTTTCTTTGTTTTGCTTTTTTGGTTTTGGTAAGGATCAATCAAGAGTAGTTCTTTATTCTAGATGTAGTTTAGCCCTACTATGAAAGCACAACACTTCTCAGTTGTCCATAATTTCACAATGATCAAAAATACTCCCAGCTGGCTGTTGTGGCACATGCCTGTAATCTGTGCAGCTCAGGAGGCTAGGCAGGAGGATTGAAAGTTCAAAGCCAGCCACAGCAAAAGCAAGGCACTAAGAAACTCAGCGAGACCCTGACTCTAAATTATTAAACACAAAAAGGCGCTAGGGATGTGGCTCAGTGGTTAAGAGCCCCAAGGCTCAATCCTCAGTACCAGAAAAAAAAAAAAAAAAGTATTCTCCATTCTGACTGATCAAAGCTTAGATGTCGTTAGCGTATAGATCCCTGATTTTACTTGGCCTGGCCTTATGAATTTTACCATGTTTTTGCACAATTTAGGATAAAGCAAAGGCTTAAGCAAACTGCTTTATTTCTCTCTCTCTCTCTCTCTCTCTCTCTCTCTCTCTCTCTCTCTCTCTCTCTCATAGTTCTCTCCTCTTCAGAACTCTGCTTTGCAACTTCCCAATAATACCACCTTCCTGAATTCTGGGATCAGTCTTCGCTCAGTAAGACAACTTTCTCTGTTTAAGATGCCCCTTCCTGTACTTCATTCCAGAATGTGCCTCCAAGCAAAAAGCCAGGGTGGTTGTTGTGTAGGATTCACTTGTTTTCCTTCTCTCAGGAGTCAAAGTGTCACACTGCCTGGGTCCCAATATTTAGTAACCATTGTTTCATATGTTTTACCCAGTTTCCTGTTTGTGTACAAGAAGTAAGTCTTTTTTATTAGTCTATCGTAGCCAAAAACAAGTCTGACAAACTATTTTGTCTGGTTTTCTTCATTGACTTAACATAATAAAACAATAAACAACAATAACAATAATAAATAATAACAATATATTTAGAATATCGGTACCACAATGAGTGTCTCTTAAGAATGTTTCTTTTGTTTGTAACAAAAATACTACAAAATGCACCTATTAGAATGGCCCAAATCTAAGACACTGGATCGCCCACACTGAATTTGGAACAGTAGGAACTGTCATTTATTTCTGGTGGGAATACAAAATGGTTCAGCCAATTTGGAAAACAGTTTGGCAACTTCTTAGAAAACTAAACATATACTTACCATACAACCCTGCAATTAATTTCTTTCGTATTTACTCCAGTAAAATAAAAACTTACTACCACACACAGACAAAAAAAAAAAAAACCTACACAGATGTGAATAGCAGCTTTATTCATAACTACCCAAACTTGTAATCAACAGCAATATCCTTCAGTAAGTGAACGGATAAATGAACTATGGTACCTCAGACAATGCAATGCTGTACAGTGCTGAAAAGAAATGAGCTATCAAGCCATGAAAAGTCATAGGACAACCTTAAATGCATATAATTAGGTGAATGAAACCAATCTAAAAAGGCTACATACTGCATAATTGTAACCATAGACATTCTGGAAAAGAAAAAAAATACTATAGAGGTAGTAAAAGGATCACTGGTATGAGGGGTTATAAACAGGAAGGAAAGAATAGTCAAAGAACAGAGGATTATTAGGGCAATGAAATTACTCCATATAAAGCTATTGTGGTAGATACATGTGTCCCAAACTCATAGAATACACAACACCAGGTGTGAACCCTAATGTAAACTATAGACCTTAGGTGATAATGATGTGTTGCTATAGGTACATGCATTGTAATAAACCACCCTGGTGAGGAATGTTGGTAACAGTAGAAGTTATGCATGTGTGGTAGTGAGTATGTGGGAAACCACTTTTTGGCCAATTTTGTTGTACTTGAAACTACTAGGAAATAAAAATCATTATAAAAACAAATAATACAGAAAAGGCATTATTAACAACATCACAAAAATATAGAAAATGTACTTGAAGGAATAAAATATCTTGGCCAAGATCACACAACTAAGAGGACACGTCTGCAATTCAATGAAACTCACATTTGCCTGGTCCACTGTCTCACTTCTTGCATACTTCATTCTCTTGCATTTGAGTGACTTAGCTCTGTGATCTACAGTCTTCTCTTACTTCTTTACATCAACATGGAGATGGTATATCTTGATCCAGTTTAGATCTAATAAATTTCACTATTAACTCCCTGAGAAATCTTTGTTATTTTTTTTTTTTTTAGTTGTAAACGGACACAATACCTTTAATTTTTTTCATTGGTTTTTATGTGGTGCCTCACACATGCTAGTCAAGCGCTTTACCACTGAGCTACAATCCCAACCTGAAGGAAATCTTGAAATAGCAGAGGAGTGGTCTTGAGAGAGAAAAACAAGGAAAATCATTCACTCCTGAATAATACCCCTTAAATTTGGCCTTAAATTTGGAGTTGGAAAATTTATACTCTCAATGATAAGCTGGTCAAATGACACTTGTACAAGTAACAATAAGTGTCTTATGGAAAGAATTATAAAAGCCTAAAAAGACTATTTAAATATCTGGATTAAAGTTTCCATTTCTCTATCACAAGTTAACATTTCAGTCTAAAATGTGTAGGGACACTGGGCATTGAAAGAGAATGAAGTGTCAGCAATTCTGGGTCTAATTTTTTGAATGAACTGTCTGCTGTGAGAAAGATGTTGAGTCATAGGAGGTCAGCTGATGCTGAGGCAATCAATGCAATTGTCATTATCAATGGGTGAGTCGAGGCTGACGACAGTAGCATGACAGCCTGGAAACATAAAACCCATTCACTACAGAAGTGAGAATCTGCATATGCACAAACTGCTTTGTACATTAGACCACTATTCTCCCAACTCTGTAAACATAATCACCTGCAGTTGCAGACTCTAAACTTTTTGTCCTTGATGATAATGCTTGAAGCAGAAATGACATGAGCAGATTTTCAAAAGATGTTTTAGGAGAAAAATGTAAAGCCACAAAGAGCTTAAGGAGAAGGTTTGAATTCTCCAAAGAATGAGCAGCGATTTATACTTACCAGAGCACTGGTTTTAATCAGGTAGTTTTCTTTTGGAACTGCATTTACCTCCATATGACATTTTTTAAAACCTCATTATTAGCATGCGATAAGTTTCAAATCTTATACCATCCTTAATTAAAGTTGTAAGGTAAACCATTTCTTTGGAGTACATTCTATTATATGAAATTGCATAACATCTTTTCTTGATATTTCAGATTCAATTGAAGGAGAAGAAATGATTATACAAATAGTAAAAAAGAAAAAAGAACAAGACAAAATTAAAATAGAAGGAGAGTAAATTTGTCCTTTTAGTTATGTTCATGACTTTGGGATACTAATATATTTGTGGTAAAATACACTTGAAATTAATTTTAAAGTATTACTAAGGTACTATTTCTAAATGCAAACTTACTGTCTTTTTCTAATTGTCACAATAGAGAAACCAGTTCATTAATTCCCACAATATCTCAGATGTACAATCAGAAGTATAAAAGAATTAATCTTTATATGACCACATATAGCCACAACCAAAAAAATTTCCCTTAATGGTTTAATGGTTTTATATTTCATGTTTATCCTTCATATTCAAATGTTTTGTATTGCATATAGAAGACAGTAAACAGTACTTCATATACTGAGCTACTTGCCTAAGGACAGATTTTTGTATTAGGGTCTGTGATACTCAAAATTAAATGTTTCCATGGTTTTCTCTCACATCATTAAAATTCTTCACTAAGCAAAGTAGCACTTTACAGGTATCATGGATGGTCAGCAGAATTTTATTGTACTAAAGAAAATGGATTAAGAAAAAAAAATCACAGTTTTCATAACACACCAGGAAAGAAGTAAGGGCCTCCAGGTTTCCAGTAGAATAAATGAGAACTTTTCCTTAAGTGACAGTGACATCTTTAATTCCTAAATTTCACCTCCAGGAACCTCTCCTGAGACATTGACTCACTGTGAAGGGCAGGTATCATGGCTCTTCATTTCTTTAAACAAAGGCAATAGTGACACATTCCACATATGATATTAGTAACTCTTTCCTTTATGAGTGGAAACTGGATGGTCTGGGCAACTTGATCAAAAAAAAGCATCTATCTATCAACATTATTTTGAAGTTTGGCATAAATAGGCATAGATAGGAATAAAGGGTTGAGGCAGTAAAATTAAATTTTTAGTCAGCTTCACATCAGTTCATATGAATGCTAAATGTGAGTTCTTCTCAGGCATAATTAGATTACTACACGTTCATATTCAGGGAGCAATTTTATTTCTAGGATTGGAGATGAGAATGTCTATCATTAACTCACTTCTCCACTCTGCCTTACAATCTGGCAGTTGCCTGCCAGGCCAAGAAGATGAGTTCCCTCAAAGAAGAAGATGTATAAAATGGAGACCATTTCAATGTTTGTCCCTGTGGAGTCAGAGATATTCTAATCCTCCTAATTTCCAGGAGGCTGCTCTAGAAGGCTTTATCAAAGACATTATTTATCGACAGTGAAAAATAAACACAGAATTTATAGTAAAAGGTAGGGAAAAGAAAGTTATTTCTAACCTCACAGCCAGAAACTTCAGAACCCTTTCATCCTGCCTCATATTTTGCAGATGAAGAATCTGAGCTCAGTTGATTGAGAAGCTCCCCTAGCTAATTATTGGCAGAGCTGACCATATAAATATCCTGACTCCCACTTATGCATGCTCCTCTGAAAAACACTATCTTCTTTGAAACAAAGGGATATTTCATAACAACAACAGAATGTGTTCAAGGAAATATCATTTGTCCTGAATCCAAAATTCCTTGTGAGTCTAACAACCTTTAATTTAGACCTGCATGTCTATTGGAGCTCATCTCTTAAATATAAAATAAGAAAACAATTTACCTGAAAGGAAACAGAGTTGCTGCTCTACTGGATTACCAAGATGGATTTTCTGGACACATAAACATTTGCAATCAAGGAGTCTCACTTGTAACCCAAAACTGGTACCAGATCAAATAGCTTCATATTAACCAAGAGAATTTCCACTTATCTTAATCATCCACTTAAGGCTATATAACAGAAAAAGTATGAAAAGGTGGCTAATATGCAAAAAAAGGATAATTTAATGTTTCACTGACCCAGAAGTGCCAATGTAAATAACTAAAAAGAATATTTAAAAAATGTAAGTCATGCATAAAGAAATCATACCACTTGAGTAGCTGAAATCAGCTTTAGCTGCTAGGTCTTAGTATTAGGAAATTTTTCATAAGAAAAGTGATATCTCAACTTGTAATTTCCAATTGCAAATAAAATACTACAGCTGGAAAAATATACATATTGGAATTCATAAAATTCCCATGAAAACAAGAAAGGAAGTATCATTGCTTGAAATCAATGTGGAAAAGACATTAGGTTCTGTCATAATCTAAACTGAAACCTGATATCTTTACCCTATTATTAATGTGGAAATAGTGACTTAACAGGTTAAAAACAATTGCATAAGAGCAGTTTTCAGCTTGTAAAATGCTAGAGGCTAAGCAACCAAAAGAAGCATTAAAAATAATGTTAGCACTATTAAGTAGATGGCATTTATATAATCGTTCTTTACAAATATGAAAAAGGAAGTCATACTTTAAAAAAATTATCAAGAGAAAGTAAATGTCTCTTTGAATAATAAGAACTTCTCAATACTTAATATACAAAGATTAGACCCATGATTGACTAACCATAAAATACTTGTATTACATTCTTAGGTGATACAGGATGGAAACTTGAGTGAAAAAGCAATTAATTATTTTCTCAATAACTCCTACTTTTTGTGCATCTGCCTCTTAGGAATCCAGTGAAAAATTCTTTTTTAACATTTACAAAAATACCTTGAATTCTCTGACAGAAAAGGACACCACAAAGGAAAGATTAGTAGCTTATTAATAAGTGAATATTGCCCAATAAACTTCTTCATGAACATCCCCAAACAAGGAAAGGAATAAGAAAAGAAAACCACATATCTTGGATGACCTCTTTAGTAAACCTCAAAGAGTCAATGGGAAGGAAAATCTGAGAGGCTGGGGGGTGTTATAAAAATTGAATCATGTACCTGACTTTCAATTTTAAGAATGTTTTTCCTTAATCTCTCTGGTAAAAGCCATTTATTTATATTTTATACAAGTGCCTTATGAATAAGTCTACTTAATTAATTTTTTGCATATTATTTCCATATTCCATATTCTTCTATTGTCCTTCCAGTCAGCAATCTATAGATTAGCTACAATAACTCTCAATTTTGTATTATTTTGCTAAAATTTTTCAACTTTATTTCCATTTTGGTAAAAGAAAGTATCGATGTGAGTTTTTTTTTTTTCTTCTTTTCTCCATGAAATCATATTTCGCTGTGTTGGTAAAATTGGTGAACAGAAAGTACCTCTGGCTTTGTGGGTAGGATTAGAGATTTAATCCCTCACAAGGGCCATATGGGAAGGAATACCACCTTTGTGTTACAATCCAACAAACCATCTCCTCCACAAGTCTGCAAATTCTATAAAGAAACTCATTTTACTTCTTGTTGTTTGGGTTGGGAAATACTCAAGGAATGTTTATTGAGCATCTTTATTTATTTTTATTTGAATACTTTATTTTCCAAAGCCAATATATACTCATGTGGCTCTGATTATTTGGCTATAAAGAGCCATGTGTTTGACAGAAAATGCTCTTGTTAGATAACTACCTAATTTTTCCCAAGAATTCTCTTTTCCACACATGATTTGTGAAGAATTAGCAGCCAATATACCTGCTTGTTTGTTAAGATGCATCTATACACCTCCAACCTACTCAGCCAAATAATTTTGGTTCCCATTTTTGTTGCAAGAGAAGCCTAAAGACTTTCTTTACTCAGGAAGGAGATGAGGGAAACACCACTGGGAAAATTATTCCTCCTGAAGAAGCAGAATCGGCCTTTTTCTAGGAAGCATAGAGTGTCTTGACACTTGGAAGCAAACACAGTAGGGCATTTCCCTTTTCTAACGGTTTACAAGTTGGTGTGGATAAGTAACATATTCCAATGGGAAGAAGCCAAGAAACCTGAGTCTAAACAATGTAAATAGATAACTAAGCATACACAAAACTAAGCTTGGGGTTTATTTATCTCAGAAGCCACTTGTCAGCTGCTGTATTTTATAGTTTCTGCCAATATTCAGAATGTTTATGCAGAAAGATGCCCTTCTACCAGCCTCATCTTAAGAGCAAAATTGCATGACTGCTTTTGCATCTACCTACAGATATATCCAGTAAATTTAAAATAGGTTTAGATTTTATTTGATATAGGGTTGTATCTTTTAACTGAATATTTGACATGGTCCATTTTAAAGCAAATAACATTTCATTCTGAAATTCTGTATAAATATGAGAAACAAATGTTGGCAGTAAAGCTAATAGAGTACTTAATAATGACATATAATTGAAGATGAGTCTGTTGTGTTAATAAGATCTTGTAGGCAAATGAGTGAAGGCTAGAATCTATGTTGCCAAGATTGAGTCAAACTGGGAGCCTAGAGAGAATTTCCTTTCAGAGAAATCTTTAAATTTGTAGTTTGGAGCCTGAAGGACCTGAGTGGAAAGTAATCCAGCCCCTGGCAAATCGTTTGAAGATGTCAATTGCTATAAACAAGTTTTGCTAATCTGGAAAAAGTAAATAATTCCTACCTAAAAGGAGTGTTACAAAAATGAAGTGGCATTAAAGTAGGAAGTGGGTTACCAAAAAAAAAAAAAAAAAAAAGCATTTGTCAAAAATACTTACAGTATTATTTATCTCTCTCCTTCCTATATCCCTTCCTTCTTTCTTTTATAAAAGCAAAAATCAATTTAAAAATCTCTTTTGCTTAATATGTTGAGGACCATAGCTTTGGGGAGCTATAAGCTGTCTGGTTATCTAAGTTCTTAGACCTTTCTTGCTTGACTGGGTAAACCAATGTTTGAGTAGAGTATGCATATTTGGGTGTGTTATGAGGATAGGGTGTAGGACAGTACTTTTAAGAACCTCCTTTTCTCTCCTTTATTATTAATTTTCCTGCCCAGTGGATCAGCTTACAGACATTTTGTTTTTTCTCCCATCTTAAAACTATAAGTCTTTTGACCTCACTTCTCACTCCTCACTTCTCACTGCCCAGTTCCGAGTTCCACTTAATTAGGCAGCTCTTCCTCCACAGATTTGTCTCTTCTCACTCTAATTTCTCTACTCCTGAACTCAAAGAATCCTGACATTATACTCACTATTCCACTTAGATTTCTCTCATGGAGGTCACTGATGATTATTAATTTGCAATCCAGTGGTGCCTGGTATCTGTCACCTTTTGACTTAGTTGTTCATTCCCTTCTCCTTGAAACAAGTCTTCTTCCCTCGACTCCCAGGACACACATAGTCCTGATTTTCCACCCACTTATTGGATGCTCTTCTCAGCTTCTCAGATAGCCTCTCTTCATCTCCTTCACCTCCTACAGGTTCCAAGTCTCACATCTCTGTTGTTGATCCAGGTGTTCAATACCATTGGTAATCCTGTTGAGCCTTAGCATTAAATATCATGATCAAACTTTCAATTCCAAATTTACCCATACCCAATGCCTCTCTTGAACTCTAGACCTTTACATATCCAACTTTCTGCTTCTCATTCTCACTCAGCATCTCCATTTAGATGACTAGTAAGTCTCATTTAACATATATGAAATCTAATTCTTAGTCTGCCCCTAAAACCTTGCCTCTCTGTAGTTTTTACCATCTCAGTGAAAGGAAGACTGATGGTTAGACAGGGTAAAAGCACTTGTCCATCTCAACATAGTGAATGGCAGAGTTGAACTGTCATTCTTCACAACTATCAGCAAATTCAAATCACCCTCAAACTTAGTGAAAATATTAATTTTCCAGGATGCTCCTTTGAAGGGTGTCATGCAGAAGAAATTAGGTGGGGTTGAGGATTTGTTTTTTGGTGTTTTTTTTTTTTTTTAACTAGAGCTCCAGGCAATTCTTTTTATAAGTCTGAAAAAGACTACCCTAATTATTCTGCCACTCAGTCACACATTTTGATATTATAAATTGACAATGACAAAGAAAATTGCTGATCTATAGAGTACTCCCCACTGCACCTGACCTTGCCAATCAAGATGAATGCCTTTGGCAATCATATTATGCTACACAACAGACTGCCACAGATGTTCCTGTGTGTTGCATTTACATTTTATTTTTTAAATATTTTAGCAGCAGTAAACTAGTTCTTCAGGTGCATTCCATTCCCTCTTATTAGGCCTTTACTAATGAGGTGCTGAAAATTATAACTGAAAAGAAAGAAAAGGTTCTAAGTCACTTAAAGATTTAGCAGAAGTCTATAGTGTGCAAGTGTTTCTCTGTTGTACACAATTTCTTGACTCTCCCATCTGGCACCTGTAGTGACCTGAATGACCATCCAGTGAGAAGATGATGAGAGGTGTGTGGCCCTCACACTGAATCAGTTTCCTTACTGAGAAGACAAAAATAGAATTTGGCAAAATAACACAAGTAAGTGTATGAACAAAAGGTACTAGTGATAAAAATATATAATTATATAAAAACATAGTTAAAATAATGAAGAAAGCAATTTGTTAAATCCAAAAGAACACAGATTGTTGAGCTGACTATTCAGGAGTAAATTCTACTTCTCCTTTGGTAAAACCTCAGAACCTTCACTGACAAGGAATGTAACTGTAATAAGATGTATTTATGGAAAACATTCTGGGACTGATGGATGTGAACAGACTCTGGGGTTTAAATGGAGTTCATCATAAGGAGGAACTCAGATAACAAGCAGGGTTTCCACTTGCACCTCCACAGGTGCATTATGATGACTTGCACTCTAATTTCTTGAGGAAGAAATCAATTTAAGCTCGTTTTGCTCTTTGTCTTTAGGCATATGATCTGACTCTGGATAGCAATTAAAGGCACTAATGAGATAGGTCATAAAACATTTTTCCTGTTAATAATCATGCAGACCCACTGACAATTCAACAAACTAACATTTTAATAAGTTCTAATCAAAGATCAACACACACACACACACACACACAATTCATGATTTGGAGAGGTGGTGTTTATTCTTCATATTGTGATTTCATTACAAACTACATTTCTCAGTCTCTTGAACAACAGGATACAAAAATGAGGATCTTTTAGTAGTTATCTAGGTTACCCAACCCTTTGGCCTTGATTTGGAATTTGACAAGCTGTTGGTTTCTCAATTCCCATTGGTAAAGTGACAAAAAAAAAAAAAAAAAGCATCACAAATGGCTTCCAGGTAACTGAGAAGAGTTTCTAACAAAGAACTTCAAGGAGTTTCAACACTTATATTTACATGGGCTCTAATTAGTGCGCAGCACTTAGTTGAGCCCAAGGATTCAATTTCAAAAGAGCAATAATTGTAGGAGTGAGCTGTGATCTTCATCTTTGTAAAGACCCAGGTGGGTTGAAAATTCTCATAGTCTCAAACACTTTTATACAAGCACTAGAAATACTACTGTTTTAAGAAGAATGGGGAGTTTTAGTAAGAATTATAAAGGAATAGAATTCAAAATAAAGAAAAAATGTCTTTAAAATTTGGTTGTAGCATTATGGGACCCCATGCAAATATATAAAGTGTAACAAGCATAATAAGAAAAGACATTGGTACTGAATAAACAGAGAAAGCTTTTCTGAAAACTGAAGAATAAACAAAATCAATGATTAATAATTAAAGATATTTATTAACAACAATGAAAAAAATTAGCCTTTGCATTCTTCTGTTTAATTCAATACCTACTATGTGTACCTGCTGGAAAACAGCTGTGCCTTGGAGAAGTTTAAATTCTAATCTTAATGAAATTTATCTGAAATTTATCTGAAAGGACTTATTCCAGAATCTTAAAAAAATACTTTACAATTTGCTAATAAATAGTTTCTACTCTCAGCTATTTGTATCCTAAGGACATGAGCTCATTGATAGGTAACACTTTGCTAAGATTCACTTGCTAAAATTCTTTTTTATACAAGAGTAAAGACAAGCAGAAAATATGACAGGGGAGAGAGAGGAGTATAATTTATATATTGGGATGGAATGGATGGTGTGAAGTGGGAGTTGGTGGTTCTGCCCAGAAAAAGCACAATGCACATAACTTCCTTGGTTCCCAATATGTGCAGCAGTGACATCTAGGAAATAATACATGTAATAGATGGATTTCTTACTAGATAGAAATATAAATTATGGAGTCAGACTCCCTGAATCTGAATTCTAGCTTTACTAAGAATTTATATAGCCTGTGTTATTTAAACCCTGTCTCTCAGTTCCTTTATATACAAAATAGCAATAGATAGTAAAAATCCTTCTCTCTCCCTGTATCCATGCCCCTTGTAGCTTTCCTGTTTATTGACATTCTCCTTGACTATAAAATGGCCTTAAGATTCCTTTGGCCAAAAGAACTCACTGGAAGTGACACTAAGTTCCAGGCCTAGGCACCAAGAGGCATTGTTCTCTTTTACCCTCTCCCAGGCCCTTGCCTTTCTTTCAGGATCATGATGCTTCTTTCATGGGGACAGGGAATCATTTAGACCATAATCAGTGAGCTAGCTTAGTGGTTTCAACAAAAGTCCCAGAAATATAGCAGAGTTGAGCAAAGATTAGCAAATATGCTTATTTGACTCACATTCGACAGAAGACACACTGGCCTGGCTTACATCAGAACTACCCAGTTTACTTATAGGCCAGTGAGTAATAGTAAGTGATTATAGTCTGAAGCTACTAAATTTTAGGGTGATTTCTTATGCAGCAAAAGATACTCATACACAGGGTGAAGATTAAATATAATGGCACTATGTAAATACTATCATTTAAAATATCATTTTACAATTGAGGCAATTTGTCTAACTATCTATAAATCAAAGCCTGGTAGCCTGCTTGCCAGTTTTGTGTGCTGGTGAGGGACAATGGCACAGAGGCTATGTACATGTCATCCAGCCCGGTAGGTTCAGATCTCTAGAGTCCCCTCACTTCTCTACATGACTTGCATCAGAGCAGAAGCTTTGTCTAAATAGCTCCAAATTCACTCACTAATTGGCTAAGAAATTAAAAATATATATTAAACGAAGAAGTAGAAAGACAACTATTTGATCATCATCTTTATTCATGATTCTTCTCTTCTAATAGTCTGGTTACTATCTTGATTCCTATAGTCCCCAAAAAGTAGCATCTCAAAGCAAGCAATTCAGATGTAAAGCTGAGAACTAATCTGATGAATAAATTTTCTAATACACAGTAGTCCTATTGAGGTATTCTCCTTGTCTGCTCAAGCCAGCAGCATAGAGACAACCACTGTTCTTGACCAGATGGTCATGGTACTCCTTCATATTTTATTAAGTCATATCACTCTTAATAGCTCCTTGAGCTGTGTCACATTTTCTTGTGCCTTGTCTCAATACAAACCTTACTCCCAATCTACATGTCCTTTTTCAATGTGCTGTAATTCAGGAAAGTGGTTTTGTGCTGATACATGAGATGAATTGTGAATATCCTGCCAAGTCAATTTTATGAATTTCAGTATGAGTCTCTTGTCTTTGCTTTATTAAATTAGTTCTTGGGAATTTTAAGACCTTTTACAGAGGATCCAAATGCCCTTTGGTAACCACCACCCACATCTTTTTTTATGATGTTGCTTCTTTTAGCTAATGTTTTCTTTTGTAAGTATGAATTTAATTGCAAAGAACATTGGTGTTCTCTCTCTGTCCCTCCTACCCTCCCTGTCCCTGTTTCCAATTATAAGTGAATTTGAGGTATGGTTTCTATGTCTCTACCTCAGTGTACATGCATGAAATTGGACATCCAAATAATGGTTTGACTTAATTGCAATGTTATAAAAAAACAAGAAAAATTATCTTGTTCCTTTTTAAAAAATCAATGATGTCAGACATCATTTGAATGTACACAGCAAGGGCTGTTTCACTTTGTACTAGATTCTATCATCCTCAAAGTCTAGAGTACCGCAAGTCATTACACACATAAAATATATCCTGCCCAAATAATAATGTATTTGGAGATTTAAAGATATAGCACAAGAAAACAAATTTCTGAAGTAAGCATTGCAAATATTTGTATCACTGGAAGACAATTTTCTCTATTAATGTTTTCATGGAACTTAAAAGTCTCATCAAATTTATTAACTAGCATGTTTCTCACTTTGGAATCCACATGGTTAGATTGCATTGAAACAAGTTATTTCACCTACTGATAAGGCAATAAATTCATGTAAAAATTCACAAGACAGCCTTTCATGGGTTGGTAAAGAACTGGAAAGGTAGGGGAGCGGGCTTTTCTTTATGTTTAAATGACAAGTTGGTTTTCTCTGAGCTGCTCACCTGCACTGGGTTCTCTCTCTCTCTCTCTCTCTCTCTCTCTCTCTCTCTCTCTCTCTCACACACACACACACACACACACTCATACACAGTCACCATGTAGCTTTACCCTATCAACAATTCCTTAGTACTAATGAAACACTATGACCTTCTTTAAAGTATTTTTAGAAAGCCATGGGAAAGTGACTTTCAACTGGCTCTACTGACCCCTCATTCATGAATAATTAATTCCTAGACTCTTGTCAAACAGCTGGTCCCAGGAGTAGGCCAGGAAGAGTTTATGCAGGAATTTCTTCTGCCTGGAATGAGGGTAGGAGAATTGAGGGAGAAAGCACCAAACACCAAAGAACTTTGGACCTAGATCTAGGAGAGATTTTAAAGAATAAAGCCTGATCTTTTTCTTTTATATTCTCCACTCTGAGGATCCCATTAAAACCTAAATCACACAAAATCTTCAAATGCCCTCTTTTCTCACTCAGAGTAAAAAGCAAAGTCTTTCAATGACCTACAAGGCCCGATGCTGCTGCCCTCCCCCATCCTTCTCCACCTTTGTCCTCATCTTCTGTGACTTTCTCACATTGATTTCCTTCCTACCATACTGACAGCCTTGCAAACACATACTCCCACTGCATGCATGATGTTTGTGTTTGCTATTCTCTCTACCTGGAACCCATCCCTCCCCATTTCCACCAGGCTCCCTTCTCAGTGAGCTCTTACCCTCACCACTGTGATGGGAGCTTTTTAAAAAGTCCACTGCCTGCATGCCCTATCCTCTGTCCCCTTTCAGTTTTATTTTATTTTTGCACTACATTCATCTTCTTCTAATATAACTTATTATGTTTGTTTGTTGGTGCTCACCTCTTCCCATCAGAATTCCCGCTTCATGTGCTCTATTTCTGTCTTTCACTGTCATGTTTCCAAGGCCAATAATGCTGCCTGGCATAGTGGAACTTAGCACCTACTGAATGAATGCATGAATAACTGATGCTCAAAGTAGTTAATGATTTACACAAAGTCATACCTTAGATCAGCAGCAGAGCAGTACTAAATACAAACTTACATCCCCTTTACACAAATTAAACAACATAGTGCTAGCATGATAAAAACTTATTAATATAATACAGATACCAATCTGAAACATAAGTCTATGTTGATATTTATCACTAAAAATTTATCTTTTAATCTCCTGACCACCTTATCAAACGTAAATTAGAATCTCTATTTTACAAATTGTAGACCTGATGGTCAAAGTGACTAAAAGAAAAATTAGGTTTAAATTGGAAAGAGATCTATTAAAGATGATCGTTTGTCCTCTAGATTTTGCAAAAAGTTGCATCACAGAATTCTCAATTCATAACTCTCTTTGTACCAAACTTTTAAAATGTACCCACAACTTTTCAGATAAATTCTTAGGACACCAAGCAAATGTCCATTAGTACCAGTTTAATCTGGATTTCATCCTTTATTTGGCTTTAAGCTTTTATGAACATAATTTTGAGGTCCAACAAGAGTAGTATAATAGTAAAATTATACTCTTTCTACATATTTTATGTAGGCTTATACATATGTGTGTGTTTGTGTTTAACTTTGTTTTATTTCAATTTGAGAGAATTTACCAGGCCTAATTAAATAAATCCAATCATCCACAAAGGCCTGTAAATTAAAAGCAAAAAATAAATAAAAAACTAGAAGAACCTCAGTGGATATCAAGCAAAAAGAAAGAAAAAGGGCTGCAATTTAAAAAAAATATATATTTGCTGGGGAAAGTGCAAAAGTTATCCCAAGAAATTCTAATAATGTTTAATACTACCTGCTAGCTGCTAAGATTGTTCTCGCATGCAAACTATCCTTCTGCCAATTCAAAGGTCTAGGAGAAAAAAACTTAATAGCCTTCATCTGCCTTAATCACCTATAGTCAAGAGGATTGGGTGAAGAATTTCACTGAGTTCAGTATGCAGGTCTCAAAGGGAGCAGAGTATGTGGAACAATGAATTCATGGAATTACAAATTACCCCAATGGCAATCCCAGGAGCCATGACTTTTTTCTTCCCAATGTTTAGTATCAGTATAGCTTGTTCTTCACACAGCTGAGGAATGATGGAGAGAAGGCTCCCACAAAACTTGCATAGAGCACTGCCAAATGAGTCTCCTATTATTGTCACTTGCCCACCAATTTTACTGGACATCCAGGTTTAGAATTTCATTCAACTTGGTTAAGAAGGCCCCAGCGCACAAGATGAGTTACTTCTTGGGGAAGACCACCATACAAGCACATATATAGAAAAAGAGGGGCTAAGCCTCATCAGCAAATTCTAGGCAAATAACTGACGAAGTTAGTAATTGAAGCAAAAGAAAATTTGATTAATTACAGTAAACTTTAACTGAGAGTATTATCAAAAGGAAATATCTCTTTGTTATATATTCCAGGAGTGTGACATATGTTTGGTTTGGGAAATTTTATTTTTTCCAGTCACTTATAAACTACTAAAATATGTATGGGTTACTTACTGGCATTTCTTAAAACCACTCCAACGAAGCAAATATAAACATCCAGTATGTTTGCTTAGTCTAGCTTTTATGTATACTTGTAAGATACTCATAAACATGTAAATATATAAAATATAAGAGATTTGATAACTCTAAAAATTAGAAAATCTGGGCCTTAAGATATACCCAAGATACCTGTTATGGTCTGATGGTTTGACCTAATCACCCTGAAATTGATATGCTGATATCTTAACTCCCATACTGGTGACATTATGACGTACAACCTTCAGGAGTTATTAAGTCATGGAACAAGAGCCCTCAGGAGGGGATTATGCAAGAGGCTTTATACAAGAGGCCCCAGAAAACTGCCTTGCCCCTTCTTGTATGTGAAGATACAGGAAGAAGGTGCCTACTATGAAGACCATGTCCTCATTAGACACAGGAGCTACAGGCTCCTTGATTGTGGACTTCTCAGCCTTTAGAACTGTGACAAATAAGTGTATATGGTTTATGAGCCAAAATGTATACGGATTATAGTTTTATTTTTATTACAGCAGCCAACATGGAACAAGATATTATTTTAAGTGAATTCCTTTCTATCATGGCTAGATAAAATATTCTTTTGAAAGCCAGCTAAAATTTTCTCCCACTGCTAAATATTTAACAATAAGATCACAAATAAAAAATACACAGAAGTGAGACATAAGTAAACTGATTTACAAAAAGAAGCAGATTCTGGAGTCTTTTCTACCTATGATGCATTTACCACAAAGACATCTGGTTTTAAGTTTAAGAAAATTTACCTGGAGCAAGAAAGTGTATTACAATGCAGAGCAAACACTGATGATACAACAATAGTCTTTCTCAAAATTTTAAAAAGTTAGTTGACTCTAGAGCCCCAAGGAGAATGTTTACTAATGTAGTAATTAGGAAACATAATTGTACAAGAAATTACTTGCTAATAAAGCAGTACTAAAATTATCTTCTATGGTCTTAAACCATATATGCATGAGTTGTAGAAAAATATGTAGAATCTATAAACTTGCAAAACAGAGAGGTTTGTTTAGTTTGTTAGAACATTGAAAAACCCTTAACGAAATGAAAAAAAAGAATGAAGGGAAGGAAGGAAGGAAAGAAGGGACGGAGGGGAAGAGAGAGGGATGGAGGAAGCAAGAAAGAAAAGGTTTAAAAAATAAAGGAAAGAAAATTCATAGGATCTTAGGCTCCAAGTTCATCACTTCTATCTTTAGTGCCTTAAGGTATTGCCATATTTAAGTCGCTCTGTGGAAAAGAAGAATCATCTGTCAATCATTACATAAAATTATTTAACAACCAGTCCTGAAAGTGTTGCAATGTCATTTAATAAATTTTTATTTTTACACAGTTTTCCCAAGAAAACTAGTCAAAATTAAGCTTCCACTTAACCTTGATAGAGGTGAATAGCAAGGCTTTTTTTATTGTTTTTAATTTTTATTTTTTTTAATTTAAGAGTTTAAAATGCAGAAGCTCTATTTTAAGGGTCTGAGTATAAGAACCCTATACATTCCCATTTTCAAAGTATTAAAATACATAAAACGTATGTCATGAAATTTAAACTTGGTGACAGTATATAAAGGATGGAATCAAAGCTTTTATAGAATGTCTTCTGCTGCTACTTCAGCATCCCAGTTATGGGCATCACCGACATGCTGTTATAGTGTATGGTAGAGAGTTCTGGCAACAGACGGTTGATTTATTAATCTACTCAGCCTCTGCTGTGTCAAAATTGAATAATCTCAATAAATTATACATACTTTGCAGCTTATTTTTCTACACTTTCATCATCTTTGTGGCTTTTCTCTGAATAATTTCCAAATGTATTTCATTCCTCTCGGGCCTATCAGTTTTAACTTAGTTGAGCAAATGTCAAAGAAGACTGTTGTTAAGCTTTTAGAATATATTCAAGAATAGATCTACTCTGAAATTCATGACTTAAATGAAAGCTACATAACCTAAAACATGTAGCTCTACCAGGTTAGCAAGAGTGAATTCCTTTACTAGTGTTTCGTTCCATGTAGAAATGTTTCACCTAAAATAAATTTGTTTAATTTACTTTTCTTATCTGAACTGTTTGGGGAAGTATAAAGAAACCAATTTTGAATGTTCTTCTACAGTAATTAACTTATGAATAGTGAAAGCAAGTGTTTTTATTAGAACACACATCTATTATTAATATGACCTTTTGTTAAAACTTGTATATATCTGTACCAGCATATATACATACTACTTTTGTAACCTATGAGAGGAAGGCAGACATTTTTTTTAAATAATACATATACTTATTACACTGTTTTGACATCAATAATATTTTGGTGGTACAATCCTTTGTCTCTTCTTGCTCTCAAGCCTAAGTAGGAGGAAGAATCTGGTTTCTGTGCCCCCATTTAGCAGAATAACACTTAAGAGTGCTGTTTTTAATGTTTTATCTATTCCTACCTACAGATGAAGTGGGAGGAAAGAAAGGAAGGAAAACCGAAAATCAGCTCAGTCTGGAGACCATACAGACCAGCTGTTTCTCAGATTTACATCCACCCTATAGCTTAACACCCATTTAGTTAAACGGCTCCCAGCCCTACCACTGGCCTCTTCCACTGCCCTCAACCAGGGATACTTTAAACAAAGTGTGTACATATTAATATTTGTTAGCAAGTTCTCTGACATACCCTTCATCAATAAGATGCATTCACAATGTAATTTACTTCTCAAGGAAAGAATGTAGCTGAAATGATTGTGTGTAACTTCTTAGACCAGATATGGAAAGGTCATGGGGCCTCTCTCCCTTGGGACATGTACCTTGAAAACCCATACCTGTCATGTAATAAGTCCCACTGCTCTGAAGCTGCAATGCTGGAGAAATAATGTGGAGAGACCACAGAGAGAAAGTGGGACATTTAGAGATACCCCAACTATTTTTTGTTTGCAAGTGTTCAAATTTTCCCAGACAACATCAGCATCATGGCCAGTCTTGGGAGTTAGGGGCCCACAGGCTCTGGCCCAACTGTGAAACCACTGATGGAGCACAAGCAAGTTGTTCCTGCCTAGCCCTGCCCAAGGTATAGCAGTGTGAGAAAATTAAACTTTAATGTTACTGATTTGAAGTATAGTTTGCATAGAGAAACACAGAGCTTATCTTTACCCATAAAAATCCTCAAGCTTTATGTAGAAAATGGCTAAATCAACAGACTCTACACTATTTTGGTCACAACCCATAATAAATCTTTATTTACTTATTTGTTAATTTAATACATATGTGACTACATAAATTTATCATGCGCAAATACACACTTTTAAAAGGATGAAGTAAATTAAAATTTTAATATTTTCTCCTTATTCTGAAAAGGTTATCATGTTCATCCAACTTTGAAAACCTTGGGAGTTAACATGTGAATTGTTTAGGTAATGGCTCTGAAGTTCTAGGCGATTAGACAGCCTACTGATGAGGGACAGATGAAAAATGCCTAAGTTACGGGAAGCATGTTATGTATACAATATTTATGAACATCAATTTGGCAAATATCAGCAGCATTTAGAATGGAAGGAGGTCTTAGGAATTTTAATTAAAGATCTCTCAACTCTGATGTCAACTATGTGAGTAATTTATTACAAACATCAGTTAAAAGACAGAGATTCGTGAAGCATTATTCTTTTTAATAAGTTCAGCGGGGTTACAGGAAATCCTATAATAAACCCTACCCCAGTCACTCGTATTCAGTGATGCTTTCTAAAAATAGAGGGGTGTGGCACAGGATTTGAATCACCATATCACAAAGACTGTATGGGTTGGTGGTTAAATCTGGATTGAGTTTGATGTCTCCCACCTCTGGGCGGTGTATCCACAACTACTAACTCTTAAAACACCAGTCTCCATGGCAGTTAAGTGGGAATAATTATGGCATCTAAAGTTGTTATGATGATTAAATTAAGTATGGGACACTCAAAGCACCGTGTCTGGCCAGTTATGAGAGTTTTGAAAATATCAGCTTTGTTATTGCTATTCTAGAAATTATTAAAATTTAAAAGTGTAAAATTAATTTTAAAATTGTGTCTTGCCTATTCTTTCTGTTAAGATTAAGGCAGAAAACTAGCCCAGTCTCAAATACTTACTCAGTCCCAATCCCTCAATCCCTACACCCCGGTCCATTCTCAAACTACTTACAATACAGTAAATGAAGTACAGAGAAATGAAATTACTTTTCCAACATGACAAAGCTTATTAATGATAATGCCTATAACAGAACTATAGAACTAGATGCATAACAGAAATATGAGTGTACTTCAGAGTAAGGAGATGTGGAATAAACACCTTGGTGCTCTGGAGCAGTGCAAATAAAAAAAAATGTGTTTAACATTGTTTGTTATACAAATGTAAAGTAGTTACATTTTTAAAAGTCATATTAAAAACATTAGTATTTTTCAAATTATTTTGGTGACACATGAGATTTGAAGAATAATTTGGTGAATCACAACTAGCAATTTATAAGAAATAAATAGAATAGAACATAACATATTGATAAATAATCTTCATCTGTAGTAGTAAGATCCAAAATGGCTTATTGAAGTTTTTACAAAACACTGCACATATAATCACATAAAAATATTTCCCACTGTTTGAAAGTCACCATGCCACTAGTCCCCAATCTTCCAAATGCCTCAAAATCACCTACAGAATTTTCTAGACATATAAGATATGCAAAGAGAACAGCTTCTATAAAAAGGTCCACAGACATTCTTATACATGGAAAATCAAAACCTTTGGCACAGCACCACTTCATGACATATAAAAGAGCAAAATAGACGTATACATCCATCTGTCATCCATGGGTAAGCTAACAATCTTATTTCTCTTACACTGAAAAGATTTGACCAGAAAACTTCACATGCTGAGGAATTCTTCAAACATTTGTTTGATGCACTGAAAACTCCCAGATTCTTGATGAAATCACCAACCAAAAGGGGGCAGAAGTTGATCAATGACTCCCTTAAAAACTTTGCACCACTCTCTAGAGAGCAGTGTTGGCTAATCATGGGTGAAACTACCATTGATCTACTCTTATTTCCTCATCTGCAATTCACAGTCTGAAAATATGCTGCCAGGTGTCTGTCACTCATTCATTCATTGTTTCCTGAGCACCTACTGAATGTGAAGGCCTATATTAGAAGCTGGGGATGCAGTGGTAAGCAAAATGCTCCTGTCCTGGAACTGCGTGAGCTGCTCCATTCAAGTTCCAGGTGACAACATATGTCATGCATTACTTGAAGTACTGATTCTTTAAAGTTTTCATATCTGGTTGAGTATGGTAGTACACTCCAGTAGTCCCAGCTACTCAGGAGATTGAAGGGAAGTATCCCTTTAGCTCAGGACTCAAGACCAACCTGGCTACTACAGAGAAGGTATTAGTTGCTTTTATAGGCTGAGGAAACACAAATTCAAAGAGGATAAGCACTTCATTCAGTATTAACTAAGTAGTAGATAGTGGGACTAGGAATTGAATGTGAAAGGTTGACTTCCAAATATGGTCTGTTTCCACCATGTGGTCATGCTGTTGCTGACCCTTCCATTATTCCTAAACCAATGACGGCTTGGGATGAGGAACAGAGGATGAGGATCCAGGTGTGATTATTCCACAAGATCTACTCTGCTTTCAGTGCCTCTGTCTCATTGCGTTAAAGAAAACACAACCTTCTCCAGGTATTTCAATCATAAAGGGTTTAAAAGAAGAAAGAAGATACTTGGAAAACATTTGGAGTAGCTGAAGGAGGAAAAGTGAGAGGGCCCTATTGCACTCTTTGTTATAAACTCACACTGCCATTGCCACAATCCAGAGACCCAAAAGCTACTGCTTTCACCCATATGTACATATGCAGGTGCTTACTGGTGGCACCACAGTGTCATAAAAAGGGCTTCTCTCCACATCTCACACAAATGCCTCCTATTGAACAAATTTGAATTGCAGCAGAGGTTAATTGCGGTTAAGTCCGGTAAAGGTAGTTCTTTGCTTCCCAACAACTGGGATAGAGAGGAGAAAGGTCTGAAAACATGTCAGATGCCAAGGAACAATATTCAACACTATTTTGTGACCAATATATCCTTTGTTGCTTCTGTCCTGCCCCAAATTTTCTATGCCTTTTTTCAATAATCAATTTATCTTCTTGGCAATAACCCATCAATAATCTCTTCCTTATCTCCAGGAACAGTATTGCACTGTAGGACCCATACCTTAATCACCTTCTTCCTGTCCTTCTGTTTTATTAAGTTTTTTTTTTTTTATTCTGTGATGAAAGGACCGAACCAGAACAACTGTAGGGGAGGAAAGGTGTTTTTAGGGACTCATGATTTCAGAGGTCTCAATCCATAGACAGCAAGCTCCATTCCTTGGGGCTGGAGGTGAGGCAGGACAACATAGTGAAAGAGTGTGGCAGAGGGAACCAGCTGACATGATGATCAGGAAGCAGAGAGAAAGGTCTCCACTTGCCAGATAAAATTATATACTCCAAAACCACACCCCTGACCCCCACCTCCTCCAGTCATGCCCTACCACTTCAGTTACCACTCAGTTAATCTCTTTCAAGACTCTCATAACCCAATCATTTCTCCTCTGAAGCTTCTTGCATTGTCTCACAAGTGAGATTCTGGGGGACACCTCACATCCAAACCATAGCAACTTCTTAGCACCCCACCTAATGCTAGGTTGTGACTTTACTTTTGGAACTGAATGAAGCACCACCCTATAGGATATGAAACACATTTTCTTCCATAACCACAAAGAGGCCAGATGAAGCAACTGGAAGTTATGGGAAAGGTAATTCCCCACTGAATTATTGACCAATGGAAAAAAGGAGGCAAGGAGAAAACTAGAAGATAATTATCTTTTCTTTCTCTCCACTATATGCTACTCTAGGGTACAATATTTCCTTGCAAGCCTTATGGAAAATTCCTTCCTGCTTCTTGGACAAGCCTGCTGAATCACCTGTCATATTGCTTTGGGGCATCTTATGATGCAGTAGCCATCAAAGAAACACACAGTGTTGCAATGAATGACATCTGTTACTTACCTCAAATTGCTATGATTTTATCTGGCAAATAACTCATTAAAATCATAACCACTGCTTCAGGCTCCGCTTTCTAGGGAACCCAGGTCAAAGGCTATAGAATTGGCATTGTCAGCACCTGTAAAGTAGGAGTCCTAAGTGGAGTTATGCTTCATAAATGCATTGCAAAAATTATAGGTGTTCATGCCTCATTCAAGGCCAACCAAATAAAAATTGCTAAGGATGGGCACCTCAACATGCACGTTTCCACAGTAACATTGTGAAAGTTCATCAACTAACACAAATACAGAATTGGAATCCAAGTCCATATATCCAGTCCCCCATCTCAGCCCTTCAACAAACATGAACTAACTATCTACCAAGTGCCAAAGAATCTTATTGATATTGTGTATTTGAGAAACACTTATGACATCATTAAGCAAAAAAAAAAATCACAAACTAGGAGGAAAATACTGAGGAACTTGTTTGGGATAGCAAAACTAAACAGGTGTGATCAACACACAGCACAAGAAGACTAATGAACATTTTAGAAGTTATAGAAATTCATTCAGAATTTTTAAAGAGGTTAGTATGTCTCATTAAACTCTTTACCTTTCCTTTCAGACATTTTCTTTGAAAGAAAAGTCAAAAAAAGATTCAAAAGCAGCCAGCTGTGTAATATACATTGTCAGTAAGACGTGATACAGGCCAGGCTAATTGATCACTTTTCAAGGCTTAAGTGACTCATTCTTTATAATATGACATAACTGAAAACATCTTTGACAACACTGAAGTCGTTTATTGAATTTTAAATGCCAACTGAAAATTTAAATCATGCTTATTTTTCATAAGGTAATCCACTCACAATAGGCAATTCATGTGATCCCATCATGCAAGAAAAGCTCTGATGCTCTTCTGAACCTTCCACGACTGTGCTGACGCACCTGCCTTTTGGACAGGTGGTTGATAGGAGATAGGTTGTTGAAGACACCATTTGTCTTGTGTGTTTTAGATAGAAATAGACTCTCCGTGTTTATTCACTCAATGTTCTAAAGGCCTTTATGTCTCCGATATAAGCTCAGACTCTCCAGGACTCATTTTTTCTACCTTAAAATTGAGATAATCATAATTCCATTTTTAAACCTAACTTTCAGGATTGTATTGATGATTAAATGGAAAAATTACTATTTTATAAAACGAAATGCTGTGAACATGTGCTACTTATGCTAATACATTATATAGAAAACCTGCCATCAGGAGATACTGGTCATATCTTTTTCTTAAGTTTTGTACTACCTCCTGTTCTTATGTATAGAGGATTGATAGAAATGGAAGTACTGACAATTCATAGCCACATATGAGGGTGGGGGGGTGGTTAACCAAGTCACAATAGTACAGCAAAAATATGCAGTTCAAGACTTACTCTGGAGTCTTACCTCTTCCTTGTAGCTGGAGAGGCCAAATTCCATCCTTTTTAGCCTTCATTCTCTATTCAGTCAAGTGGGGAAAATAATGACTACTACTATGGTATTTAGTGATTTAAAAGGATGGTGTAGATGTCCAGGGAGATACCAGAACCAGTAAGACAAAATTTGTGTCTTCAAAGAGCTGAAAGCTACCACTTAATCAAAGAACACCTTTAAATAGTCACATTGTCAATAAACACAGATGTTTCTTTATTTAGTGAAGATCAGGGATCCAAACTTATCCAAAAAGATTAAGAGGCTCCACGTCCCCACTGGAGTAGCAAGTTTTATAGAAATTGCTAC
The DNA here is from genome assembly GCF_045843805.1 of Urocitellus parryii. Classification (NCBI taxonomy): domain Eukaryota; kingdom Metazoa; phylum Chordata; class Mammalia; order Rodentia; family Sciuridae; genus Urocitellus; species Urocitellus parryii. The sequence continues at coordinate 76,678,568 of NC_135538.1, read as the reverse complement.
TTATGGATTATACAAATTGAAGACCAGAGGAGACACTGGAATGCCTGTTCACCTGGACCACATATATGTGGCAGCCCAAGACTTTGTGGTGGGAGCAATGATTCTGGGTGTTGGCTTTTCATGTAATGGGAATTCTTGGCAAAACTTAAACCCTAGAAGAACAGAGGTTGGCTTACATATTGAGGGTACACGTTTGTGTCGAAAATAAGTCATTCAAGTGGGTTCAGATGATAAAATGGTATTGAATGAATACTGGCTTGCTTTCTTACTTGTTTGATTTGTCTAGTGAACAAATTATTAGTGACTACTTCACTAACTAGGTAATTCAAGGGAGTAAAAATAAGTGCCACCTAAATACACTTAAATGTTCACCTTTTTCAAATCCTTATGATGAATTTTAAGAAGCTAGCAGGCCAATGCAAAAGTAGTACCAGTTTGCTGCAGAATATCACAGGTTTTTAGTGTTATTAGCAGTCCTATGTACCCCAGTTAACGTTTTTTTCTGCCTACATTGTGAACTTGTTTGAATACTTCAGTTTTTGCTGTTGTTTGACTTTTGAACTTTTGAAGTATTTGGAATATAACTTCAAAAGTTTTCCACAAATGAAAGTGTGTGTATGTATGTTTATACCAAATCTAGAAGGCTCACGACAGACCTGCATAAAAGTATTTAATTCAGAATCACACATGTAAACATGTGAATAACTTAATTATTGTTTCCAATTTATCAAATTATATTTTTGCTGCTATTTATTAAGATAATTTTAATATCATCTTGAAATACAAACATTTATTTTAAGTGCTAATACAATGGTTAATGAAGGACACTTTTAAAACATATGCACTGTATTGATTTTCTTTGAAAGAAATGTAAATGTTAAACTAAATAAATTATCTATAATAGAAGTGATTAATGGTTTATGAGAAAGCTAGTTTAGTCAAACATTATATACAAACTTTGATACTACAGAATTATTACACTTGTAAAATTCTCTTATCTGCAATGAAGTTACATTCCATGGTGATTACATGCCAAATGTATTGTTATTAAGGTAAACGAACACACATATGCTTACATTCGAGCACACACACACAGACACACACACACAGACACACACACGCACACAGGGATGGTGTATATAAAGTGTTAAACATACTGACCCAAATAAGAACTCAGCAAAAGTCTGATCATTTCCCCATTTTTCAAGGAGGCCTGAAAAGATCACCGAGACATTGGCAGATCACAGTGAGGGAATTTTAACTAATTTCTCAAGGAGTCAGAATTCTGGTGTTCTATTACGTTAGCAAAAATAAAATAGAGTGGGGTGCTGGTATCTTATATCCTCTTTGTTGTAGATTTCCTCAAGCAACTCTTGAAATCTTATGTTAGTACTCTGAAATCTGCTTTTTTTTTAATGATAGCAACTTACCACAAAATATTCAATACTTTTGTGAATATGTCACATTGTTTCACTTTTCTTGATCAACCTCCCTGCTAACCTCCTTTCTCATGAGAATCACTATCAGCTATCTAGGTTAGAACTTTGGACAAGATTCAGGAAATTCACAATAGTTTTAATAAATGTGGTAGAAAGAATTAAAGTTTAAGACTAATAATTAAATGAGTTTTTTGTAGATGTTACATATCTATGAAGCATAGGATCCTTACTGTGCCAGATATCTAACTCATCCAGTAATTTTTAAATGGCACCTATAATTAAAAGCTTTTTATTTTCTTGTGATCACATGCAATAACATAGCAGGCACAGGGTCTGACAAGAGGGCAACATTCTGAAGTGGGGCCACTCCTGAAAAACTAACAATAAATAGTCACAACAGATACAATACCCCAGGACAAGACTATGCCCTATATGGCTTGACCAGCTAAGGATGCCAGTGAAAATGCTGATTTTTGCATTTTAGAAGAGATGATGGACAGATTGACCTTTCTACATTTGCTAACCTCAAATTGCAGAGAGCATTTCTTGCCTAATAGCTTCAAACCTTACTCAAAATAGGACCAACCTCAGTCTTTGTGCTCTTTCTCCTTAAATTTCTCTGAGTGATGTAGGTAGCAGATGATTAAAAGGAGAGAAAGGGCAGGGAAGTGGGGAACTACCCAGGACAACTGTACTCCTTCAACTTACCAGGTTTCCAGGTCTGGATTGGAACAGTACTAGAAGACCCATGGGAGCTGGAAGATATGCTTTGTGTTTCTCTTTTCCCTAAGCACCATGCCACATGAGATGTTATCAGCCCAGGCTGGCCCACCGTCCTCAACTTCTCAAGCTCAAGAAACAGGAAGAGACAATAGTTCATTCTTTCAAACACTACTTCCGTAAACATTGCCACTGTGAACATCTCTTTGCTATTGTTCAGTTCTATGAATTGGATAAGATAGGAATTTCTCTGCCTGGATTCTGTACTCTCAATGAGCAAGCAATCTCTGAGATCCTTCTCTTATATGTAGCAGTCTTCCTGATATCTCTTCACTCTTTTTTACATCTCTATTGACTCTTCACCAGTTAGATCTTCTACTTCACCTCTCACCTAGAATAAAATGGCATTCCTTCATTTATTTTTTTTTTATTGTTGGTCGTTCAAAACATTACATAGTTCTTAATACATCATATTTCACAGTTTGATTCAAGTGGGTTATGAACTCCCAATTTTACCCCGTATACAGATTGCTGTATCACATGAGTTACCCTTCCATTGATTGACAAATTGCCTTTCTAGTGTCTGATGTATTCTGCTGTCTGTCCTATTCTCTACGGACCCTTCATTTATTGACTCACCAAAACTTTAACAAACACCTTCTGTGTAACAGAGGCTATTTCAAACACTAAGTATCCAGTAGTAAACAGGACATAGTTGTTGTCTTTGTGGAGTTTCACTCATGGTGACAAATAAACCACAAACTAAGAATTCAATTGATAAAGCAATTGCAGTGACAAGTGTAATAACAACATGTATTTAAATCATCAGGGTAAGGGATTAAGGACTATTAAGTAAAATATTGGAGACAACTTTAAGTAGGATGGGGAGAAATATCTTTGAGGGAGTAACATTTTATCACTAACAAAAAATTAAAGCTGGAGATCAAAAGATCTGGAGGAAGAGCTCTCCAAGAAGGTGGAGCAATCACTATGAAGTGGGAAGGAGCTTGGTCACATTGGAATTGATTTGGCCAATTTCTTCATTACACTGCTGCTTTGTATTGTATCTGTCCATATGCCTGTGTTCCTTTTCAATAACAGCTACTACTAAAATAAGCCAGTTTCTGTGTAGCTCTGTAAGCCTTCACATAGTTTCCAGCTGATGGCATGAGAAACGGAGGACTGAATGTTCTGATGATGTCGAAGGCTGTGGATTCCACCTACCGTGCAGTACAGGTGAGTGCACAAAAGACCAGAGTGACAGACACAAATCCTCTTTTAGTCAGGTCTACCCCAGATTAAAAACACAACTACTTTTGCACAAATTGGGAGGGGGTTGGATTCTGGGGTGGTTTCAGGCGTTTGAAACAGCTGAGAAAGGAACTTTCACAACTGTGGAAAAGGCCGCAAAGACTAAGTTGTACTAACTTCAAGATGACAGTTAACCAGCACTGGTTACATAAGAAACATTTAAGGGAATTTAATGTGCTGCGGCAAACAGGGTTATAAGGCAATAAAATTCCAAGGTGCATTCTAGTTAAGTCCTAAAGATTTCTGCAGCAGTTTTGAAAAGAAAATGCAGTGCCCAGAGACTCAAGGAGAATTTTTGCTTCTGTCAGCCAAAACATCCAAACATCTAACCTTATCTTTTGCTATGAGTCCAGCAAAGAGTCAGAACATTTTTACATAAGGGCTACCTATTGGGAGCTCTATGTCTGTGAGGTCCCAAGAAGGCACATTTCAAGGGCTATTACCCTCATGCTGTTTCTCCATTAGTCCACAGGGTTCTTTATGGTGCCCCATGCAGAGATAAGACTGGTGAGTAATTAACCCCAAGGTAGCTGGAAAAATTCATTTTCAGCAAGCAAGTCCTACTTGCAAGTAGAACCTAACCTTCTAGAGGGTAATAGAACAGACCTTTCACTTTTTTCCCCTCCCCTCCCCCAGCTTTAATTGACAAATAAAATTTGCATACATTCAAGGAGTACAATGGGATATTTTGATATGTCTACATTGTAAAATAATTATCACAATCAAGCTTAATTAATATGTCTATGACCTCACTTTTCTTTTTCTTTTTGTATGTGGGTTTGCTGAGAATACTTAAGATGTATTATCTTAGCAAATTTCAAATATATAATACATTAACTATAATCTCCAGGTTGTACATTAGGTCTCAAAAACTTATTTATCTTATGTGAAAGGTTGCTTCTTTTAGTCTCATCTCAGGACTAACACGAGGCTAAGCACATAAAAGGCATTCTTGGAATATTTAATAAATGAACCATGTTTTGAAGCATTGCTGTCATGGATATTCTAAGTCAATGTAAGAATTTACCTAAAAGATAGGTATTAACAAATTAAAAATGCTCTTTTGTGCTGTATTTCATGAGCCTAAATATGTTTTAAGATTGCTTGGTAAAATAAAATACAGGACTCCAGTTAAATTTGACTTTCAGATAAATAGAGATAATTTTTTAGTATAAGTGTGTACTAAAAATTGCATGAAATACACTTTTAAAAATTACTATTTTCTGAAATCAATTTAGATTAAATAATATATTTTTGTTTCCTAATTTAGCAACTCTAACTCAACCTTTATGCCTTGAACCTGATTGAATTTGTTTCTCTTCTTTTCTCTGATGATTGAACTCAATAATGGCATTAAACTGCTTTGATAGTTTACTTATCCTCAATTAAAATGAAAAACATATAAACTATGATCTCCTTGATCTTCTTCAAAGAGATATGGAAAAAGCACAGAGCATATGTAATTCTGGATTAACACAGAGAACAGTCTTATCCACAGTTCCTGGTGAAGCTCATTATGTTGAAGTTTGCTCAAAGAAGAAAAATTAAAAGAATAGGATTTCAACTGGTTTCTAATGACATGGCCAGATGATGCCACAAAATCTTGGCATTACTGATAAGTACACACTGTGCTGGAAAATCAATAGTTTCTGAAGGGGATCCTGGAGAGAATTTTCCATTATTGACATTAGAAACAACTTAGCCCCATACTCGTAAATTCCTGGAGCTAAGGGTGCTCCACATCCCGGAGCAAGAAGGCCTGGTTCTCATCCTGGTTTCATAAACTGCTGAGCTGGAATTATTGCTTTTGAAAATTACTAAGGTTATCTACTTGTACAAACTGTGTTTTTAACTATTACAAATGCCAGTGATTAAGTTGGGGAAGTAATATGAAGTACTTGTTTCCCTCCAATTCAAGAAAGTCTGTTTGCAGAAAGATAACCATAGGTAAGCAGATAAATTATGAATTATATTAAATAATAATTCCCTGGAACTCTCCACTAAATATTAGACATTTTTAGTGTTAAAAAAATGTATTATCGCTCATTTGCAAACAATTCCCTAACAACTTTTGAGTGTTAATTCCTTCTGTTCTACAGAAAAACATGATCAATGAAACTTATCTGTCCTTCTCTTGGTTTCTTTTCTCTAAAACATGGAGTCAAAGATTCTCTAAAACTTTTTGAGTATATTACACTCTGTGACCTCCTCATGTTTTTAAGTCCAAAGACATTATAAACAAAATTCACTATTAATTTTACAAATGAAATATCCCCTAGAAATAGCAGGAAGTGACACTCTTCATTTTTCAATAAATCTTTTCTTTGAGAATAATTTTAGATTTACAGAAAAAAAAATGTGAAAATCATGCAGAGATTCCATGCCCATATACCCCATACTCAGTTTGTCCTGTTGGTGATATCTACAATAGTATGGTACATTTACCACAACTAATGAACCATATTGAAACATTTTATTTCATAACTCTTTATTCAGATTTCCTTAGGTTTTACCTGATGCCCTTTGCTGTTCCACGTGCTTCTCTAGGATACCACATTGCACTTAGTTGTCATGTCTGGTGAGGCTCTTTTTGTCTGTGGCAGTTTTCAGAATCTCCTTGTAATGATTGAAGAAATACTGATCTGGTATGTCAGAGAATCCCCCTTGGTTGAAGTCTGTGTCAAGTGCCATTCTTGTCCCATCATAATAAGGGTACAAACTATCATCATGACTTGCCACTATTGATGTTGACCTTAATTACCTGGCTTAGGTAGTCTTAGTTGGGTCTCTCCACTTGATACATTACTCTTTTCTCTCGGTTTCCATACTGTGCTCTTTGGAAGGGTCCCAATGCAGAGACCACACAAAACACTTGGGGAGTTAACCTCCACCTCCTTGAGGGGGCAGTATCTACATAGATTATTTGGGATTCTACACAGGAAATTTGTCTCTTCCCTCTTTTCACCTCTCTATTCAATCATTTATTTATTCTAATGTGGATGTGTGGACGTTTTATACTCTGGGTTATAATGCAATACTAGTTATTTGTTTTGTTGCTCAAATTGCTCTAGCTTTGTCCATTGGAACTATTTTGGTTCACTCCTGTATCTCTTTGACATGCTCCCCTTCCATTATTGCTTTCTGAAACTAAAACAATTCTCCAGGTTCCTCTTGTATGTGTATTTACTTCTCCAGCTCTAGATTTAGATTCAGCCACTTATCTAAGGAGTCCTGGTTACTGTATTGGAGAATATCATTAGAAACTAAGAGCTAGGTCCTGCTAAGTGAAAGCCATTGTGACATTAAACCACTTCTCTCTTCCCTTTCCTACCTGAATATATTAGCCCACTGACCAAAGAATATTCATATCACTGATGTCGAACTCAGTTCCTAGGAGGAAATCATAGTTTAGGTTCAGAAGTATTTGATGGCCTTAATAATACCTATCCTTCTTTATATTTAAAGACTATGATTTTAATTTCCTTTGTTTTTGTTTTTTGGGTATAAATTTTGTGCTTTATTTTTTTTTTCTTACTAAAGAACCTAAATGTTTAGGGAATGAGGTCCCTAAGAAAAGGAGGGTGGATTACTTCTTTCCAGGCTTAATTGGGTGCAGCCTGGTAATTCAACTTGAAATGGCAGGGTGTATCTAAGTCTAGGAGGAGTTTAATATATACTATCCTTATTCAACCCTTGTTTAAAATGAATTATGTGATGACCAAAGACATGTGAAGGATTGACTGTAAAAGAATGGAGAGGTTGCAACAAAGGAAGAAGAAAATGACAAATACCATTATCAAACCAAATAACTACCTTGTAATTTTTATGATGCATATGAGAAGGAAACTTGTTTTTAATATCAGGAGTGCCTCTTTCACAGAGGCAATGTCAAGCATGCTTTCTATCTAACGTCAAGGCTTTAAATGTTTTTAAAACCACAAATGTGCCCTATAGTAGCCTAGGCTTACCAAACTCTCAAGCTCCTAGTGTTGACAAAGTCTCCAAAATGAGATAAAAAAAAAAAAACTGGAATTAATAGTTAATGCATACCCCCTGGCAATGTGAAGAGGTGAGATTATATTATATGCTAGTCAAAACAGTGAAGCCTGGGGCTGGGATTGTGGCTCAGCTGTAGAGTACTCTCGCCGCCTAGCACATGGGAGGCCCTGGGTTCAATCCTCAGCACCACATAAAAATAAATAAAATAAAGATACTGTGTCCAGTTATAACCAAAAAATAAATATTTAAAAAAAAAGAGTGAAACCTTAGCATCCAGAGAGTGCACACACAGGAGTGCACACATGCACACACACATGCACATATAAGGTAAAATACATTAAGTCCTTTGATTGTTTTTCCTTCTCTGGAACTTCCCCTTCCAATTCCTGGCTACCAGTACTTATTGCCTTCCCCTCAAACACTCCCATAACACAATAGTGTCTCAAACACATAACATATAAATCACAGTGATGGAATCAGAGCCTTGGGTTCAGCATGAAAACCAAAGCCTACTCAAACTTACTAGAGCCCTGGAGTTCAAAAGACATGGTCTCTATGACACTGAAAACTAGCTGTCTTCTGGGTCATTTCACACTGCTAAGTTCATACACAGACAAAAATGTTTGTCACCTGTTGGCAAGATTCTTATGGAATTAATTGATTAGTCAGATAGGCTGGCTTAAAGCTGGTTTAACTGTAATCCAATGAGAATATTGCTGAAGGTTAGTCTACATGTACTGCCTTATGTTTCCTAATTTGGACATGGACGTGGTTTGGGATTCTGAGGACATCATTTTTAGCCAGCACACATACAAAGACAGCAGACACAAATCAATAGAAAAAAATAACTTCTTTTTATTTACAAAAAAAATCCAAATATTGGATGCTGTAAACAAAATTCACAATCTGTTCCCTCTAGCACTGATTCAAACATGTCAGTTTTTAAAAGTCCATTTTCCAACAACTCCTTTTCTGCCTGTGACACACTATAGTCAAAATATTCCAAAAGAGTGACCCAAGGTGCAGCTTGCTGTAGTAGGGTGCCTCAGAGTTAGGCATGGCTGTAGAGAAGTTGGAGGGAGAGACAGCCAATGGGCAGAGCCTCCTCTGTTCTGCAAAGCTTCACAGCAACTCTCACTAAGTTACCCAGACATCTTCCCACTTTGTACTTTTACCATTTTCTTTGTTATCAAACCATTATTATAACAAAATATTACAGAAATTCTTTCTTAGCATTGAAAAGGCTATGCTAAAAGAAATGTTAAAAGAAAGATTATATTCAAATAGGTGCTATATATGAAATCACCTTTTTTTTTGGCTTTTTGGTTTCATCGAACACACTTCATCTTCAACAATAACAAAAAAAAGCTTATTTTTGACAGCTGCTGACAGCTTTCAACATAATACACTTCATTTACAAAACAGTTCACAATATTTATTTAACAAGTATTGTATTGAAAACAACTTTATGCACAGTAAAGCAACCAACGATAAGCAAACAGAAAGGGGCAGTAAAAACAGCTGTGTTCACTTTTCATTTCATTTCCTTCTTGGTTTGGATTATAGATTACAGAGAGTCTTCCATCTTGCATTTTTTGGAACCACATTAAAACAGTCCACCCAATACCAAAGTGAGTAGATACTTGATCCCATTTCTGAAAGGGAAAAGTCCATCTTGGTGTAAGTGTTCTTGAAGCAGTTGGATTTACTGAAGTAAACTTTTCAAAAGGGCACTGTCACAGGTAAATGTTCTGTGACGTACCAGATTGGACAGGTGAAAAGAGCCCCCAAAAGATAAAAACTCTTCCAGTTTCAAAGTAACAGCACACTAGGCCAGATAAACAAAAGCAAACAATATCACAGGCGCTAATCAGGAGTTGAGAGCTGTTCTTTTTTTCTGACCTATACACACGGCTTGCTTTCATCAAGACATTCAAAGTTTTTAAGCCACATATCCACAAAGAGAGACATATATTCCACTGTATGTTGAACTACATATGCACAGTACTATAGTACATACAAAATAGAAATAAATTATATGTCTTAAAGTAACTGCTGAAAGTTGTCTTGAGTATAGCTTCATCTATCCGAATGCCAGGTGCTGGCACTTCCAACTATGCTACCAACTCTGAAGTAAGCAAGAAAATAATATAAATATTTGAGAAAATAAATGAAAAGTGTATTATCAAATAAGGCTCCTCCAAACAAAAATCTGTGTCATACATTAACAGCAGTTTGCTGCTATAGTAGAGCCAGAGATTTCCAGACTCTTCAAAATAGTAGACAACTCATGTGTCAAGAGTTAGGATGAGAAGAAAGCAGATCACCAGTTGCTCCTCTGTGCTAAGCATTCCCTTTATTTTCTTTTAGAAAACTTAAAAACACCTAAGCAGACAGAGCTCTGGTTTATGACAAATGAGTGCCAGGCTTAATCTGCAAACAGAATAATATCCCTGGGACTTTGCAATTAATTTTTCAAACCCAGGGCTGGAAATGAAGGAGACAGAGCCAACATGGGGAAGGAAGAGTTCCCTAGAAAACAGCGAGTGGCAGTGCAGAGGCTCTGATAGAATTCACAGGGAAGCTGCTATAGCCAAACCACCAGGTTCCTGTTAAGGCTTCAAAGAAAGATGCATAAAAGGTAGTCCAGACAGGTTTACCTGGATTAACCTAGCATTGAGCTAAGCATCTAAGAGATGCCCAGACAACAAACAGGCAGACAAGCAAAATTACACTGCCAACAGGCGGATGCTATTTTCTTCCTTAGTCCCTCTTTAACTGATGACAAAAATCTTCTGGTTGGGTCCAAAAAGGAATTATCATAGTAAGCATTTATCTATTAGGGCAGATGGGGATTATATGGTGGTTTCACAACACAAAGGGAAAGTTTTTATGTATTATTTTTGTTTTAACAAATGTATTTTCAGAAACCAGTGTTTAGAGGCGAGGGAGAAGGGGCAGTTTTAGGATTAGCTGTCATCAAACTGAAAACAGTAATGACAGTTCATTTCACAAAAGTATAAATGATCTCTTGGAAAATAGAAAATAAAGTTGGGTATGACTTAATGCAAAGTGATTTAATTGTAAGTACAGTACTAAATATTTAGATGCAGTGTGACAACCAGATCAAAGATGTTTCATATTGGCATAAATTTATAAAATGTTATATATAATATATCTCTCATATATAAACTTTATGCAATTGTGCAAATATTCTTTAAAAAGGGTCATTTCACATTTAGTAAATTCTAGTGGTACAGAAATGCAGAATGCATTTATTTAAGTTCATTTAAATATTAATAAGTAGCATTCAGATCACCAGAAATTATTTTTAGGGATTTAAGTAGCCTATCACTGATCCATAATCCATGATATTATACACCATGGAGGAACACAATTATTTAAAAAAAATGGGTTCAAACTGTCAACATGGCAGTTAATTTTTTAAAAAAAGAGTGTTCTGCCCAACAAATATACTCCCATTTTGGGGATTCTTTGGCTCACAAAAAAAAAAAAATGAAACAAACAAACAAATAAACAAAAAAAACTCACTAAAAATGTATTACCTCCACTCTTCCTATCAAATATATTACTTGTTTCCTCCTTTCAATTGCTTTAATTCTTTTAGATGTGGGTTTTAATTCATCATTGCAATATGCCCACTTCTCATGTCATTCTATTGAAAACATAAAAGCACACAGTATTTAAACATTTCCTATTTGATACATTGTTCTAGATCATAATCAAAGTAGTGCATATATATGTACATGTCATATGTACATATATACACACATAATATACACACATACCTAAGATAATATCACACCAACAATGCAGCTATTTGCCAAGAAAAATAGGGCATTTCCTCCACTATTCACAAGCTTATATGTTGTTTTATTTTCTTGAGTCCCTGATAAAATAAAATTAATCATTAAACAATAAAATAATTTTCCACTTCAAATTTTCAGAAAGCAACAGGCACTTTGATGAATATTGGTGTGTAACAAATATAGTAACTCTTTATATATTTTACTATATCTCTTCTACTAGGGTATTTTTAATCTGTTAATCTTTGGTCCTTGAGCACATTTTCTTTGCTACAGCTGTTTTTGCTTGCATTTTCACATTTTAAAAATGCGAGCTATGCACGCAGCTGGAATTAATGGATTGTGTCATCATAAGTTCTGCTGTTTGTTATGAGAACTGCACCAACCTACTACTGTTCACTTGGAGCAAGCAGTTTCTGTTAGCACAAAAGGATCATTCCACAGAAAGCACTTACTAAGAGCCTCAGATAGTAATCCCAACATGAGCTTCCCTTCCTGTACAGTTACTATCTGAACTCCTGAACAGATAAACAAGGTGGGATAAGACTTTTTATTCCTCTAAATTTTCCCTTTTGTGAATTCTGCCTTAAAAGTTTCTTTACCACTTTTTATCTCCTATGGCAAAGCTATGGGAACAGTTGTTGCAAACCCATATTGTCATCAAGCATTTTTTTTTTCCCTTGTTATCTTAGAAGGACCTGGTTGTTTTTAAATGACAGGTCTCTTGTTTCAAGATAGAATCCAGTTGGGTAGAAGGAAAAGGGGAGAATTAAGGAGGAAAACTTTTTAGAGATCATGCTCCCATACCAAAGAAAAGATCCATGAGCTTTGCCAAGCTTAAAACCAGCAACATATCATCACTGCACAAAACACATCCCAAATTAGGACTGGGTCACTCCTTTTTGTTGTTGTTGTCCCCCCCCCCCAATCTGGTCTGAAATGGCTCCCCTCCTCCAAGACATTTTTAAATGATTCTTAATTGCAGGGTAGCCAAGTGGAGTATGTCTGTTGCTGGCATGTGAATACTGGCTGAACTTGTGCAATGTAGTAATTGCTAAAGTTAGCATCTGCTACATAGGGAGCCGGCTGGTAATAGCAAGTGACATTAGCCACATTAGGAATGACATTTTGGTCAGCTAGCACCCGGATAGCCAGCATGGTGATAAGGTTTAAAGTCTGTCTTCTTTCATGTCCCATCAGGCACACGGTACTCTCATTCACCACTCCATGAAGGGTCATGAGATAGTCATACTTGCGGTCTTCTAAACCCACGAAGTGGTTCTGCAAATAGGACTCCAGTTTTCTCTGCTGCTCTCCAATGTCTGAGAAATCGATGAAGAACCTGGAACACATATACCTCTGGAGGGTCTTGATCTCATCAGAGGCAGGCCTAAAGCCCCTCACTAAGAGGTTGCAGTACTTAAGCAGACCTCCCCCTCTGATTTCTTCTGGGTTCCTGGTGGCAATGATCTTGTTACAAAGGTGATCAAAGGCTTCATGGAAATCACCATAGACACTCTCACCAATTATTGTGGGGTGAAATGTTTCAGTCATTGGGTTCTCTGAACATTCATAAAAGAGAAGAAGAGAGTCTAATTTGATTTGAAAAGAATCTACACTGAATTCAAACTGCCTCCGAAGGGAATCCACAAATTTCAGTTCCACATTTTTGCCACTGTTGTTTGACAGGGATATAAGACTCCATCGGTCAGAGTCATTGCACACTTTAACCATTTTCTGCACATAAGCTTCCTACAATTTAAAAGATAAAACAAGATGAGCAAACCTTGAAAAAAAAAACAATAAATAAATACATCCTCTCTCCACAGCTGAGAATTATTTTGTTCTCTCCCTTTTGTTTTGTCAAGTTTCAGCAAAACACTACCTGTAGGCTTAAACAGTCTTCTGAAAACAGGAAAAAAAGAAATCCATTTAACGAGTAGTTTAACTGTCTGGGAAAGAGAGGAGAAGTAATAGTTTGAGGCTTTTGGCAGACGTAGCAGAGTACTAAAGGTTCTGTTGTCATGTCTGACTTTTGAAAATGGTCTAATAGGCACAACATTCACACAGTAGCCACATAATATTAAAAAGACACAGAAAGGTATACAGTGATGTAGGTCTGCCTCTCACCCTTGTCCCCAGCCACCCAGTTCCCCTCCCCTGAGGCAATCAGTGTTATCAGTAACTCCTATGTCCCTCCAGAGGAACTGCAGAGTTACAATCAAATATGAAATAAATTGTCCTCAGACAATTTCAACTAATAGAAAATGTGACTCGAACCACTGTGTGGTAGTGGGGATTGCCATTATATCCTTAAAATGTGAATCAATTCGGAGAATCAACAAATATATCTTTAACACATGGAGTCAGCTGAATGCAGCGACGAAATCTATTCATATTTTCCAATACAATAAAAAAAAACCCATTGACTCAGTTCTGCTTCAGGCTGCTATTTTCCCAAAGATTAGATTATAAAATGACTGAAAAAAATCTTATTTACACTACACTGTTTCATTCCTCCCTTTTTCAGAATCTACTGTAGATAAGACTCCAGCAGGAAAGCCAAGAGTTAAACCATAAGAAGGAAGCGAAAGGGGGGGGGGGGTGCATAGGAGGAAGCGGCAGAGAGTTGTGGCGCTGAAGCTCCAAGTAAACTAAAACACTTAATATCATCCACGCACCTTAGTTCACTCATTGAGAAAATAATAAATAATAGAAATAGCGCTCCCAAACGCATGACAACCGCGGATACTTGACTTTTAACCATACTCCCTCTGCCCTAGGCTCCCCACCGAAGCCTGGCTGGGCTCCGCGGGGGTCAGGACCTAAGCCCGTCTCCAGTGGCTTTACCTTGAGCGTGAGTGGTGTGATCTTCTCCTTGTTCACCCCTTCGGGTAAGAAGTCCAACAGGCAGTCTAGCACGACGTCCTTCACAGTCTGAAACTCCTCTTCCCCACGCAGGTCAGCGCAGAAGATGAGGTCCAGGTCCTTGTAGCCCAGGCCGCTGTCCTGGTGCAGGACGTGACTGGCGGCCGAGCCATTGAGGCGCACATCGCGGACGCCTATGCACTTCTCCGCCAGACGCCGCCGCACCACCTTCACGATCAGACTCGGCTGCAACTCGAGCGTGGGGAAGTTGCCCCGCCCGTGGATCGGGATGGTCTCGCTCAGGATGCCGTCCAGCCGCTGCACTTGCTCCCAGTTCAGCACGTTACAGTGAGCAGTGGGGCTTTCACAATAGTCCAAGCAGTGCCCACCGAAGCTGCTGCTGCCGCCGCCGCCAAAGTCACCGCCGCTGAAGTCGCCACCCAGGGGGATGTACGGGCCGCTGGCCAGCTCGTCCTCGGCCATAGCAAAGTACCCTTCACCCTCCGCCATGTAGTGTCCGCCGAACGCCACTTGGCCCTGGTCAATCCTAAAAGAAAAGAATGGGAGGAAAGTATGGTAAGGACGTGGGCCATCGGAGATCAAAGGCTCATACAGCAAAGAGCGCGCCCCCTCCCCGAATAGCCTCCGGCCCTGGGGTTCCACAATCCCTTCCTCCCCCAGCCCTGGTCATTCCCAGCCGCGCGCCGCGTCCCGCAGAGCAGCCCCGCACCAAAAGTATCTCTGATGCATCTGGAAAGTGCAAGCGAGAGTCCCGTCTGTGTCACCTGGAGGCGGCCGCCCCTTCTAGGAGCGCAGCGAAGGAGGAACCGCGAGGCGGCAATACTTCCAGGAGCTGTGAGTGCGCTCCCTGCAAAGGCTAGCGACTTCGTCTTTCCCAGACCCAGCTGCCCGCACTGACCACTCCCGCCCCTGGCCCCCACCCGCGCCTCTGTCACTCCCGCTGAGTGGTCCCGGAGGTGGCGGCTTCTGCTGCCGCCGCACACGCTCCCGTCTCTGGAGCTTTAGCAGTTGTGCGGGGGAAATGTCTTCAGTACTTTTTTTATACCGGGCTTCTCCGTGCTTCCGGGGCCCTAGCACGGCGCGCTCGCCACACCCTCCTCATCTGCATAAGGTGCCGCCCTCTACCACCACCCCCAACACCACCCGGTACTGGGCATACAGTCAACCTCTGCTAGGCGATGCGGACAGACGACCTAGAGTGCGGGGCCGCTAGTCATGTGTATGTGCAGATGCGTGTGTCTGCACAGATGTGCGCACACGCATATACACACGTCTGTATTTGTAATTTATGTACGCCCCGCTCGAACCTCCCCCTGGAGAACCTAAAATGCCCATAAGCAGCCATCAACGGTGCATAAGGACTAAAATCACGCAAGTGCATAAACTTCCCAATCATAAGATTCTCGCCAGATACAACGCGTCATTATAGCGTAATGTGGGGTTCCGGAGGTTCCTCACGACCTCCCTTTAAACTGCGTCTGTATTGCTAGACCGGTTACTCCATTGATAAACTGGTCCAAGTGTGCACTAAGGAGTCCACTCAAATAGACTCTGTGCGTGAAGGGAAGGGCTTGCTGATAACTGGGTTTCGTTTCTCGAAACCTCGGGCCACAGTGAGGGCGGGACAGGGGCGAAAAGGTGGGGGGAAGGCGGAGGAGGACTGGAGGCAGCCCTAAGCAGGATGAGACGCGGGGGCGGGCGCGAGCGTCGGGCTCCTGCGCACCAGAGGCTTCGAGAGTCCGGGAGCGCGGTGGGGCCGCCGCGCGTCACCGAGCAGACAGCCGGAGGGCCAGCAGCCAATCGCCGAGGTCGGGGCGGGCCCGGAGCGCGGCGTGTGGAGCCCCGCCCAGTCGAAAGCCTGGCCGCCCAGTTGTGGTGTGGCTTGCTGCGCAGCGCACCGCGACGTATAACCTGGAGGAGAAGCGGAGGAGACCAAGCACGTTCTTCTCAGCCCTCTAAAGTTTGCCCTTTCAGGTGAATAAAATGTTAGTAGGATATAATTTGATTTCCCACGAGACGTAAAGGATGAATTTAAAGGATATAGTTTCTCCCCTTCAGCTTCAGTCTTTGGGCACAGCTAAAGGAGTTGTAATGGTTATCCCTGCGCGCACTCGCGCCACAGTGGTTGCTAGAAAGCTCTCCACTTTCCCCGGCGGCCGTTTGCCTTTTTCCAAAGTAATCCAGGACAATTTTCCCTTTACCTAGACGCTGCGGGATGCTGAGGTGGGACCAGCGGGGAAACGCCTGGAAAACTAATACAACCTCCCCAAAGGCCCTGTGCAACCGCGGCCACCCCAGTCTGAGAAAACAGTGCGCCCCCTCTAAGGTGGGGGAACCCCTGACCTAATCGCGGGAGCTGTGTGACTCGGAGATTGAGGGGTAAAGTGCGGGGGTGTCAACCTCAGAACATCCAGCTGCGTTACCACGCCGCCCCCTGCCGGTGCCCTACGGAGCTGGCTGTGTCCCCAAATGGAGAAACCCGACCAGACCTGTGGCAGAGGCCGGCCTCCTCTAGCACAGCGCATGAACACTGTGGGGGCTGGATGAAGGGAACCTAGAACAATTACACTAATTGGTAAGCCTATTAGTTTCTTACAAGTGTATTGATAGAGTCTCCTGCCCAGCCATCCTCACATGAATACATCCTATCCAGGGTATTGAATAGATAGTTTGATCACCTATTGAGTTAACAAGCATCAAGTAATGAGGATTTAAGAGTGACAACATTTCACCCAGTGCAGTGAACCTGACACACCGGTACATAATTATGATTCAGTTGCATCTGTGTGATGAGAGAACTGTGTTCCAACTTAGAGAGGGATAGTGGATTAACTACCATGGGGTATTGTAGAGAAATACAGAAAAGAGGTGTCATTTGAGGCTGGATCTTTAAAAACAAATGGACTTTCCTTTCATAGTTGGGGAAAATTGGAGAAAGGCATTATATTATTCACAAAAGGAAGAGTACAGAGAGTGTTCAAGATAGAATATACGGACTCCCTTGACATATGACATGGGATTGGGGTAAGGTTTGTGGGCATTCTTGGAACTTATTGAGCACTCTAGCTGAATTCTTTACCTCATTTAATCTTCAAGAAAGTATTCCATGTCATAGGGATTCCGAAACAAGAACTAAGAGGTTGAGGATTTGCCCTTGTTCTATATCTAATAACCTGAAAGATCAGGCTTTGGATCCAACACATTTTGACTGTGTATTGTTTAGTCTTCATTACCGGGAATGGGATGTCTGTTGCTTACTACCATCTGCTCACTGGAAGCTGAGAAACCACAAATAGAAAAAAAAAAAAAAAAAAAAAAAAAAGATTTTTAAAAGAACTAAGAACCTTTAAATGTAGTTATTCAAAGGCTGATATAAATTTCTGCAACTTATTAAAGTAAGACCAAAGGGGTGAATCATATGTTAAATTCACTGCAGTGAATAAAAACATTATTTTGTAGTTATTTTAGTCTTTGCTCAAACAAAAAAACAATAATCTTCAAGCTGGTGAGCATCTGGGAAAACCCGGATTTTGACCTGTGGGGCTGAGGGAATCTGCACTTTATTCAGGAAGCTATCAGGTGATCTGTACACAAGGGCCTAATTCCAGTTTGTACTACAGTTAGAGCCACAGCAGCCCCTTTCTCTTGATGAGGACCCTCTCCTAAGCAGAGGCTGCCATTCTCTACCCAGCTGCTCCCATGATCTTTCTCAAGAACAGAGAACTTAACTGAGAGGTAGAAGCAGAGCTTGAAGCCAGAGTCTTCTGCATCACACTCTGTGAGGAGGAAAAGATGGGTTCCAGTAACAGAGGGGAAACACCCCATTTCTCCTAGCTGCCAGTGGTTTGTGGCTGACACTTACTTAAACTTTGACAAAGCAATCCCCACTTGCAACCATAATCCAGACCCTACTGCCTGCTTCACTAGAACATCTGGGATATCTTACTTTTGGCAGTGCCTTGGTGGGCAATTTAATCTTTAACTGGATTAATATGTGCCTAATGCATAATTGTTTCTTGCTACATAGTATTGGATGAAAGCATATGTTGTTTATCATTCTTTTTCTCTCTGTCATAAAACAGATAATATTTACATTCTGAGAAGATATATTCATCCTTATGTGAAGTTGGAGATGTTGCAATTACAAACATAACTTTACTTTTTTCTAGATAATCAAAATAATTGTCAAGTGAGATAGTCTATTCTCCCAAACACATTCACAGCCAAGATACTTCTGAACATAGTTACTCTTAAGTTTAGATGGACACATAGACTTACTTTTCTTTTTTGTTTGGGTAAACTCTAGCTTCTGTAACTACTTGGTAAGAAATTTGCATTTCCTCATTTAAAAGGGAAAAAATATGACAATGTAATGTCAATAGTTGACAAAGTTCAGACGACCACAAAACTGAAATAATAGGCAATCTAAATCTAGATTGCTTTCTGAATGAGTAAAAAGTCTTTTCTGAAGTTTTAAAAGTATGGGGCTATAGCTTAGTAGTAGAGCACCTGCCTCACAGGTATGAAGCACTGGGTTTGGTCCTCAGCATCACATAAAAATAAATAAATAAAGATATTGTGTCCATCTACAACTAAAAAAATATTTAAAAAAAAAAAGTCTTACAGGGGCTGGGGTCATGGCTCAGAGGTAAAGCGCTCACCTAGCATGTGAGAGACACTGGGTTTGACCCTCAGCACCACATGAAAATAAAATAAAGATATTGTGTCCACCTATAACTAAAAAATAAATATTTTTTAAAAGTCTTACATACATTTTTGAGGGGAAAAGAAAACACTTGTAATTATTTGACCTGGATTTGCAAGTTACGGTAACAAATAATCTGAGCTTAGCACAATAAGAAAAAATTCAGTTTGGGCATTAATAATAGTTACCATCATTGAGTTTGTTATTATGTGCCAGACAGTGTACTTATTATTTTAAGTAGATTATTTCTTTCAAACTTTCTCCAAAAATCAGAACTTTACATAGTAGATCTTCATTTTCCATATAGGAAAAAGAAATTTACAATAAGGTAATGTTACCTTAAAGGAGTTTCATAGCCTTGGTTCAGACCTGTATGTGAGTTCCTTACATTCTGGAAGTTCCTTACATTCATTCTACCAATTGAATTGACCCTCCACTAGCTTCTCATTTTCCTTTTAGACTTAACCAGAAGGCACAATGGCCTGACTGGGCTCTTGGGAACATCTTCCTCTAACCATGAATGATTTCCTTCACCATGAGAGGCAGTAGCCTAGAAGCTTCATGGAGAGCTTTCAGGAAACCCACACACAGAAAGAGTGGGAGGTTTGGATACTGGCCCGACTACACTTTAAAGTGGTGCCATTTTTCCTTTCTTCTTCTCTGTGCTCCTTCGCTTCTCAAAAATGGCTTCAGAAGGTAGGAAATAAACAAATATGAAATTATTTTCTCAAGCTTGTATGAAAGGAAAGGAGAGCCAAGAAACAGCTGTCAAGCATAATATTTCCCTCTCTCAGAGCTCTCTACCTAGTCTTCCTCCTATATTTGTATTCCAGTCTTAATCTTTCCATATCAAATTATCTATTCTTCCCAGAGATTTCCCATCTTCAGCTGCTTCTATTCTTTGATCCTTTCAACAAAAAAATGAGATGATTAAGTAGAAGCACCATGCAGTGCAGGCAGAACAAGTAGCCATGTAAGGAATTTGAGTCCACCCATTTGCTTCCTTCATAGGGCAAATATCAATAATTTCAGACACCACTGTCAAACACAATCCTTTTCCAATACATACACACAGATGCTTTCCTGACACAGTATACTGAGGTCTCTTTGCTGCCAAGTTAGTATTTGTTGAGTAGCAATTGATCAAACTGCTTTATGTAAAAGTTAAAATTCATTTGGGAAACTTAATCACCTATGTTTTGCAGGAAAATGGTGCTTATGAAATGATTTTTCTCATGTTTTTCATGTTTCTGAATAAATAACATATTTATTGAGAACCTATCAAAGATCAGCAACATCCTAGGTCATGCAACTTCTAGGTTAGCATAGGAATAATGTTACAAGTTAATACTTGCATGTTATTAGTATCACCAAGTTAACTTTTTAAATTTTAAACATATCAACCATTTTTTCCTCTATATTATCTAATTTTATCTTTAAAAACTATCTTTATCTGTGTGCAGTTCTAATTTTAAAGATGAAGAAAGACTGGGTGATTTTCACCATGTTTACTCTAATGAAGGAAGGAAAAGTTAACTCAGTTGCCCTCATCACAAGCCACCAACTTGTCTCTTGACTACACTGTTTAATTTTACACGTATGGGAATGAATTTAAAATTATCAGTAACAAATAACTAAATTTTAAGGGAAAAACTAGCAGCACAGATGGTTCTTTATGTGGGCTACATTCTTACCCATGAATGTCTTACAAAACATCACTACTGTTGAGCATCTTATTAAGTGTGATTTTTAAGTGTATTTATTTTAAATATATGACCACATAGAAATAAGTCCATTCATAATCAGAAATGAATGAGTTGAGCAAATTCAATATGTTGAACAACAGATAGGGGCTAGACAGCTCTACATCATCATACTCAAAGTCAAACTCAATATAGATTATCCTTTATTAGAATTCTTCATCAGAAAGATTAAATAGTATTTTCTTGTACTATTATCAGTGCTGATTATGCCAGAAGTTCTTCCTGTTTTGACATCTGGATGAAATGCTTGCCGTTTTAATGTCGAAAGTCCTATGGACCAGACTGTTTTCCTTACTCCAAACATAAGAGCTGTTCAAAAGTTGCATTCACTTAGCAAAATGTAAATTATGAATACACATATATTTTTAAAAACTACCAAGTAAACTGTAATATTTATATTACATTTTTTTCCTTCTGTATATTTGTGCTGGAAGATGTTGAACCCCTCCAAAGAAACGGTGATGTTTATTTTGCAGAACTTCTGAAGCTTTGTGGAGGATGCAACAAGGAAATATAGTAAAGTATTCTTCTTTTGTAAAAGAAATTTGGCCCAAAATGTGTGTGTATCTTGTGGAAAATAAGGCAATATTTTATGAGTTTTTCAACTCATCTTGATGTATTTTTCAGACACTTCTTCCCGTGTACCTATTTTGGTACATTTATGTGTTACTGATATTTCATCTCTTTTTTATGGGCATTTAACATTTCTAAGATATATTTAAAAAATGGTATATGACCATTGCATTACTAATTAGTTTTCTCTTGCTATAATAAAATGCCTGAGGCTGGAACTTTATACCAAAAAGATGTATTTATATCACAGTTTTGGAGGCTGAAATTCCAGGATTGGGCAGCCCCATCAGTTGGCCTCTAGTGAGAGCACCCCTTGGCATGTCTTAACATGGCATATGGCATCATGGAAGCAGGAATGCATTCAGAAGATAAAACATGGCAAGACAGGAACCAAGAGAGATTCAAGAGCCAGGCTTGCTCTTACTATAACAACTCCCACTCAAGAGAACTAACTCATTCTGTGAGACCAGCATTACTCCCTTCCTAGGATGATTCTCCTGTGACCTAATTGCATTCTTCTGTGCCCCACTTGAAGGTACCACCACTTCACCACCACCATACCAGGGACTAAACTTCCAGCAATTGAGTCTTTGTGGGGGGGACACTCAAACCATATCCAACCCCAGTACGAAGTAAACTAGCACCATTTTTTATATACTACATTCAGAAAATGTATAAATTGGAGGAAGCCACAGAGAAGCATTTATCTATCTATCTATCTGTGTGTATATAATATCAATTAAATGATGCATTATCTTTTTCTTTCATGAACTTTTTAACATTATTTCTACCATCACATTGCTTTTCAAGTCTTTTCCTACTTATCTGCTTCCTTCAAAATCATCTGCTACCAAAGAAATAAAAAATTAAATAGTATAATTAATGTTCTCTTGATATTTGAGAGAAATCACTACAGAATATGGTAAGCAATCTCCAAAATATGTTGTTTTGGAAAGTGAAAAAATGAACACAGCAAATAATTTTTAAACAAAAATTTTCCACAAAGGAACTAGGATCATGACTTTTTAAGCAACGTTTTTAAAATAAAAAACTCTTCAGTGAGACTCTAAGAAAATAAATATGACCACCTTAAGAATCCTAGGATCCATAAGTAAAGTGTGAGGAGGGAATTTAACTGCAGACTAGTTTGAGGGTGTTCTACTATGACACCAGAATCTATTCTAGCAAAAGTGACATAAAATAAACTCAAATTTAACTTTTTAACCAAACATAGCAAAAGCTTAAGGGTGATAGTGAATTAGGCATCAGTTGAGATGGCATTCAGTAGAAAAATAACTATAAAAGTTATTGATATTTGAACCATAGAACTTCTGACTGGAAGAGATGAGTTTCTAATAAGCCTGAATTCTAGCAGGGTTACTGGGGATAAAATGAGAGTTGACACGTGCTCTAAAAAGCTGAGTACCCAAAGTTAAGCAAGATATCTGAAGAAGAACTGTTCTACAAGTTTTGAAATTTGTAGTTACTTAAGGGCATGAGTAATTGATTTGCATTATACAAGTGACATTTTAAATTTTTCTTCGCAGAAAGTCTTAGAATATTAGAATACCTTTCTAAAATGGTGGATTGGATTTACCCAGCACTGGCTCATATCTTCACAAGACATAATTAGAACAACGAATGTAGCCGTTCTTGGTTTCACATGAGAGAATGCTAGAGTTCAACAATGGACAGAGACTTGGAGAAACCCAGAGATGTTGTTAGTGAAATAGAAAGTGAAACAATACAACCCACCACCCACTGCACAGAAATGTAACAAAGGGAGGGAATGCCCCTGCATCCGTAGTAAAGGAGAAAAAGGGAGACTTCCAGTAAACACTGCTGACACAGGATTCATGGTGAATTGACTGGAGAAGTTCTCTGCACCTCCCACATATCATCACAGTGCTTTAACTAGGTGCCATCTTGAGAAGGGCCATATTACCTGAGCTTGCTCCTTTGGGAATTAGCCCATGAGAGAAAAGAAGGCAATTTGAATGCTGCAGTTTGCCATGCCAGTTATTGGAGTCTGGACGAGTGTGCAGTTGAGTGTGATGTTGCACAGGAGCCAGGACTGGGAACACCAGAAGATGAATGATGGGTGATGGATTGCACAGAGCTTGCTGTCCCCCTCCCTTGGCACAGATCTTTAAAATTCTTTAACCTCTCCCTACTCTCAGAGAGGAATAGGGGACATCACAGAGCCAGTGTTACCTCAGCCCTTTAGAGTGCCCAGATCCAGAGAAAAACTTGGGGGAGATCTTCATTCTTTGCTAGATCCTTGATAAGCCACCTCATCATTCCAGGTCTGCCCTGCTCTAGGTGTGGATAACCCAGATAGTGCCAGAGAGAATTTGTTTCTAGGGAGCTCTGTGTTCTACTCTAGCTTGTTCCAGCATGCAAAGCAGCTGTGAGAAATTCCAGGTAGTCACAAATCACTTCTGCAAGTTGCCTGAGGAGCACCACAAAGGAAAAAGGGGTGTGAATAACCCCCAGCCTTTTCTCTAAGGAGTGCACAACTTAAGATGCCAGGGGGAGCAGCTCTGATGGGTATAGGGTGCAAGTTTCTAGTCTTGCCCACTCATCCCATCAACAGAGAGGAATTTTTATGTTTTTTTTTTTTTAATGCTTTGGTGGATGTTGTGTGTTTCTCTCTTTTCTCCTCTTTTTAATGTTTAATGTTTTCTTTCTTCTTGTCTTTTCTTCCTTTTCTCCCTTTTCCTGCTACCTGTTTTTGAAATAGTATAACTGTTAGGACAGCACAATTATAAGGGACCTCAGCATTGACCATTTCTTTACCTTATCAGATCACACAGTGCTGACAAGACTGGAGGCGAGTGCTGCTTACTGAAGGGGAACTGTGACCCTGGTCTCTGCCTTTCCCTGTGAAACAACTAGGGCCATACCAGTGTCTAAGAAGAGCATGAAAGCTCTAATTCCTTTGCCATTATTGGAGTAGCCAGTAGCAGAATTGTTTTGAATTAACAGAATTAGTATCAACAGAGACCAAGGAAACCCTAAAAACCTGAGAGGGATTTCCATTCCCACTATAGGAGTCACACAGAGTGTATACCTCATGAACTGTGCTGTTTACAGTGTACCTGCCTGATTACCAGAGGAGTCACATTCCTGTGAGACTTACAGGGAAAGCATGTCCCTCACACTCTAATATAGTGCACACTGTGTCAAAATCCACTAATCACAGCCAGAGAAGCCAGAAGGAAGCTACAATATGAAGTCCAGTTGGAACTAAACACTACACAACAAGAAAGAAAACACTGTATAACAAAGAAGGCCCTTGCATAAGAGTAGAAGAGAAACCAAACCCAATAGATGCACAGATCTTAACATAGAAAACAAATATTTAAAAACAATGCAGTATGACACCACCTAAAGTTCATACCTCTCTAGTAATGAATGTCAAAGAAATTAAAATGAATGTAATGCAGGACAAATAATTTAAAAGAATTATTTTTTTAAATATCAATGAAATCCAAGATAGTGCAAATAAATATTAATGAACCAAGGAAGACAATGCAGGATATAAATGAGCATTTAAATGAGATTTTGAAAATAAATCTTAAAAATGAAAAATTCAGTAAATTAGATTTTAAAAATCAGTTGAAAGCTTCAACAATAGATTACATCAAATAGAAAAAAATAAAGAATATTAGAGCTTCAGGACAACTCTGCCAACATAGTACATTTAACCATCAAGAAATGAATCAATAAATGGGATGGAATCAAACTAAAAAGTTTCTTCTCAGCAAAAGAAACAATCTGTGAGGTGACAGAGAGCCTACATCCTGGGAACAAATGTTTACCCCTCACACATCAGATAGAGCATTAATCTCTATGACATGTAAAGAACTCAAAAAGCTAAGCACCAAGAAAACAAATAACCTAATCAACAAATGGGCCAAGGACCTGAACAGACACTTCTCAGAAGAGGATATACAATCAATCAGCAAATATATGAAAAAAATGCTCATCATGTCTAGCAATTAGAGAAATGCAAATCAAAACTACTCTAGGATAAACTCTCACTCCAGTCAGAATGACAGCTATTATGAAGACAAACCACAATAAGTGTTGGCTAGGATGTGGGGAAAATAGTACACTCATACATTGCTGGTGGGACTGCAAATTGATGCAGCCAATATGGAAAGCAGTATGGAGATTCCTTGGAAATCTGGAAATGGAACTACCATTTGGCCCAACTATCCCTCTCCTTGGACTATATCCAAAGGACTTAAAAACAGCATACTACAAGGGACACAGCCACATCAATGTTTATAGCGACACAATTCACAATAGCTTAACTGTGGAGCCAACCTAGATACCCTTCAGTGGATTAATGGATAAAAAAATGTGGTATATATACATATATATACAATGGAATTTTACTCAGCAATAAAAGAGAATAAAATCATGGCATTTGCAGGTAAATGGATGGCATTGGAGAAGATAATGCTAAGTGAAGTTAGCCAATCCCAAAAAGACAAATGCTGAATGTTTTCTTTGATATAAAGAAGCTGACTAATAGTGGGGGAGGGAGGAGGATCATGGGAGGAATAGATGAATTCTAGATAGGGAAGAGGGGTGGGAGGGAAGAGAGGGAGCAGGGGATTAGTAAGGATGATGGAATATGATGGATATCATTATCCAAAGTACATGTATGAAGACACGAATTGGGTGTCAACATACTTAATATACAAACAGAGATATAAAAAATTGTAACATATATGTGTAATAAGAATTGTAATGCAAAAAAGTACATGTATAAAGACATGAATTGGCATGAACATACTTTATATACAAAGATATGAAAAATTGTGCTCTATGTGTAATAAGAATTGTAATGCACTACGCTGTCAAGCTGTCATGTATTTAAAAAAATAAAATCAATTAAAAAATAAATAAAAAGAGACAAAAAAAGAATGAAGAGAACACACAACATCTGAGACACTGTTCAAAAATCAAAAAATCTGTATAACTGGCATATTAGAGGGAGAAGAGCTATATTCTGAGAACATAGAAAATCCTTTTGGTTAAATATATAGCAGAAATTTTTCCACATCTTGGGAAAGATATGACTATCCAGGTACACAAAGCATTTGGAAACCCAAACAGATATGATCAGGAATTTTTTAAAAAAAGCTTTCTGTAACATGTTATCTGTGTCAAAGATATAGAACGAGGAAAGAGTATTAAAAGCTGAGAGCTCTAAGTCACATTTAAAGATAAATCCATCAAAATAACAGCAGAGTTCTCAAAGAAGTTCTGAAGTCCAGGGGTCATGGAATGATATATTTCTAGACCTAAAAGAAAATTACTACCATCCAACACTACTATATTCAGCAAGGTTATACTTCAAATTTGAAGAAGAAATACAAACCTCCAAAACAAACATAAATTTAAGGACTCCACTAGATCAGCATTACAGAAAATATTTAATTCTACTCCCAGAAGGCAATGAAAATTAACACAATTACCAGAGCACAGGAAAGACTAAATCTCACTAGAAGAGTAAACATACAAATGAGAAAGAATCAAAGACTGTCAGTATAGTAAAAACTATTAAACATATAAGATGAGTAAGACATGAAGAAATGAACACAAAATATGTGAAACAATTTGAAGAAAATCTCATCTAAACAAAACACCAAAAAGGGAACATCCGAATTAAATTATACTATAGATCAAATGAATTTAAAAGACATTACAGATTATTGCCTCCAACAGTTGCAGAACACACATTCTTTTCATCAGTACATGGAACTTCTTCCAAAATAGATTGTGTAATAGGCCATAAAGCAAATCTTTAAAAATTAAAAAAAGAAAGAATTTCTTTTATCTTATCAGATCACAATAGATTGAAACAAGAAATTAACAGCAAAAGAAACCAAAGAAATTTTATAAACACAGGGAGATTGAACAACACTATTGAATAGTGGGGTCACTCAAGAAATTGGGGGGAATTTTATAAATTCCTGCAATCAAATAAAAATGGAAACATGCCAAAACTTGTGAGATATAGCAAAGCAATACTAAAAGGGAAATTTAAGGCAATCAGTGGTTACATCAAAAGAGAGAAAGGGAGAAACATCAAATAAATAACCTAATGATGCACCTTAGGTTTTTAGGGGGGAAAATCAATAAAAAGGAAGAAATAATAAAGATTAGAACAGAAATAAATGAAGTAGGTACCAAAAGAACAATATAAAGGATCAGTGACAAAAAGAGCTGGTTCTTTGAAAGGATAAATAAAATTGACTAACCTTTACATAATTAATTAAGATAAAGAGAAGAACCAAATAAATAAAATTGGTGATGAAACGGGAGACTTTGCAATATATACCATTCATCACTTGGGATCTCTAGAAAATAAACATCACTAGGGAATAAAAACTCTTTGCCAACAGATGTGAAAACCTAGAAAAATGGACCAATTTCTGGACACATATGAGTTCTAAAATTAAAATAAGAGGTTATTAAAACATCAGACAGATCAATAAAATAGATCAATTAGCGCAGTAATGAAAAGTCTCTCACTGAAAAAAAAAGCCAGGTTCATAAGGAATCATTGCTAAATATACCAGACTTTTAAAGAAGAATTAACACCAATATTCTTCAAACTATTCCATAAAACAGAAAGGGAAGGCAACTTTCCAAAACCTGATAAGAAAGAGAAGGAGGTGGTGAAGAGGAAGGAGGAGGAGAGGAAGGGAAAGGAGAAAGAGAAAGAAGAAGAAAAATGGGGGAGAGGGAAGGGGAGGAGAAACTGTAGACTTATATCTTTGATGAACATGAATGCTTAGATCCTCAACAAAATACTTGAAAATCACATTCAGTGGCACTTTTAAAAGATCATATACCGGGATCAAGTTGGTTTCATTCCAGAGATAGAATACATGCAAATCAATAAACATAATACAGCTCATAATTGTAATTAAGGATAAAAATCACATGATCATCTTAATAGTATCAGAAAACACCTTTGATAAAATTCAATTTCTTTTCATGATGAAAGTCATAAAATAAGTATATAAGGATCATATCTCAACATACCAAATGTTCAATATGCCAAACCAATAGCCAACATCATACTGAATGAAGGAAAAGTGAAAGTACTTCCCTAAGATCAAGAATAACACAAAGTGGACCACTCTCACTTATTTATTAAGTACTAAAACTTTTCACCTCAACTTTAGCTCTAGGAAAGAAAGAAAAGAGATACAAATAGGAAAGGAGGAATGAAATTACATCTGCTTAATGATGATATGATTCTATACTGAAAAATCCCAAAGATAGCACCAAAAACATTAAAATTGATAAAAAAAATTCAGCAAAGTAGCAGGATACAAAACCAACATACAAAAATTAGTAGCTTTTCTGTACATTAGTAATGAACTCACTGAGAAAGAAACCAGGAAAGCAATCCCATTTACAATAACCTAAAACAACAACAACAAAATACTTAGGAATAACCTAAATCAAGGAAATGAAAGACCTCTACAATGAAAATCGCAAAACATTGAAGAAAGAAATTGAAGACACTAGAAAATTAAAAGACTTCCCATGTTCTTGAATTGGGAATATTAATATTATTAAAAAGACCATACTACCCAAATCCATCTTCAAGTTCAATGCAGTCCCCATGAAAACACCAATAACGTTTATTACAGAAGTAGAAGAATATCCCTAAAATTCATGGAAATACACCCTAAAGCATAACAGGGTCTCCTTGGCAGCTGTATCTAGAGTCTGGATGTTGCTCTTTAAAGACCTTTAATAAAATCTTGTACAAAAGACAAAAAAAAAAAAAAAAAAAAAAACACCAAAAAACAAAACAAAACAAAAAAAACATGGAAATACAAAAGACCCTGAAATAGCCAAAGTAATACTGAGCAAAAAAAAGGAATGCTGGAGGCATCACAATGCTTGATTTCAAAATATACTATAGCACCATAGTAACCAAAACAGCATGACATTGACCAAAAAACAGGCATGTTGATCGACTGAACAGAATAAAAGACTAAAAAACAAAACAAAACAAAAAACACCCAGGCAGCGATAGTCAACTGATTTTTGACAAAGGAACCAAAAACATCCATTGGAGAAAAGACAGCCTCTTCAACAAATAGTTCTGAACCAATTGGATATTCACATATAGAAGATTGAAACTAGATTACTATCTCTCACCCTGTACAAAATTCAATTCAAAATGGATCAAAGACCTGTAAGACTGACACTTCAAACTACTGGAGGAAACCACTGGGAAACAGTCCAAGATATTGGCATAGGCAATGATTTCTTGAATAGTACTCCAATAGCTCAGGAAACAAAAAGCAAGAATTGACAGTGAGATTGGATCAAATAAAAAGCTTTTGCTCAGCAAAGAAAACAATCCATAAAGTGAAGAGACAATCTACAATATGGGAAAAAAATCATCATCAACTACTCATCCACTAGAGGATCAATATCCAGAATGTATAAAAAATTTAAAAACTAAATATCAGAAGAACAAATAATTCAATGAAAAATATGCAAATGATCTGAACAGACACTTCTCAAAATAAGAAGTACAAATGGCTAATAAGTATATGAAAAAATGCCCAGTATCTTTAGCAATCAGAAAAAAAGCAAATCAAAACTACAATAAGATTCTATCAGAATGACTACTTTCCAAAGAACAAAAGATAACAAAGGGGGCTGGGGCTGGGACTGTAGTTCAGTGGTAGAGCATTTGCCTTACACATGTGAGGAACAGAGTTCAATCCTCAGCACCACATAAAAAAATAATTAAGTAAACAAAGATACTGTGTCCATCTACAACTAAAAAAAAAATATTTTTAAAAAAGATAACAAATGATGGTGAGGATGTGGAGAAAAAGCAATCCATATATGCTATTAATGGGAATGTAAATTCTTTTAGCCACTACAGAAAAAAAAAAGTATGGATGTTCCTAAAAAACAAGAAATAGAACTACTATATGATCCAACTATATTACTCCTGGATATATATCCAAATGAAATGAGCACAAAAAAAAATGGAGAGAAAGATAGACACCTCTATACCCATGTTTATTTCAGCACTATTCACAATAGCTAAGATTTGAAATAAAGCTGTTTGCCTGTCAACCAATGAGTGAATAAAGAAAATATGGTATACATACACTATGGAGCCATAAAGAAGAATGAAATCTTACCATCTCCTGGAAAATGAATGGAACTAGAAGACATCATGTTAAGTGAAATAAGCCAAACAGAGAAAGACAAGTTTCTTGTTTTCTCACATGTGTGTCAACTAAGAAAGAGAGAAAAAGGAAAAAATAAATGACCTTAAAGTAGAAGGGGGACTTTAAGGAAAAGGGGGCCTGCAGTAGAAGGGAGAAAAGGTAAGGGAAGGGAGTCATATCAAATGCACCTATGTACATATTGTGGTGAACCCATTAATTTATACAACTAATATGTGTTAATATTTATAAAAAAGCATTTCCTGATTCCCTACAAGAACTACACAAGACTGAGGAGATATAACAATGAATGAGATAATTTCTACCTTCAAGGAGAATGTGGTCTTATTTAGGAAGTAGATGCAAACACAAGACCAATGTTAACAACCTTAAGAGTGAGTGTAGGACATAAAAATTGTTGTGCACCTAACCAACATTTTCCTGATGATTATTTATTTACATGTCTTCTCATCTCTACCACACTCTAAGCTCCTGAAAATTAACCTACTTCCGTTTCATCTATATGAGTACACACAAACCTCAGGATCCAGCTGAGGACTTTGAGTAAGCACCTAATAAGTGTATACCGTTATTTGTTGTTGTTGTTTAAAGACTATTAGAAGCAAAAAAAAAAAAAAAAAAAATGGTGCCTGGAATTCTTTGCTCAGCGTTTTCTTCTGATTTCCATTAAAATTCCAAAACTTTGCATTTATTATTCACAGGCAAAATTTGGAAACCACACTCTACTCAACATACTCTTTGTGGACTGCAGTTCAGATCCCACACATTGGCCAAGTGGATGGCTTTGCACTTTGTTTCTTTCATGTCCTTTGTCTTCCACTCTGCCACTGGTGTGTCTCAGAGCATTATCTGTGTTCCTTTGATTACAGGGATTGTTGAGAAGGTAAGAGTACCAAAACAAGAAACAGGTACCTTCCTGAAGCCTGGAAACGCCTGAAAATTGACTTCATTCCATGTTCAAAGTTGGGCAGAATAATGTATTTTTAATTCACTATTTTAGAAAGAAGAACAATAATCACAAGAAGATAAATTGTGAGGGCTGTGGCTTAGCAGTAGCACAACTTGGCTGGCATGTGTGAGATATTGGGTCTCTGCTCCGCATATAAATAAAGGTCTATCAACAACTAAAAAAATATTAAAAATAGATAAATTGTGAGCTGAAATGCTGCCATAAGAAAAAAAGAAAGGAAAAATGATAATATTAATGATTATGTTTAACTTTAAATTTCATTATAACATTTTAATTATATGTACATAGTACATTATGTTTTTAATTTTATATATGACAACTCAAGACCAAGTGCAGAGATGATGTAAAACTATTTCTGACATGAAAGCAGTTACCTTTTTACACACTGAATAGATCATTATTTTGAATCACACTTTCTTCATAAATCAAAGAAATTGTTATCATGACTAATTCTTAATCTACTTTGACTCTAAAGATAGCAAACATTGAAATTAAAAAATTGAAAAACAAACTAATTACTTAAATGCTTTCTCTACATGACATTTAACAGCCAGATGTCTAGTTAAATTTCTTGTTTTTTAATATAATAAAATGGAGATTTTAGTTGCTTTCTAAATTTAATTAAAAACCAATTTGATCAAAACATGTACTGTAGAATGAACATTATAGATTTTGAATGCCTCTATTGATCAAATTAACTAGAAGCAATACAACTGCAGTTTACAATGCATTAAGACATAAGTAGCCCTAGCCTTTGTATTAGCCTACTCCTAACACAGTGCATGAGACCCTACCTGTGAGCTGCAGTGGAAGTGGGAACATTGAGCAGACTCCCACACTGGGAGGTTAGACTATGTGTGCACATATATGCTTATGTCTTCCCACATTTACCCCTAGATTATTTGTTCTGTTACACAACCTCCTTTCATTTTCTACTCACTAATACAAATTAATGCTTTTGGGTCAATAGGGTGCAATCAACTGCTACAATAGACACTTTTTACAAATCATTTAGATGTGGTCACTATGGTTACCTAAAAATCACCTAGCAAATAGTCTAGATTAAATAGTTTAACTATGTTCAGTGCATCTCTGATAAAAAGAAAAAACACCCCTTTTACTTGAGGATAATATTTTCAATTGGAATATGTCCAACTTTAAAGTCTTAGTAAACATCCTCAAAGTTTCCAAAGATTTGATGACTCATTTTTCTGAAGCCCCAGTTACATATGATTAATGAGATTTTATTACAAATTTAACTTTTTTGTTTATCTCTCAGTGCTTCTGGGATACTTCAGCAGCATCTATCACTATTCTGTTTTCTAATAAAATAATGTACAAATGACTCATTAATTTTCGATTTCAAGTTGTGCTCTTAGACATGGGATGTAAAATTAAAAATATGCCATTTCCTTTTATAAAGATGTTATATCACTATTGAAATTCTTTAATGATAAGCACATATGAATATTTTCATTAAGACTTCTGTTCTTGTTATAGTCTTAGGACACTTGAGTATAACGACTATCCCAAATCAAAACTCAAAGTAGGTGATCTCAAAACTAACATGCCTGTCAAGACAAAGGATAGGCTATTTTAAATATCTTTGGGTCTTTATAAAATTAAGATGTATGGTGTTCATCCATCATATAGAATTCTCTTCTTTCTTCAAGTTCATTCCCACAAAAGTCCTCTGATGGCCTTTTTCATATTATCTAGTGATAAATAATGGTCACTAGAAACCAGTAATGGTCAATAAATATCAATAATGGTCATTAGATAATATGAACTTTGGGGATTCTACTCAACATTCACAAACCCACAGAGCTATCACCATTCTCTTCGACTTAAATGCTTCTTACATCTGGTTTAAAGCATGGATCATAAAAATTGTTCTTGCAAAACTGAACACAAGTTATTCTTCCAAAGCCTATGGACAGAGCTGTCTCACTGCAGAGGATCATGGTCTTAAACATAAACCCTCCAATCTCAAGTCTCCTGGTAGGGCTTCTATCTGCCATTCCACCTTCTTCATCTTTGGCCCTAGTCCACTTTGCTTTCATTTGAAGCTGGTGCCACTTGGTTGTCTGTTTGATTTTTGTCATTTGGGGATAATAAATGCCACAACATATTTCAATTATTTAATTCCACAAGAAAATTGAATTTTGATTACAACAAAGTTGAACATATCAAATATATTATCATTAGAGCATAAGTTGGTTCAGCATCTGTATTAAATTAAATTATATCATCTAAACACATGAAACAGTCAAATTTCTGAGTTGGCCATCTCTGCAGGCCATGACCTGCTGTTTTTTGCCTGTTGAAGTCTGTTTTTTTGTGACTGCTCTTATTGCCACATTTTCACAATACCATAAATGTTGGTAAACTCCCAGGAGTTTCCTATATTTCTTATCCATCTGCTACATTGTTCCACAATAAGATATTCCTTAGGAAAAAGAAAAAAGAAAAAGAAAGAAAGCCTACTATTCCAGAACCTCACAAACCAAAATCAATTAGGATTTAGATAAGAGCTTAAACCCTAACCCCAACATAGCCAGTTCATTTTGTTTTTAATAAATTGTGATTGAAAACATCTGAGCCCCAGGAATAAACTGGGTTTGGGTTTGTTCCACCTATCCAGAGATATTAGAGGTCAGCTCTCCCTGTTCCTTTAATTTATGGCGTCTTCCTTGGTTAATGCCACATCTTCCTTATTTTTTGTTGCTTATGGAAAGTCAGTGGCTGACATTGGAACAGCTGAATGTTATTCTAAATTGAAGCAATTAAATTATGAGGTAGCGGGTTGGAAGCAGGAACCCTAGGGATGGATAGTTTTTCCTCATTCTTGAAATTGACTCCTCCTATGAGAACAATTAGTCCCTTAAAAACGGCCCATACCATACTTCACTTCATGTGTAAACCATAGTAAACTCTTCAAAGTTAAGCCTCAGGGAGAAAACAGAACGAGTAAAATAGTAAAAACAAATCTTTTTTGATGAATTGTAGGGAACCAGAAAGACAGGTACTATTGGGAACAGCACCTATACTACACATATATTCATGTCATTGCTTTGGGACAATATTTCCCTAGTGCTGGGCTGAAAAAGCATAAACACAAAATTGTGAAAAAAAGCCAGGCTGGGAGTGCAAACCGGGCTATATTAAATGAATATAAATATTTAAGTAGCCTTAGATCATGCCTTAGGGCCTGCTAAATGTGTCTTCACCATGTACATATGCCGGAGACCATGCCCAGAACCTTCTAGGCACTCAACACCAGATAACTTTCCTGTAAGAACAAGAGGGCAACCTAATGCTCAGGAAGGGAGGCTAGCAAAAGCCGAGGGAGAGTCCAGAGGCCACGTAGCTTTCCTTGTAAGCACCAAGTCCTTGGAATCCAAATGACTATTCCAAATCCTCTCCTAGGGTATTGACTCTTAGACTCTGACAAGCTTGACTGATTCCAAATCCCACCTGAACACCCTCCAACTGGCTGCTGGTGATGGGGTATGCAAATATCTGCTGGTATACCCAAAACTGTGGAGCAGAAATAGGGACTTTATGTCCCTAGAACAAAGGAGTCTTCATTTCTTTCAACAGTACTGTCCATATACAAAGTTACCCAGGTTCTCTGTGTCAGGAAGGATCTCCAGGGCTGGAGAATGGATGGTTGAAAAATGGAAACACCACATAAAACCCTCTAATTAAGTTTTGAGTCAAGAAGAGATCTTAAAAAGAAACCCCAACTGGTGGGAACTGGCCTTACCAGCAGCCTCTGACTCTTTCCCCTGACCACTGTGTTTCTATAGGATTCTGCCACTTTGATTACTGTTGTCACCACGAATTCTGGGACCTGGCAGTCTCTCTATATTGTTGACCTATGTGTAACCAAACCCTTTCTTTCCTTCGTCTTTCTTAGCAAAGTAGAGACATGTAGAATTTTGAAAATTAATGTGATTCAATACTAAACAAAAATGAAAAGGCAGTAATTATAGGCAAGATACAGCACATAAAGTTACATTTGCAAGGTTCAAGTTCTTGCTCCTAAGATGAACACGGACCAGCCTCAAAAGTCTGCATTCCTGCTATCGCTCCTCCCACCACCATCTTACCTGTTACTTGAAAGCAAAGCTTTCTAGCTGCTATATTTTTTCCTCATCTTCCCAAGTGTGATAAGTATTCCAACAATGGACTGAAATCTATTTTTTTTAAAAAGGATGACCTACCTAAATCAGGGTGGTCATGAAAGAATTCTGTGTAGGGAAAATGAGGCAAAAATCAAAGGACAAGCAGCACCCCACCATGAGAAGTTGAGGAAAAAGTGTTCCTGGAAGAGGGAGCAACTTGTACTCAGGCAGGCAAGGATCTTTTGTCCTAGAAGAACTGAAACAAGTTGTGTGGAGCCAGAGCATACCGAGGAAGGGAGGGATCGCATGAAATGAATTTGAAGAGAAGGTCAAAAGTCAGATCATGTATGTGGTAGTGAGGAGTTTAGATTTTTATTGTAAGCACAAGAAGCCACTGAAGGCTTTGAATAGAGGACTGACATGATTTGATTTATCTTTTGAGACCCTTCTTGCTGCGAGATACAACAGATCACAGATGGAAAAATAGAAGAAAGACCACTTGATAGGTTATTGCAGTTATCTGGGTAAAGGATGATCCCGTCTTAGAACACATTTCCTCAAACTACAATTTACAATCCATTGGGCTTATGCAGTCATTTTAGACCTCTTGATCAGTAATATCAATGAAATAGAATCATGCAAAAACAATAAAAAATATGATCAGTCATTGCACCATTTCATAACTTTTTTTCAGTTTCTTATGCATATAACCATGCATATGCAAATACAAGATTATGCTGTGAAGTGAGTTTGTTACTTTGCACCGTGTTCAAAAAATCACTAACTTAGACTAAAGTGATAAAAGTGGAGGCAGAAAGAAGAAGAGATTCAACACAGACATTACTTCAAATACAGAATGGAAGAGTCACCTAAGAAAATACACAGATAAGAGACAGAATTCTGTTTCATTTTCATTGTTATATTCTTACATATTATACCCCACCTATTCTTTAAAACATTCTTTACAATAGCTTAGGCTTGGTACAGATATAAGATAGTACCACTAACATAGGAAAATGAAACATAAGCGGCCATTTTTTTTTTAAACAGGTACATATAAAAATAATTGAGACATACCCTAATGGCCACCAACAGGTCATCTGTCATTTCTCAGTTGGACATTCCTTCTCTGGGTTTATTTATCACTAGTGGAGTATAAATTAATTTATTGATTTATCACTAGTGGAGTATAAATTAATTCAGGATATTTCCAAAAAGTTTGAAACTGGGGATGAAATATTTCATACTAAATCTCCTCAGTCTTTGTTCCTTCTGAAGAATGTTCCTCAGATTTTTGAATTTCAGTCCTAACTTTGCTGGATGTTTTCATAATGCAATTTGGCCTGCTTAATTTAACATATCAAGTTATAATCATATAGCCATACATGTTTAAAATTTGCATCACTGCCATGTGAGTGATAAAATTGATTAGTGCACTGGAATAAATGTCATGTTTATGTCCTATATTGCTTAATATATGATAGAATTGCCTCTCTTGTATAAGGTAATATATTTGTGTGTGTGTGTGTGTGTGTGTGTGTGTGTGTGTGTGTGAGTGATGCTGGGGATTGAACCTAGGACCTTGTGCATGTGAGGCAAGCACTCTATTAATGAACTGTATCCCCAGCCCCAAGTAATCTTAATGAGTCTTTTTATCCATATATACTTGAGGATGTTGGATTTAGCCTGATGAGAAAATAGATTTATAATAAATTATCACTGAAACTCAGAAACTTGTCTTGGAAAGAAAGGGTGCATGCCATGGGCAATTAACAGATGCAGAAATCCTTTAATTATAAAGCATGCCCTTACCTGAGGAACTTCATACTATGCTGACAAGAGGCTGCATCTTATAATAAGCCTTTTCATTTTATACACACACAAACACACACCCACAATCTATGAACATGTTAAGACCCATATGTTCAAACAACCCATTTACAAATTGCTAGATGGGTCCAGCAGCACCTTCCTACTCTCTTGAAGAAAGCCAAGTTCACTATTTCATCACCTTTTTTCTTTCTGTGGTCCTTTGCATCAGTTCTAACAACACCTCTCTCTTTCTCTCCTATCAAACAGCAGTCTTGTTTTGGGATAGATGTCAACCAAAGATGGCAGCTATATTTTAAAGATCTTCATAGTCAAAAGAATGAGTCTCTAATGGTAGAAAATTAAATTCTGGTGGGAACTATTTTAGTTGCTAGTTAAGATGCCTTCCCTATTACTTCCCAACCCAGACAGACCACCCAGGTAACTTGCATAAGATTTAAAAGTCCATACATCTTGATAGTGCCACCCAGAAAGTCACTCCTGACCTGACTAGTTGTACTGCTGACTCTATTGTATAGCCATTCCTCTGCCAGAAGAACCGCAGAATGCAGCAAGTTAGGAGCTGAAGATAGGGTGTCATCACAATTTTCAATCTGTTTCTTCATTCTCAAACTTCACAATGTTGGACCTTTCTGCAGAATTTCAGTTTGTTCTTTATTATTTATTGAGGAAGTCTGGTACATATAAAAGCTTCCTTTTAGCATAGATAAGACTAACTGGCTAACAGTTTTCAGGGCAAGTAGGATTAATTATCAGGAAGCTGTTGATAGTTCCTTGCTGACCTGTAAAAACCTAGTAAGTATGAGGTCAGCTAAAATAATAAGGTCTATTTAAAGTTTGGGTCACATAAGACGTCATTAAGGATCACATTATTTCAGCAAAGAAAATAGCAGAGAGCTCTCCCCTTAAAAGAAAATAGCTTTTCTGCTGGAAAGCTTCCAAACCGCACCATTGCAAAACTCAAACACTTCAAACCATCGGACGCTAATGTTTAACTGTGTGTTTCTAGTTGTACTAAAAACCTTTTCCCCTTGGTAATTGATTTTTGTTGAATCCAGGTGTCATTTGACTTTTAATCCAAATTATGTTCCTTGTTCCGGGGAAGATACTTTCATTGCCCAGGGGTTTACTTTTTACACCCTGTATGATGTATAGTATATTCTACCCTGTTCCTTGTGATTAGAAAAAGCAGTAATCAGCATTTTACTAGAGTTGGGGAAGACAGTAAAGGGCAGGGCTGGCCCAAGGCAGGATTGTGAAATGCCTGAAAATTGTAAAGCCTTGTAAAGCCCTTGTCTCCTTGTTGTTTAACTCTTTTTTTGCCCTAATCTTTTATTCAGCTGCTTAGAGTTGTGTGACCCTTCTCAACTTCAGTTTCCTTCTGTTAGCAGGTTGCCTGAGACAGTGCACATTACATATGTGCATATGACCTGATGCATAGCATGCATCAAAAAAGTCTGTGAGTCATCATCACCAGCTTCATTAACATCTCCTAAGCCTCAGGAGTAAGGGGTACTTAATAGTGATGTACAATGAAATTCTTGTGAGAACATTTGCTTTTTATTGTAAATCCAAAAGAATGTACTTCTAATTCTGATATCCTAGGTCCTCGTGGGAAGTAGAGAAGAGATGTGGTGTGGGTTGGGGGAATGATGACAGCTGCCTATTCACTGAACAGGCTTGGATAAAAAAAAAAAAAAAACAAAAAAAACATGATACTGTGAGTGAGGCATGGGGGCCGGGCAACTGTGGGCCCTGACCCTCTTACACTGGCGCTGGAGAGCCCACATCCTGGCTCAGTTCCCAAGCCACTCCCCTGGCAACCCTTACATATGAATTTTCCACCTTCCTCCTGCCACCAATCATTCCCTGAAAGGTCTGGTTAGTGTGTTTTACATGTTGTAGTGACAGAGAAAGATGCAAGATTTGTGGGATCTGTTTGTGGAATCTGACATTCAGACAATTATGGGGACCCTCTTTAATAAATACAAAATAAAAATAATAGATAAAATTGTGAGTGTTTCATTAGAATAATAAAGAAACCACCACAAAGTATACATTTAAAAAGCTAGTAAATACCATAAACATTGCAAAATCCTGAAAATAGTCTATTTGTTCATTAATTTCTTGATATATCCTATGACATTTTTCTTTTCTTTCTTCCTTCCTTCCTTCCTTCCTTCCTTCCTTTCTTTCTTTTTTGTGCATGCTCTTTGATTGCCCCCCTCACATATTTCCTAATAGGAGAGTATTTTCCGAGTTAGCATGGCATCAGTAAAACCAAAACCACTCATTACATCTTTTCATTAAGGTGACTTGAAGAATTTTCCACAAATGAGCTTCTGGCTCTGAATATTTCAAACCATTTTTTTCTCCTCTACCACCACCTGCATACTTCTATGATGAAGAATGTACTCATATTGCATTACAGTCTTCAGTCCTATGTCTACATTCTGTCACCCAAAATGAGTGCACAAATGACTTCCGCACAAAAGCAGGCAACAATAACTCATCATACCACATCAACACATCCCATCCAACCCAAGAAAAGGCATTCCTGGTTCCATTTCCCCTTAGCCAAAGACTCAGAGAAGGTTCACAGAGCCGGCGACTACCCAACAGGAAGGGGCATTGAGAGGAACTTAATATGGAAGAGACTGTACTCTTGACTGTACATAATAGCCAAATGTTACAAAAGCATATGCCCAAGCAAGTGAGAGTCTCGGATTTCAACTTCTTTAGCTTCACAAATCTATCTCTGCACAGAGGAGCCATCTCCACAGAATTTAAAAAATGGGGGCAAGGTCCTGCCCTCTCCCACTCACAAAAAAAAAATGCTTTATACACAAGCACTTTATAGTATAAAGACTTACAAAACAAATATCAACTTTATTACTAAAGTCCATTGTGTCCAAACATGAGACAATCTCAGAGACAGAAATCATGTTCCTTGGCTCTTTAGGGGAGAACTAGAGCTGACTTCTTCCTAAACTTTGTGTTATGGTTTGGATAAGTGCCCGCAAAAGGCCCATGTGTTAAAGTCTCCATTTCTAGCCCATGGCACTACTGGGAGGTGATGGACCATTTAAAGGTAGGGCCTAGTTCAATGAAGTTAGGTCACTGGGAATATGCACTTGAAGGGGAGATTAAGAACCAGAGCCTTCCTCTCTCTTTTTACCCTTCCTGGCCACCATGAAGTGAAGAGTTCCCTCCACCACTTGCTCCCTCCACAATGTATTGTCTCACCACAGGTCCAAAAGCAATGGGGTCAATTGACCATGGACTGAAACCTCCAGAACTTTGAGCTCCAATTAGCCTTTTCTTCTTATAAGCTGATTGACTCAGGTATTTTTTTTTTTACAGTGACAGAGAGCTGATGAGAATACTATGAAGAACTTTGGTCCTTTTTTCTGTCCCTTCCTTCATCCCTATCTGAAGTGATGGGAAGGGGTAATTTTGATTGTGAGAAGAAATTTTGTGGGCTGGAGGATGTAGCTTTGCAATAAAGTGCTTTCCTAGAATGCACAAGACCTGGTTTGATCCCCAGCACCACCAAAAAAGAAAAGAAAAGAAAAGAAAAAAAGGAATTCTGCTACATAGTTCAATCTAAACAAACTCAACTCTGTCACTATTTGTATGAGCTTGGACACATTGGTCTTTCTAAGCCTCAGTATTCTCCTTTGTAAAATGGCAATAATATTGCTTTCTTTTCAAAATTGTAGAAAGGATTAAATGGATAATATATGGAAGTTACTGAGCACCTAGTAGCTGACTCAGATAGTATAGTTAGCATTATTGTCCACACTTCAAGTGCTAATAATAAGGGAGGAACCAGACAGGGAATAGTGGAATGCTGGGTACACCAAACACACCATGGAAAGTCAAATTCATCAGTGTGTTAAAAGGGAAGCTTTCGGTTTCAGCTTTTCCACCTTTGCCCCAGAGGCCCAGGAGCAACATAGGGGAAGTAGCCATGGCAACATGACAGCCACAATACCCTGTGAACAGAGTCTGTCAATAAATATGAGGATTTCAGGAGGCAGCAAGAATTCCTGCCTGGCTCTGGCTTTCCTCCTGATGTAAGCCCTAAGTCTGAAATTGCATGAGACTTGGGAAGGGTCCTAGCTTCAGATGGTTTGACATTTGAATAAGAATAGCAAGCTGCAAGGGACTGGCATTGATCACCTGGCAGGTTAGTAGTGTTGTACTAAAGTGATTTGTCCTCACAGGCCCTGAACACCACTACAGCAGCATGATACAGGCTCTGAGTAACCTGAGCCATCAGACGACTTGAGGGGTCAGAGCACTGCCATCAGTGCTTGGCTGTAAAACCAGAACATGCTAGGCTCCAAATCTCAGCTCTAGCACTTCTCATCTGTTATGGTTTGGATGTAAGGTTCCCCCCATCAAAGTTCCTTTTAATGCAGGAGAACTTGGCAGTTAAATAAAACTGAATTGTGAGAGCTACAACCTAATCAGTCCTTCCTACTTTGAATGAAGAGTCTTGGGTGATAACTGCAGGCAGGTGGGGCATGGCTGGAGGAGGTAGGTCCCTGGGTTCATGCCTTGGAAAGGTGCATTTTCCTTTTGGCCTCTCTCTCTCTCTCTCTCTCTCTCTCTCTCTCTCTCTCTCTCTCTCTCTCTCTCTCTCATTCCTGAGTGCCATGTAGGGAGCAGCTTCCTTTCACAACATCCTTCCCTCATGATGTACTCTAGGCCTCACTTCAGGCCTAGAGCAACGGAGTTGGCCATCTATGAACTGAAACCGCTGGAACCATGGGCCCCAATAAACTTTTGCTCCTCTGAGTTGTTCCTGTTGGGTATTTTGGTCACAGTAACACAAAAGCTGACTGAAATGCCATCTTTTCAATCTTGAGTAAATTATTTAAGTTCTCCATTTTGGTTCCCTCATTCTAAAACCAGGACTATAAAGTACCTATGCTGTGAGGTTGCAGTGAGTATTTAAAGTTCATTAAATAAGGTGATATTTCTAAAGGGCTTTAGATGGTGTCTGGCACATTTATAGTACTCAATAATGGCCATCTCTAATTTAAATTGGAAATAAGGTGGACCTGTTATGTGAACTTGGCAGAAAAAGATAGTAAAGAAATTTATTTTAGATGTTCTAATTGTATTTGTTTCTGGTGACTGCTGTAACAGATTTTCACAAACTTAAAAACAATTTGAACCTAAGTTGAAAGCAGCAGCAATTTATTTTTTCCCAGCTCTGGAGACCAAAAGTCCAAAATCAGTGTCAGTGGACCAAAACCATGGAGTCAACAGGGCCACAGTGCCTCTGGAACAGCCAGGAGAGAATCCATTTCTTGCTTCTTCAGCTTCTGGTGGTTGACAGATGACTTTTGTTCTTTTGTTTGGATTGTGACTGCATCATTGCAATCTATGCAGTCATATTGCCTTCTCCTCTTCTGCCCATATCAAGCTCCCTTATCTTCCCTCTCATAAAGACACTACTTATGGCAATTAAGGTTTACCCCAATAATCCAGGATAATCTCATCATCCAAGACCATTAACTTAATAATATCTATAAGCCCTAAATGTTCTAGGGAGTAGGCCTGGTATCTTTGAAGGCCATTAATTCAGCCTCCTCTATATACACTATACTAGTCAATATACCGTCCTGCAAGACATAGACGAAGATGAAAATATAAGAAGGGAAGACAGAATACAGTACCCCGGGAACCACAAACATACAACAGGGAAGCAAAGGAAGGAGAACCATCCTGGGGAAATGAGGATAAAGCAAGAGCTAGCAGAGAAGGTGAAGCAGAAAGCAGGGGGTCAACAGAAGACTTCTAAACCACAGTGAGTTTGACAAAGAACAACATGATTAAAGCACTTCAGA
This sequence comes from Urocitellus parryii, assembly GCF_045843805.1. NCBI lineage: Eukaryota > Metazoa > Chordata > Mammalia > Rodentia > Sciuridae > Urocitellus > Urocitellus parryii. Next base: position 76,635,288 of record NC_135538.1, on the reverse strand, counting down.
GAGTCAAGGGAAGGATGGGGAAGGAATTACAGGGTATGACGAGTAAGAAGGATATCAGTAAATTTAGCTAAAGTGGATTTACTATCATGGGGGTGGGGGGAGCCAAATTGTGGTGGATTAAGGATGAATTCACCTCTGTGGTGCACTTTGTGTGTAAGGAGAGAAAAATGGTGCAAACACACATCTTGACAAGCTTCTCCTCCTCCTCCTCACTCTCATTTCTATTTTCTTTGGATTTCCAACAATAGAAGCTCATCAAGAGCCCTGTACTTGCCAAGGTGGACATGACGCATGATTACAAGAGGAAGGCACTGCCTCTTTCCTGTATAAATATGTTTGCTCTCCAGCTCCTGAGAGAGGTCAGTGAAAAAGGTTTATTTATCCTTACTCAGTTCATTCTCTCTCAAAGCTATTAATGACTAGTCAAGTAGTAACATTTTGGGTCATTATATTCTTTCTATATTTTAAAAAAGATTATCTAAACTTTGAAATACATAGTTTACATTTTTAACATATAAATAGAAAAATATAGTTAGAATGACTGTATGTTGGATAACATATAGGTATTCAATAATCATTGTGGATCACAAGCCATGTGCTAAGCATTATATTAGGGGAAAATATAAGATTAATGTTATATTAAAACAAAAAGATAATATTAACTGCTAAGATTTTAGTGTGTTTCATATAATGGGTACTGATTTAAATGTTTTATCTATCCATATATTTCAAAAAATTGGTTAGAAAGCATATACTAATATGATAATAGTATTAGCCAAATTTTATTGAAGTGGGAACTAAACTACAAAGATAGAGAAAAACCACAGCTAGGAAGAATGAAGCAAAAATTAACTCAGTGGTCATTCTTGGGGCCTGTTCCCTGAACCACTATGACATTCCTTTTTTATAACATCTGCAAGAAGATTTCTCTAACATGCTTTTTAAAGGCAGAAACATGCAAACGAGCATTTTTTTTTCAAAGTGACTTAACAAAAACCCAGGTTTTGCTTTCAAGAAAGCCTCATAATGCTATAAATCCTTATTCTTTATTCAGAACATATTTACTGAGTATCTATTAGTGTAATATGTATTTTTCTAGAAACTCAACTTTCATAAATAAACAAAATGCACAAAAACTCCTGCCTTCAAGTCCAGGTAAGCTGGTCCCAACTTTAAATTTCATGCAATAATCAATACTACCACCACAGTCCCAGAACCAAGATAAAACCAACTAACCACTATGATAAGAGAGCAACACTGAATCATTGGAAGGAGAATTGCATGGTTTGGTAGAAAGTTCTATCACCAACTGTTGAAATCAACCTTCCATGGGAAATTCTGTTGTACTAAACCATGAGTAAAATATTAAAGATAAAACAAATGGAAATTCATACATGGAGAATTTTTTATTGCCACTCACTGACCTTTCAAGCATCTAAATTAATGATTTTGGTTCAGAGAAGCAGTATCCTCATAATAATGAACAACTTGTTAGACATTTCTGGGTCTGTTTTCTTAGGATGGTATTGCCTGACATCTAAGATAAGATAATTTTCAGTCTGATTTTCTATGACCCTAAGTAACAAATATGAGGAGTTAGGACAAAACTGTTCTACTTCAATGTTTTTTTTTTTTTTTACTTCCCATCCATCAACAGGTAAGAATCTAGAAAAATATGAACATTTTAAATACTCAGAATGAGACACCCAACCCTCTGTAACAGTGTAAACGGAGCCCCAGACATCAGCAGGCTCCTCCTTTCCACAATCCAAGATACTCACTTCCCATTAGACTTTGTCACTGGATCTCATTTTCACTGTATTCCAAAAGAAAACAGAACTCTTTGTACAGACAACTGAACAAATCTAACTGAATGCTCTGTATTTTTTATGTGATAAATATGACAACCCTAGTGGCAGTCTCTCAATCCTTTATTAGAAAAGTCTACCATGTCCAAGATGATTTCCCGGACCATCTAGCATATTTTAATTTTTGCAGATTTTCTTAGGTTTGAGTATTTGTGGAGGAAAGAGACTTTATAAACCAGTACTCAAGAATTATTTGTCTTCTCACAGTAATCGGCATTTGTACTGGACAGAAAGCTTTACCATATATCTAAGGTATAGTCCAGAAAAACTCTTTTCCCAGAAAGCTCATTTTCAGAGGTAGCAGAACATTTGGCCTGGCTGGGATGGATGATCAGCAGGATCCACCTGGCACCAAGTGAGTCCTAGAAGGACATCATCACCTGCACAGGCCCTTCCATACTCTGTGGGCACCTGACTTTGGCTAAGTCCTCCCAGCCAGTCTAAAGAAAATGGGCGTTTACATCAAATTTCCCACCACTGACCTGATTTCTTTCTCTCTGCCCAAGGTCAGAGACCTGAGGTACATGAGGTGGGACCTTATTTGTCATGGTGATGCCTGTGGCTGGTTTTGTTGGTCAGAGTCTGAGGTGTGTAGGGAGAGTACTTCCCTCCATTGGATGGGCATTTAGGCTAGGGAACTATGTCAGCACATCAGCACATGGCCATAAGGGCCCAGTGAGCCCTCACTCTGCCTCTCTCACTTCTTTAACATCTTCTGCTTCTCCAGGTTGCTCAGAAAGGACTTCCATTCCACATCTGTGACAGGGTTTAAAGTTGGGCTTTAGAGTGAACTAATCATTTAGAAACTAGTTGTTGTTTCAGGAAAAAGTTGGTCCAGATGATGGTAGTGGCAAAGGGCACTCCCATTTTAAATTCAAGTCTGTCACAGGCCCCTCCTTGGTGTAGTCAGAGCTCTTGGGAGAGCTCAGTTACTCTCAGCTCTACCCCTTGTGCTTTTAGAAGTAGGAAACCAACATGCTTATAAAACACAGAGTGACCACTTACTCATTTTCTTTAAATTGGGTATGATTGTAAGTGCAGTGAAAGTGGGATTTCAACAGGAACTAGATAGAACACAATGTACCCTAGAACCAAGAGGACTTCATGGTTTAATGTAGTCAGAGAGATAAACTCCCTTAGTACTTTCCTGATTGGGAAAGTGAAATAGGAAGAGAAGGAAATATCGCCTTACAAATTCCAGATATATCATCAGTTTGGCAATTGGGAGAGTGTCCAGTATCTGGGGGAGCTTCATCTGCTCTGGCCAGGATGCCCACCTGGTCCATTTTAAAATGCAGTCACTCTTCCCTCAACACTCCTTGTCTGTTTTCTGGGTTAATTTTCCCAAAGCAAGTATCATCATCTAACAAATGATACATTTGATTATATTTTTGTTGTTGTTGTTGTTGTTCTCTGCTCTGTACTTACAAAGTTCCCCAAACCTATACATATTTATCTACTTAGTTCCTGCTATATCTCCAGTAGCTAAAATATTGCCTGGCACAGAGTAAATGTTAGATAAATATCTGTGAATGAATTTGTTAAATTAAGTATCTATTCATTTGATGTCAATAATGATATTGGCGTTAAGATAAATATCACAGGCAAATTGAATAATAAATAATTTTACAAATAGTTTATATTTATCAAGGATGTAATTATTTGTACCTGACAGTATACTAAAGAGTTTTTATGGATTAACCCACTTAATTCTCACAAAAAGCCAATAAGGTATGAACTATTCTCAGCTGAGGAAGCTGAAACTGAGATAAAAATAGATAACTTGTTCAAGGTCACATAGGCTCATGTTGTGATTCAAACCCAGAAGCCTGACTCTAGAGAATTTCTCTACCTGAGTCTTTTTATCAAGAAGAATACTTTTACCTAGGGACACTAAAAATATGACAAAGGTATTAAATTCTCCCAAAAACAATTAAAGGTTTTTGAATGAATAAAATAGCATTTCATGCCCCACCCCTTCAAAAAAGTCATCGGATCCTTGTATGTGAAAATGTAGAATATGAACAAATGAAAACATTCTCCTGTAACGGACAGTGTTAATATGCGCTGGGTTGGAAATCTGGATGAACACTTGCTCTCCTATTCTTGGTCATTTTGAAGCTTAGAATTTTGACTCCAATAAATATCAACATATAACTGGCCAAGATGATTCTTAACTTTGGTCTTTATGAAGATGGAAAATGGACTTGTAAGTAACGACAAAAACCACCACAGATTCTGGAATGAGAATGAAACTATTTCTCACTAATTCTTAATCCACTAACAATAATACTGATTATCAATTGACTAACAATACTAATTTTTAATTTTACTAACAATTAATTCTGGATAGGACCTGATTTAAATTTGTAATTCCTCCTCCCCAAGGAACAGACTGTATTCTTTACCACACACAGCAAAGGAATCTCCTCTGTCCTTACCCACACAGAAAGCCCCTCTTCCCTCTTCCTGTTGTGTTGGCTGTTCCTGCTCTGTGCTGGGTTCCTTCCTTTTCTTATATCAGGATGCTTACTATCACTTTCACATTCATCTCGATCTCCATTAAAACAGTGATTCCCTGCTTCTGTGAAGCACTCCTTATTTGGTTTGAGCTCTAGCAAGCTTGATCACTACTACCAGAATCCCAGTAACTGCCTGTGGGACACAGTAACCAAGAACAGTTCCTGGTGAATCATCCTTGCCTGCTGTTTTTTAGACAGTATTTTGCTAGTTCTCAAGTATCTAACCCAAGTAGCAAACTATAGCCAGCAGGAAATATTGAGCAAACAGCCTATTGTGTGTAGTCTTGGGGTGTGGAAAGATATTTTAGAGAAAAATACGATCAATTGGACATCTGGGAACACTAACATTGAACCTCAACTAAATGAATTTTATCTTTTTTTTAAATTTCACTAAACTTCTATTAGAAAAAAATAGTACTCAATTATTATGACATTTTAAACTTTTCAATGAAAACTGTGAATGTGTTTACTCTTTTGCTATGTGAGTACTTACATTCAATCCTCTTGGACCACAAAGCCTAAAATATTTATTAGCTGATATTTTACAAAAAAAGAAAAAAAAAGTCTGCTGATCCTTAAGCTAATATTTAATATTGATGATTCCAAAAATTTCAGTTGGTAATTATTGTTTTAAAAGAAAAACTACGAGATTCACCAACTTTAACATTATTTATATGTGATTTAAGTATGTTATTGTGTGGTATCCTTTTTAAATTTTGTATTTATTTGCTGCCACACACAGTTTTGAATTTCTTGTTAATATTAGTTTTCATTTTCAAAGGAGGCTTACTTTTTTTTTAGACTAAACTCTATTGTCACAATTGACTAATTATCATTAAAACATCCCTTTTGGCAGCTTATTTATGGTTGGGCGCCAAATTATATGCAGTATAAGAAGATAATTCAGATCATCCAAAATATATGCCTCAATAAACACACAATCTAGGAAAACTCTTTATTCAGGGCCATCTCTTTCCTAACTGAACCAACAAGGATATTAATGTTTCCTAAAATTTCCAATTGACTACCACTCAATTTCAAAGAAAATATGTTTTTTAAACAAAAGACACTGTTGAAGAAAATGTGTGTGGATGTCCATTCATACACCAAAGGAAACTCTTCAGCTAACCTCTAAGAAAAGTGCAGAGCACCCTGAACAGAACTATAAAAATAGAGATATGACTTCCTGCATACGAAGAATGTTTTAAAACTATTCCTTTTTTTTTTTTTTTCTTGGTACACCTTGAGCCAACCACGGGCAGAAGAACACATAGGAGTGACTGCATCCTGAAACTCCCTAAAAGCCATCATTGAATTGAGTCAAGTCAGGTTTATGGAACAAATAAATTCAGCCTGGATATGGGGCTGTTTATTCGTCATTCACTAATGCACTCTACACACTTTTATGGAGGATTCACTATAAGACTAGGACAATACTTTCCTCTTCAAAGGGACTCGGAGTTGATTTAATCCTGTTTGACCAAGGTTGTACCTAGGAAAAAGTTATAGGTCAGGTAAACAGAGTTAGTTGTCTCTCAGTTTATTTACCTACCTTGCCTTCACCTTTTAAAGCCATCAATGTCATTGCTCCCAGCCCTGCCATTCCTGTCTTAACTTCAGAATCTTCTCCCTAGAGTCACCATCTGAGCTTTCCCTAAGACTCAGATCCCCAGGATTCCCATAACAACTCAAAGCCAAGATTCCTTTTCCTGCCTTATATTACCTCTTTCTTATCTCATTCTTTTAGGACAAGATTGATTCTAAAACATCGACTAGCACTTTAGAAAGTAGAGTAAATTCTCAAACTTGTAGAAAAGAATAGGAGCTAACATCAGTTCTAGTGCTTACGTGGGCCAGAAATTATTCTATACATTTTACATTAATTAACTCATTTTTCTTTCGTAGTAACCTTACAAAGTAGGTACTTCTATTATTCAGAATTTCAAAAACGAAGAAACAGGATAGAAAATTTCAGTGACTTGCCCAAGTTTGCTCTGCTAAGTGGGAGGGCCAGATACCAAGCCAACCAATCTGGCTTCTAGCCCCTACACTTTCTAGTGCCTCTAGCAAGATGTCAAAGATATACATAGATTTTAGGAGTTGATCAGCAAGAGGCAGGCTTCCAAATTTGGTCTAACCTAGATAAAGACTATTGTGAGGAGGGGGATTTTCAGCTGAGTAGGAGGTAAACAGTCTTCTTTGGGAGACAGATGAGGTTAGTGAAAGGCTTATCCTATAAGGGTCAATGTTGAACTGAGAGCTGTAAAGGAAATATTTCTATTTACAAGAGAAACCGGTTTCTTGAAAAGTTGAAAGGAGAAGCCTCTTAGTCTTAAGGGCCCTGCCAGGTTCACCTTGACCCTGTGAATGATCCTCCCACTGGGGCCTGGTTATTACTGAGATGAAGAGTTGTCAAGTTCTACCAGCATCCAGGGCGCACCCCTCCAGTCAGAGGCCAAGTCCTTCAGAGAAAACCTCTTCCCTTATGCCATCAAGAGAAAGAGGCTGGAGCCAGATGGCCAATTATTGAGAATTTTCTGAACTGTAAAGTCCTTCCAATATGGCGCATGTCATATCAGCCTAAGCCACTGAGAATGAATACTCAAAATTAAAACTGCCAGAGTTTTAATTATTCTGTGTGTGACCATACTCTAGAAGCTATATAGAATGTGTCAAAACAAGCCATCACTTGTGAGCTCAAGCTAAGTAAGTCACCACAGACAGGGTGTGTGAACAGCTTCTGCAGCATTCCTAGGCCTTGGGCATCCCCTTCCCGGTCCCTCCAATGGGCTCTGGGACGATTAACCTAGATTGTGGTAGAACAGAGATAACACAGCCCTCCTGTTACTCAGAGATGGCTTCAGGTGTGTGGAATGTCAAAAACCCTTATACCACAACAATGTGGCAAGGACAGAGAGGAGACCAATTCAGTTCCTGTCCCTAGATGCCAAACATTCATATAGATTTTTTCAAAAAGAGTTAAAACTTCTTGGCTGGCTTTTCAATGTTTTGCCCTTTCTGCTCACACATAAATCTTGACTATGCCTTTTTACTTTTAACCAATGTTTTATTGGGATTAAGCTAGGTAGATTGTACCAGGCTGATCAATGCCACATCTTCTATATTCTCTTTTAGGATGTATCCTAACGTTCTAATAACTAGACTAAGATGGGCGACTGAAGAAGGGTGATGTATGCAGGGTTGGGCTTACAGGTATAGGGAGAGGTAGACAGGCTACGATTCAGATTTCCTTAGAAGGTATTTTTCTTCCTTGTTCCCTCTCTCCTTTCCTTCCTCCTCTCTGCCCAACTCAGGTTATTTGTTATTATGGAAAGAATAAAAGACTTAAAATTTGGGTTAAAAATCCTGACTTCACCATTTCCTATTTTCTAGGGCTTTTTCCATATGTGAAATGGGATTGACATGCACCCCCAGGCTGGGACACTTGTGGAACTGAGACTAACAGGCTGACATGCAGTAAACACTCAACAACTAGAGCTGATTCTACCTCATTTGTTCAGATGAAGCTAGAAACAAAACCCTTTAATTTGGAAAGAAAAAAATCCTTCAATCAGAAATAAAAAGTGTTTAACATTTACATTGCTACATAAATAGTGTTGTATTAATAATTTTAATCAGGGTTATAGTAAAGGACAAATTGGCCTTAAAAATTTCTGATAAGAAATGCTGTAGGTGGTGAAACCAGATGCCATGCTTCATGCTTAAATGTCACCAGAGTTCTTTAAGGTATCTCAATTGAAATTAAGAAGGAAATTGAGTCAATTGGCTTAATTCTTCCCCAAAAAATAAGTTTTATGTTTGCTTTCTTCCATGTACAATTTTTAAAAATTATAATGATAGTGATAGTGTCTTCTAAAATGTATTATTTTAAAATTCATGTTATCTCATTAATAAATGGTAAATCATCGAAGGGAAGTAGAGGAGGAATAAAAAGTGAAGGCCAATGAGTAATTGCCAGTGCTGATGGAGCTTATCTCAGCTAGACAAATGCTTTAAGTGTTTTTCCCATGCAAATCCATTCCAGTTCACAACACTGTGATGTTAGGCACTCATCATTTTAATTTGAAGCCAAGGAAACCAAGTTGCCCAAGGACTCAAAACTAATAAACACTAGGTCTAGATTTGAGCCCTGGTATTTGGCTTCAGAACACAGGCTCAGTCTCTACACCACCTGCCTATTCTTTAACTTCAATACATGAACTAATCAAACCTAAGTCATCCTGTGGTAAGCAACACACCTAAATGTAGGTCTATACCACAAAGCATGAAAAGAAAAGGAATTTGCAATTGTCTCATTTATTTGTAACACGATTTTAAAGTTTAAAAAGAGAAATGCACTAGTCAAGCTCCTCATTTTGCTGATTAAAAAAAAAAAGACTTAACTAAAGTCATACAGGTTATTAGTAGGAGAACCATTATTAATATTTGGGCTTCCCATCTTCTAGGTCAGAGCTCATTGACTCTATTTTCCACATGGCAGTAATAGCAATGAGATCTAATAATGTGCTCTATTAAGCCTTTTATTTATTTTATCCTCCTTAATCTTCCCCACGATCTTGCTAAATATTTTCACACCCATTTCACAGATGAGGAAACCTTTGGCCTATGTGAGTCTGACCCCAAATCCATGCCATTAAATTTTACATTAATATCATTACCCATTTTGGATTTATTACTCAGTTTGAATATTTTGGCAATAAAAGGACTATTGTTTAGCTTTGTTTTGGATAATTTCTTTTGGTGCTCTTTTCCATTTACTCTCTAAAGCCTAAATTGAGAACACTAGTATTCTGTATTACCTATTGATCTTCTTTGCATACATAAGAAAAGGGGATGAAAGAAAAGCTTCCACAGACTAAAGAAATTGTTCTAAGTGAAAAAATCCTTCTGCAAGGCATTAAAACCTATATTTAGTTTCACGACTCTCTTCAAGAGTCTTTGCCATTTAGAAACTAAGTGTTTGGAGCAGATCTGAACACACACTGTATTTGTCATAAAATCCAGCTCATATGAGTGGGCTTTTCAAGTACGTGAATATGGCCCCTATTCTGAAGGAAGGAGAACTTTTGATGTGTTCTAGGTGCTAAATGGACAGGAATAAAATGCCAACCAGAATTAAGGAGCAATGCAAAGTAAAAAAGAGTTAAAAATGAGTTAAAATTACAAGTACTTCAGAGTTGTTTTGAGGTTGGATAGAAGGAATAAAAAGGTAGAAAGGAGACAAAAGAAAGGACAAGGAGACTGTAACATTAATATGAAAGGCTTTTGCTGAAGTTACTCATACCTTTTCTTCCCAAGCCAGTTCTCTCTCCCAGGTCTGACACTCCCAAATTTCTGGAAAATCTACAAATCTTCACTCACACTATATTTTGTTGTTTGTTTACTTGTTTCTGGGAATTGAACTTAGGGATGCTTTATCACTGAGCTACATTCCCAAGTCCTTTTAATTTTTTTTTTTTTTTTTTTTAAGACAGAGTCTCACTTAATTGCTTAGAAGGACTCACTAAATTACTGAAGCTGACCAGGAACATGTGATCCTCCTTCCATGGCCTTCTGAGTTGCTGGGATTACAGGTGTGAGCCACCAGATCCAGCTTCACCCACAATCTTGAAGTTTCTGGAAATCTACTTATAAAAATTGCCCTGTGTACCATTAATTATCTCAGTAATATGTATGTTTTTAGAATAGATTATGTAAAGGGAGATATGAAGCTTGTAATATAGGGTACTTTCCCAATGTTATCTATTGCATATAATGGAGAAGATGACAAGCTTAGGATCCTGAGAGCTGCCAGACTACCATGAAGTGTCACGGGATCACTAGAGTCATGTCATCTCTGCATATCTTCCCATACACAGTGCCAAAAGTAACTCTCATTCTCAGGGCAACTTGAAATTCTCCTTTGCATATGTGTCCCCTGCTTTCTAAATAAATCTCTTTGCCTGAATATCTGACAAGTGCTGGAATTCTTTTCCACCGCCTCTGTTGAGGGACCCCATCATCCTATATTGAGGTCCCCTCTCGGACCTCCTCAGATCCCCTCAGGTGACATTGTTCTCTATTTTTGGTATAATATGTGTTGTTGTTGTTGTTGTTGATGATGATGTTCAGTATTCTCTCCAGTCTTACTGCCCACTCATCAGTTGTTGATGCTTATAAAAAGATGTGGAAGGACAGTGCATTCCACATGTGGCCCAAGGTAACCTAAGAGATTCACATGCTGACACTCTGAGGATTATTTAATTTGGGGAAAGATTAAATAGGGTAAAATAAATAATCCTAATTTGAATTAATTATTGTTAATTATGAATCATTGATAAGAACTAATTAAATCAATTTCATGAAGCTAATAATAATTATTGATAAATTGACATCAAAATATAAATCATCTGTGAAACTAAAACCATAAAGGAGGCTCAAAGATAACAACTCAAACTTAGCATCTAACCTACCTAACTTTGCATTGACAATTCCCTATTAATATTTAAGGGAAAGACACATATCCCCAAATCAACAGTCACTCATTTCCAGAACTCCATCTTTACTAGGAGCCTTCTGGGCCAATTACATTTGGTTGATTATTGTCAAATGTTAATTTAAACTCCATGATATTTCATGCTCTCGGAACAGTTTTACCCCTCACATACATGATGCACCACCCCTCCAAAAGGCAAATGAAGGGTGATCATATAAAATAAGTGACCTCAAAGAATAATTTAATGCTTATTAGAGATTATCCTTTATTTCCAAGCCAACATCTTCATGCCCATATTGCACAAATTATTAATTTACGTTCAAATAGCTTAAATGAAAAAAATGTAAGGTACATTTGGAAACAAATAGAGATTTTTTTCTGATCAGTTTTGAACTTGTGCTTTTTGGAAATTAGTAATATGTGTCTGTTAACTAACTCTAAATAAACCTGAAAAAAAAAAGGAAGTCATCTGTGTTGTGATTCAACTCTGTGACAACCAATCTGAATTTCAGCTATTTTCTTAAACATGTAGGTAGCTTTCTAAATACTTAAAGGACATTTTGTATTTTTCATTTTATTCCCACTTAATAGTGGCAATTAATACAATTTCTTAAGAACATTGCTTAATTTTAAGACTCTGATTTCCAGTCTCCAGGTCTTCAGGAATGGCTCTTTAAATCTAAAGAGGTCTATGCTGAATACAGGTAGCAGAGGTTTTATGTTCCAAGATATCAGCAACAGTAGCCCAGCCTACATGCTGCACTACAGTGTGATCCCTCTCTTGAATCTGAGCAGGATTGTGATTTGCTCACTAATGAAATACAGCAAGAGTGACGAAGCATGACTTCATGACTTTGAAGCCTGAGTCCAAAAAACCCCAAAATCCCAGCTCTCATATTGTACAAGAGAAAACTTGTCTTTCAGAACCTTGAGTTGCTCCACAAAGAAACCTCAACCATCCTGAGAAGACTGTCCCAGGAGGATGGCCACACCAGAGGAAAAGAACACACATGAGTGATTTAGTCTATTGCTTAGCAGAGGTACCAGTTAATAGCCAGCATTCACCACTGTATAGGAGTGACGAATACTCTGAGACCAGCAATGTCCCAAAAGAATATAATATAAACTGCATATACAGTTTTAAATTTTCTATTAGCTGCATTTAAAAACTCAAAATAAGTCAACTTAAATTTGTTAATATTTTATTTTACCCACTCTATGTACAATAGTATTACTTTAGTATATAATAAGCATACAAATTATTAACACAATGTTTAAAAGTTTTTTTTTTCTTTTCATGCTGAGTGTTTGAAATAATGTGTGGGGGAGAGGGTTTTTAAACTTAGAGCACAATTCAAATCAGACCAGACACATTTCAAGCGCTGACTAGCCATGTGTGGTTAGTGCCTACTGTATGACATACCACAGCTCCAGAAGGTTTCAGCCTCCAGTAATCCAATTCGCCCATACCCTCACCCCAGTCATGAAGTCTTTGCAGCTGATAGACAATGTGATAGACAATGTGGAGGCCTCTCCATAGTCCTGATCACAAGATACATGTTGAAAGCTGCTAGGTTTGGGGATAATGTGGTTGGCATTAATAGTGGAACCTAGATACCACTAGAAGTGTAGGTTATAAGAGCAGACGTATTTTCACCTTCTGCTCAATCTTAGTGGTCTTAATGAAAAATCAAGACATAAGCTATCTTGTGACCATAGATCCAGTCTGCCTTTCTGAATCCTGTCATTCCCAGTCCTGGTGGTAATCCTGCCAATGGTTTAGAGAGCCCAGCCCTAGCTCAGGTAGTCCCAGACATCTCTAGCAAGTCAGAGCACTTCCAGATAAGCTGAATGAGTTGGGAAATGCCCTGAAGGACAAGGTCTGGGACGCTATCTAACAGTGACATTCCTGTCAAGACCCAAAACTGGTTTTCCAAGATATTCAACAGTGAAGGATAAACTCAAGGTCACTGTCTCTTGAACACCTGGATGGCTACAACTTAGTAATCAAGCCAAGGATTCCCTCCATGATGCCTTATCCTGCCTCCTAATCCACACCATTAAAAATCCTATAGAGAAAAAAATGTTAAAACATAGAATCTTAAAGGCTTAGAAAAGTCCTTAAAGAACATTTATAATCATCTTTCTGCCTATTATGAAAACCATTATATTTCAGCAAAGAGTCTACGCACCTCTGATTAACCATTTACAGGTAAAATTCACAAGAAAATGCATTGAATTTTTGAACAACTTTTAGTTTTTAGAATTTTCTTATCTAAGGATTTTTTTTTTAAATGACCTTTTTTATAACTTTTCTCCAACAGTTCTATTCTGGCCCCAGAAGCTTCAGGTCTAAACTCTCTGACCACATAGCCTTCCGACCTTTGGAGACAGTGAATATCCTTTCCTTGCCCATCTCATTTCCCTCCAATCCCTGTATTCCCTTTTCTAGACTGAACATCTCAAATTCCTTCAACTGCTCCTCATAAGGTGTGATTCAGAATTTTAAACACTAGAACAAATTCCCATGGCTGTCTACTTCATGACCCTTCATAAATCTCAAACTTTCTAGTTCTTAGAATCGAATATATATTGCAGGTGTGGACTGGCCAATACAGTGTTCAGTGGGACTGTTTGTCTTGCTGTAGATGATGTATTTTCATGAAGGTAAGTAAGGTTGCTACTCTCCGAAAGTATTTTAATGAAGACAGAGCTCATTCCATCCAAATACAAAATGTCCCTTAGCTACATACAGCTTAATGTATCTCAGGAAGTACCTGGCACTTAAAATTGGAAAAAAACTGACCTTTATTTCAACCAGTAATTTACTAGACTTCAGGCAATTTGTTTACATTATCTGTGTCACACTTTCTTCATTTATTAAAAAGTAATAATATAGAATTTTTTGTTAGACATGTGATGGAATAAATATGTGTAAATGATATGTAATCTGTGAAAACCTATACAAATATAAGAGACTTGTGCTATTGATATCAGCCTAAGAATAGAAATTGATGATTATTTCCATTAGAATTTATCTTCCTGGTTCAGACTCACTATCACAGCTCATGAAAAATCTTGTTTAAAATGTTATTCAGTAATTCTATAAACATTTACTAAGCATATATTCTATGTCAGACATAGCATTATTGTTTCTCCTCAGTGCCTCAGAAAGCCTACCAAACTTGAAAAGTCCCTAGTCATCCATCAACTGCCCACAGATAAGTCAGAGTTATATAATCAAAAGGAGTTGATTTGACTCATGACTTATGCTGCTGTTCTGTGTGCCTGCTGGTCCAGAACCCCGTGTCAGGGTGCCCGGGCAGCAGAAGCTGCAATAGACCCAACTCCACCTTAAGAGCTGGTATAAGGAAGCCATCCCTACAGAAACCTGATCTGTCTCAGAGCTCCAGCACAGTCAGGGTGAGACAAACAACCATGCAGCAAAATGAAAGAACCTTTTTAATTTGGGTAGATGGAGAATTCTTATGAGTGAGCTAGTGCAACACATTCATGTTACAGAAGAGGAATAAGCCTCAAAGTATTGTGTAAGTCTCATGAAAAAATTAATAACATCACAGTCCACAATTTCTTATCTAATAAATTTCCTCTATGATTAAGCAATTAAAGAAACAAATAACTGTGAGAAAGCCACACACACACACACACACACACACACACACACACACACACAAGCACACTAGGGTATGCACACATTAAGTTGGAGTGTAAGAACTGTAATCTCACTTTCAGTTTTTGTTCTTTTGTTTTATGTCTTTTTAATGCTGAGGATGGAACTTGGGGCATACTAGGCTTTATCAATGACCTCTGAGCTACCTCACTTTTAGTCTAACTCAGGGAAGTTTCTCTTTGTATATAAAAGCTGGCTGGATCAGTTTTGTATTTCTGTTTTATTGTTTCTTTTAAGCTGCAGTGGCCTGATTGAAATTGTTTAATAGATCCACTGTCAACAAGTCTTAGTTTCATGGAATATGCTACCACTTCATCAACATCTGCAAAAATATTAGAATCTTGCACAACTCTTTATGAAAGGAGATTCAACAAACAAGAAAGGGAGTCAATCATGGGAAGTTTCTAGAAGAGGTAGATCTTTAAGGGGGTAGGAGTAATATGAAAAAAGGATAATATGGAATAGTATCTAAAAATATGAAAGTACAAACAACCAAGTGGTTTGAAAGTGATGGCAAGCAAATATCCTTGGCTGGGCTAGAGGCAGATGTCTGGATGTACTGGTGAAATGGAAGTGAAAGTGGGGCCTGTTTTCTTGATGCTATTTAGAAATCCCAATGGATAGGATATCTCTACTGATTCTTGCATAGAGCAATAATTCCAGCTGAAAACAATTTGGGAGCACTTAGTATTTGTAGTACTTTGTGCCGCAGGTTCCAAAGTGAAATGCACACTTCCCAAATCTGAAACTGGTTCGAATAAGATAACACAAGCTCCATTGTACAAAACAAGAGAGCAGAAGTACAGTTCACTGCGTTTTTCATCTAAATCACTCTGTAAAATCAAAGCAAGTACTTTATTCAAATACTCTATCAGGAACTATATATGCCATGCATTTATTAGCTTTCCACGGTTTACCAAGCACATTCACAGATATTGTTTTATTTGACTCTCTTGTCAACCCTGTGGACTGTAATTACTTCCATCTTAACAGATGAACAAAGCTCTGCCTTGAGAGATATGATAAATGCTTGAGATCATTCAGTTTGTGGGTGTTGGTGCTGGAGCTTAGACTCAGGTTCTGAATCCAAGGCAAGTTGTCTTTCCACTGATCCATTTCACGAAATAATTATTTCCTCTCCTTGGGCCCACTGCCCATTTTGGCAGGAGAGATTTCTATTAGGGTGTTTCTAGCTGCTGTAAAGAGTTAAATATTAGAGTCTCTTTCTTTGTGGGACACTTTTTAATCTGTCTGATTGCTCCCATGGGAAAGTCTGCTATAAGCATCAGGGCAATGGATTATGTGATATAGAAAAGTTCATGCATACAGGAACTTGGAATTTCTATAATTCTCTAAGTGGATTGAAATGGAAACTTGAAATTCTTATTTAATATGACTTTAAAAAGTTTTCACCTTTGTTTTTTCTGGGGAAGATGAATTATGTAGGTAACAAAATGTTGGGATATACTTTTTATTTGGCTCTTCTAGAATTATGAATCCCACTTTGTATTTAATCTTTAGACATTTTTCTGTTGCCTAGAATTTTATGTTTTTAACATTTTCTGAGGCAGAGATGTTATGAAAATATTCACTGATGCTTTGTGTTTTAGTGCTTTAGTTTCAGTTTCATTAAATTGATATTTTGAGTTATCTACTAGAGCCATTCTGTACACTTCTCTGTCAATGCAATTTACTTTTTGTTTTGGCTTTATTTACTTTATGTGAGATGCATTTGGCTTTCTTGACTCACACCCACATCCTGGCTTGGTTTTCATTGTGTATGTGTGCTGATACTTTTATTTTTCTTTTTTTGCCCAGTGTCTATTACTATTTTGCCTCTTTTAAAATTCACTAATGTTAATTTAAAACAGATTTTTAAAAAGAAATTCAAATGTTTGTGTAAATTTCACTGTGTGAGGCATATCCTGCAACTTGCTTAACCTGCTTGTTAACCAAGGTTGCTTCCTTGTATAAATATCTCCAGTGCCAGTTTTCTCCAAGAGTTCATTTTACCTCACAGAATCAAGTGTGACAAGACAGACTATGGCAGAAAATGATAATGGTCATTCTATAATTCTTTAAGTCAGCAATGAATCACATTACTGGTAGTATAAGAAGAAGCCTTTGATGATAACTTTAACAAACTTGGCATATTGACAGTTTGATTGGAATTACTCTTAGACAAGTGTAAGTAGTATTTACTCAGTCCTGAAAATTGAGATTCTCAGGTTGAATGTGGACCTACAAACCCAACAGGTCTGTTGATTTTTATTTTCTTAATTCTCAGGTTGATATTGATATTAAAAAAAATAAAAGGGCTAAGAAGCAGCT
This sequence comes from Urocitellus parryii, assembly GCF_045843805.1. Lineage (NCBI taxonomy): Eukaryota > Metazoa > Chordata > Mammalia > Rodentia > Sciuridae > Urocitellus > Urocitellus parryii. Next base: position 76,618,380 of record NC_135538.1, on the reverse strand, counting down.
ATATGGTAAAGTACTTATTTAGCATGCAGTGAGGCACTGGATTGATCCCCAGAATGACCATCACTATCACAACAAAATAATGATGATGATAAATATATAAATAAATAAAACACATTGAAGGACAAAATCATCTGTTCCATAGTAGCATTATAGTTCTAAATCACATTGCTCTTCTCAGAGAAATATGATTTTCTTAAGAGAGAGAGAATTTTTTAATATTTATTTTTCAGTTTTCAGTGGACACAACATCTTTAATTTTTATTTTTTTAATGTGGTGCTGAGGATCTAACCCAGTGCCCCGTGCTTGCCAAGCAAGTGTGTTACCATTTGAGCCACATCCCCAGCCCAAAATATGATATTTTTGAAGACAAAACTTTGACACAGAGATTAGTTAAGGTGCATAACATCCTGCATTTGAAAAGCATACTTTAGATTGCAAATAAGACTTTGATACTGACAAAAATCTTAAGAAGTTTTCAGAGAGCATTCACTAATAATTCCAATTATGAGCTAAGAAGAGATCAGAGAGTTTGAATTACTTAACTAAGTAAAGACAACTATTTAGATGAAGATCCAGGTTTAATGTCTAGTCCCTGTTACATAATACTATTAGGGTTGAACTGTATTAAAATTTCTGGTATTTAAATTTTTTAAACCAATAAAAAGAGCAACTTCATGTAGTCTTTCAAATGTACTTCCTACAATAAACATTTAGCTTGTGGTGATTTTTGGAGAGGGGTAGAATAGAAGAAAATAAAATTGAATTCTATATAGCTACTAATTAGTTTGAAACTATTTGGCAACCATATGACCTCATTTAATATGCTTTATTTTCCCCCTCTATATAGCAAGACCACAATAAATTACAATAATAATTAATACTGAGAAGCAAATATTTTCATAGGTAAGGTCTGAATGTCTGCAGAATGTTAACTTGTTTTTAGCCACACAATAATAAAGAATGAAATGTCTTGTTTTGTTGTTCGGTACTGCAGATGGAACCCTAGGGTGCTTTACCACTGAGCCACATCCCCAGCCCTTTTGTAAAATTATTTTTAACTTTGAGACAGGGTAACACTAAATGTCTTAGGGCTTCACTAAGTTGTTGAGACTGGTCTTGAACTTGCAATCTTCCTACTTCAGCCTCCCAAGTAGCTGATATGATAGGTGTGTGCCACCAAGTCTGGCAATAATTAAATGTTTTAAGGGAAGTTCATCCCAAAGTATATTTGACCCAGATATTCCCTAAAATGTTCATCTGTTCTTCTCTCAGAGTATCAATAGGACTCTGTTGCTCCAGAAGATACCATGGAAATAATTCAGTCACTACTTCTAGATGGGGTCAATCTGAAATATGATTATGAGGAAGCAAAAGCAACTATTTTGTTATCAAACTTCATTATCATAGCAATCCCAGGTTTGCCAGAAAATTCCAAAACTTAAAAACCCAAAGAGTTTTAAAAATGGGGATCAAAAAGATACATTAACTTGTGTTATAAAATTACACATTTAAATACAGTAGGCACTTGGCACTCCCATCTTCCTAAAGACAGTTTCTTTTTATGTCCAAGATTCTATATTCTACTGGACTCCACCTCCAGCTTATTGTAGGGGAAATTTTAGTAGCAATCAGAATAGAAAGTTAATAGCCCAAAATTAAGAGAATTGAGGATTTCTAGCTATGAAAATTGTTCCATTCACTCAGAAAATTGTACTTGATCTAAAGGGTGATGTTTTCACCTACTCAGGAGCAGAGACTTTGTTCTGTGTTGTTTGAGTCTCTGTCAAGCTTGTGTCTATGCCCTTGTCCAATTGCCATCTCCAGCTTCAGAAACCAGCTTTAATAAAACACTGTGGCCTGCATGGAGAAGCAGTGAAGCCATTCCTCTTTAATCAATTATTTAGTGTGTCATGCTCCAAGGCCAGCAGGATCCACAAACCCTCTGCTCTCCTGATGCCAGAAAGAAGTCCTTATTCGTAAACAACATGTTCCAGGAAGCTCTATATACCTGCCATCAATAAAGCACCACTCAGTACCTTGGAAGCTGGTGACTCAATGGTGTTTGTTCTTTTTCTTTCATTGCTGTTTATGGAGGACCTTTGTAAAAGGAAAATTAAAGCCTAAAAAAGAGTCAGTTCTGCCAATACCGCATTGATGAAAACTGTACTATTGATTCTCATTTGCCTCATGATTCACCCAGGAATCTACCTTCTTTTGTCTCAGTGGAAACGCTCTGATTTAGTATTTTGAAGGATAAATTGGGCTTCATGGCCAGAGGAGGCAGAGCAGTATTAACGATTAAGAGCAGGGGTTTTGGATTAGACTGCCTGTGTTTGGATCCTGACTGCAAAACTTACTAGCTATGTGACCTTGTGTAAGTTTCTTAATATCTGGGCCTTAAACTCCCCAACTACAAATGGAGATGATACCAGTATTTACTTGAGGATATTTGGGGGAATTATAAATTACTATATATTAATATGTGGCACGTTGAAATTGTTCAACATGTACCCGCCACTATAATCAGCCCAGGTGTCCAATCATCCCAGTAATAGATTATAGAGTCATCTTCAGAAAAGGAACATCTTTGTGAAATTGTATTGCCTTTCACATATGTTGGCCACAGAAGGCATAAATTGAAAGTCAATTCATTCAGGATGTAGTCAGCATGATGTACTAAAAAAGTTTGACTCTAGAAGTGAAAAAGACCAGGATTTTAGTCCATGTTTGCTATTAACTCACTACGATGTTAAGTAGATGACTCTACCTTTCTGTTCCCCCTTTTTTGAACTATAAAATGAAAGGAATATTCCAAAGTCTTATCCAGACTACTACCCTACAATTACTTGGCCTTTGGGGAATAAATGGAAATGGTTGAGTAAACTGGAAACAATTTGTCCGGTGAACATTTGTGTGCCACATGCAGTTGTGGATTCAGGCTGGGGACATAGCATTTGAACAAGACAGACAAGAATGCTGCTCCCCTGGATTTTGCCTTCTAGAGTAGATCATTCATCATTGTGTAACAGATTAATCAAGATGCAAGAAAATTTTGGGTAGTGACAAGGACTATGAAGAAATTAACACAGGATGAAGGAATATGGAGAGAGCCTTAAGGAGCTGTAATTAAATTTAGTTGGTTAGGAACTTCTTTGCAAGATATCTTTTGAGAGCTGAAGGACAAGAAGAAGCTGGCTAGGTGAAGACTTGGGGGAAGAGCATTCCAGGCAGAGGGAACAGTGGTTGGATCCCAAGGTAAGAACTAGTTTGGAGAATTTGGGAACTAAAGGAAGACAAGAAACATAGGAGGGAGGGAGAAGAGATGCGGCTCAAGAGGCGGAGCAGAGTCCAGTAAGCCTCACAGCCATACAGAAGACTGAAGGTTTTATTCTAAATTGGCGGGAGCCATTGGACAGTTTTACACAAGGAATATGGTGACTTATTTTGATTTGTGCTTTATAGAATAGATGTTGAAATGACAACTGGTTTCAGAAACTTCACTGAAGGAGGCAGTCACAATTTCCTAAATAGGCAGCTGAACTGGTTTATGTATTAATTTAATGGTAATAAGTCTCTGTCTCAATTTAACTCCAAACTGAGAGATACATGTGGGCCAATCATATTATTCATAGTTGTCTCTTTGTGTTATTAGGAAAATAAGGATTGAAGAGGTTTTTTTTTTTCTTTCTGACATTGGTAAATGAAAGATTTTGCACTGTTCTCCTCTACCACTACCACTGCTCCTACTGCCTCAGGATGTTTTGGTACCTAACCTACATATTTTTCAAGTTCAGTCCTCCATCCTCCCATTGATATCCCACCAATTAATTCCCCTAAGTTTTAAATGGCCAGAATGAGTTTTATTTTGTTAAAACTCATTTTGACAACTATCTTTAATCCTGGTCTCTTTCACTTCCTGAGTTAACCAAAATCATGATGGATATGGTAGGAATATCACCTATGGCTGCCAGACTGTCACCAAATAATCCATCTCCAAGGTGAATAGCACTTTCTGACACTATACAATCATAGGATCTACTTTGGAGGATATTTTTCCAGGGTTGTTTTCTAAGCCTCTAATTATGGAGAAAAAATGTGTGTGTGTGTGTGTGTGTGTGTGTGTGTGTGTGTGTGTGTGTGTGATGTGTTTACATAGAGTATCATGCTGGCTATATCATTTTGAATAGTTCATTTAGTTCTAGTATCAGGTCTTGGAACCCTTTTCACACATGGATCTACCTCATTCTTTACAAGTGGTGATGGTTTTCAAATGCATGGATATTTCATAGTTTATTTTGTTATTCTTTTATTGATAGACAAGTGGGTCACTTCTGAATTCCCATTGTTATAAAAAATCTATCTGTAAACATTTTGGTGTATGCCTCTTTGGTTTCAAGTTTACTTTCTCAGTAGGACCAAATAAGAGCCACTGGCTTTTCATTCATTTTGTGTCCCTTTTACGTGGTCTAGCACAGTGTCTAGCTTACAAAGTAAAAGTCCTTAGTATATATTTTTATGATGAATCTGAATGATCCCAGCTCACCCTATCTATCCCTTCTAGCTCCTCTCATCCACATGGAAACCTAGTCCAGAGACCAAGCAAGCTGGCATATATGTATGACTGTCTGATCCAAGAACAAAAGTACTTCCTCAATTCCAGAGAAGGCAGGGAAGACTTTCCACTAGGAGACAAGCAGACATCCAGATCCAACATTAGTCATTACTGTTAAAAGACTACCAAAGGCCAGAAACAAAGCTTAAGTTCGCCCTGGAGAGTGCAGCTTCCATAGAAATAATTAGAGTCATGTTTCTTACAACCAAACTTACCAACATTTTCTTTACTGCAGTCCAAATGCCTCCCATTTATAAATGAGAAAATGATTGCCGTCGCCATTATGATCCATAAATGATATTTATGTAGTGCCCATCTGTTCCACAGCTTCTGTACACTTCATATGACTTCATTCACTAGCAACAGAGGCACATTAGTAGCAAACACTGAATGATGAATTATTTCTCACGGGAAAGATAGTTAATTTCACTGCCCCCTGTGTGTCACAATTCAATGCATCACCCTGGATGAGGAAGCAGACCTGTGGAGAGGAAACCACAAAAAAGACAAATCAATGCAAAGCTCTGTGATCCGAGGCTAAGGTCACTTTTAATGGAATAAAAAGGCACTCCGGGGCTTTAGTTATTATACCACAGTCACATGCCACTGTGCCCTCAAATGTAATTAGAGCACAATAACACATATCCTCGGATGTTTTCTTTAAGTGGCACTGAAAGTTGGGGGAGGGATAAAAAAGGGCTATTTGTCAAGTCCTAAGATAAAGGAAAAAGCAGCAGCAGCAAAATGCAACATGGATAATTGCATCCATTTTGGTTTTCCCATTACAATTTCTAATTTTATTTTGTTTGTTTGTTTTTTTTTAACCTCAGCTAATTACTGGATACAAAGCATCCTTCTCTTAAACACTGTTGGCATTAATGAGCTTATTAGGATGATGTTTCAGACAGCTAGAGATAATGAGGCTGTTTTAGAGGTTGTACAGTTTGTGAGCTTCTTGCTGTTAGAGGCATGTATTGCTTGGGAGGGGCAACAGGTGGTATTGAAGAGAACTGGTGCCTTATACAATGGGTACTGTTTCCAGGACCACCTGTGAGACCAGTGCGTGCAAGAGGTCTCCTACCATTCAGGCCTAGTGGGTTTCTGGTTCGGCTACTAGGTGCATCCCTCAGTACACATCTTTTCCTTTAAGTGACTCAACTTAAATTTTTTATGTTGTGTCCCAAAGTTCCCAACTTGAAAAGTAGTCAAGTGTCAAAAATTATAATTATCATATATATCATAATAACCAAGTGCCTTCTTTGGACTGTGCAGCCCTTTTCATGGGTTCAACATTTGTACATTACATGGAGCTGCATGTTCATCTTTCATTTCTGCCCATGTTTGCTAAGCTTCCCCAACCAACCCCTGGTACTAGGGATTGAACCCAGGGATGCTTCTAGCACTGACTACATTTTTACCTCACTACACCACCAGCTTCTTTTTATTTTGTTTATTGTTGCTAAGTTGTCAAGGATGGCCTCAAAATTGCAATCCTCCTGCCTCAGCCTCCAGATGAGCTGGGATTACCAGGGTGCCACTACAGCTGGCTCTCCTAAGCTAAATGTGATTGAGGTTAAAAGGTGGAATAGCATCCATGAAAAGACAGGAAGTTTACCCAACTCAGCCACTGTCTAACAAGAAAGGTTATTTTTGGTATTTGAGGTTATCTGAAAAGATCTTATTGAGCCCTACTCCAGAATCCCAGAAATCACATGCTCTGTTTCTTCATGGGAAAATGATTCTGCTCAGGCCAGGAGGAATGGGTTCCCTGAAGTATTTTAGGGAAATGTTGTTCTGAATGTTTTCGAACTTGTAATTGTTCTTTGAAGAGGGAAAGAGAGGGAAAAAGTCCAGACATAATTCAGGTAAAAGGAGACTAGAAAAAAGAGGATCTGAAAGAGATTACAATTGAGAGAAAATGTATGGATATGGATATTTGTGAAATGTTCTCTCTATCAGAGAAAATAAGGAGTAAAAAGGAAAATTTTCACCATGTTTAAGGAGAGGATTTAACTTTTATTTCTATAGTCAGAAAGAATTCAGTCAGTGCTCAGTTTTCATTAATAATGTAAATTGTTAAAACATAAAGTAATGCTTTGTACAGTTCAATGGCAGCAAATGTGACAATTTTAAGAACAGGATTATTTTCTAATGAAATATGTGTAGCCAAAATAGCAAAATGGGCTATAAAGTGATTGGAAGTTTCAAGAAATGAATAATTAAATATATGGAAATTTAAAAACATATCAAAAAAGTATTCTCCCCTTGCCTTAGGTACCCTAACCAGTTGGTATGCGCTATATTTTTTCCATTAAATATATTCTGAATAAATTAGTTTTGTGATAATTAAATGACTTTAGAGGCAGGGAATAAAGGAAAGCTGTATAGATTAGTAAAACACTATGTGGCACAATATCACATATGAATTAATACAAAAATAATAAAAATATTAGTTTGGTATGGCAAAATACAGTGACATCTCATTATGTATTTATTCTCTAAATGAAAGGATACCTTAATCTTATGACATTGTTAATATAAATATGATTATTACATAATTACATCATTTCTCTTTAGATGTCATCTGCAATGTATTCATAGTTAACCTGAAACAAAGCAAAAATATTGGAATGGTGAATATAAAAATTACTATTATTTGCATATAGGATGATTATTTTATCTTCCTGGAAATTGATATGATGTGGTTATGAAGCAATATGTCAGAGCTCACAATAAATTTAGCACATTTTCTTATGCTACAAAAATAACCTGATATAAAACATAATTCTAGATAGGGAAGAGGGGTGGGAGGGAAAGGAAGAAGGCAGGGGATTAGCAAGGATGGTGGAATGTGATGGACATCATTATCTAAATTACATGTATGAGGACACGAATTGGGTGTCAACCTACTTTATATATAAACAGAGATATGAAAAATTGTAGTATATATGTGTAATAAGAATTGTAATGAAAAATTGCATGTATAAAGACTGAATAAATAAATACACATTTAAGACAAAAAAAATGACAATTTCAAAATAACACTCTAAAATAAAATAATCTAGATGCAAACTTGACAAGTACTATGAAATATTTCTTTCCTCAGCAAGTGAATATAAATTTTCTATATTGAGAAGGGGTCAGTCATTTACAAATAAGTCTCATCATTTGCTAATTGCAATTAAAATGTTCATATATCAAGATGACTTGTGATACTTGATTATTCTCTCCAACACTTGTTATTTTTTTAATAATTGCCATCCTCATCACAATACCAGGCCTAAAAGTATACTACAGATACATAGTAACAACAATGGCATAGTACTGGCAGTAAAACAGACACGAAGACTAATAGAACAGAATAGAAGACACAGATATAAACCCACATAAATATAGTTATTTCATACTAGACAAAGGCACATAAACATAAAATGGAGAAAAGATAATCTCTTCACCAAATGGTGCTGGGAAAACTGAAAATCCATATTTAGTAGAATGAAGTTGAACCCCTTTCTCTCACCCAGCACAAACCTCAACTCAAAATGAATCAAGGACCTAGAACCTTCTAGAAGAAAAAGTAGGCCCAACTCTCCACCATGTCAGCTCAGGAAACAACTTCCTCAATAAGACTTCTAAAGTGCAAGAAGTAAAATCAAGAATCAATAAATGGGGTTGTATCAAACTTTTCTTCATAACAAAGAAAACAATCAAGAACATGAAGAGAGAGCCTACAGAATGAGATAGAATCTTTACTACCTGTACCTCAGAGCATTAATCTCCAGGACATACAAAGAACTCAAAAAATTTAACACTAAAAAAAATAACCAATAAATGACAAAGGAACTGAACTGGTACTTCACAGAAGAAATATGAATGGTCAAAAAATATATGAAAAAAATGTTTAACATCTCTAGAAATTTAAGAAATGCAAATCAAAACTACCACGAGATTCCATCTCACTCCAGTCAGAATGGCAATTATCAAGAATACAAGCAAAAATAAATGTTGGTGAGGATATGAGGAAAAAAACAAACTCATACATTGCTGGTGGGACTAAAAATTAGTGCAACCACTATGGAAACCAGTATGGAGATTCCTCAAAAAACTTGGAATGGAACCACCATTTGATCAAGTTTTCCCACTCCTAGGTTTATACCAAAGGACATAAAAACAGCATACTACAGTGACACAGCCACATCATTGTTTATAGCAACTCAATTCACAATAGCTAAACTATGGAACCAACTTAGCTTCCCCTCAACAGATGAATGGATTTAAAAAAATGTGGTACATAAATACAATGGAATATTACTTAGCCATAAGAAGAATGAAATTATCGAATTTGCAGGTAAATGGATGGAACTGGAGAATATCATGCCAAGTGAAATAAGCCAATCCCAAAGAACCAAAGGCCTAATGTTCTCTCTGGTATGTGAATGCTAAGCCACAACAGAGGAGGCTAGAGAGGGGAAGAATCGAAGTTCAGTGGATTAGATAGAGGAGAATGAAGGGAAGTGAGGGGTTATGGGAATAGGAAAGACAGTGGAATGAATCAGACATAACTTTCCTTTCCTTATATATGAATACATAACCAGAATAACTCCACATTATATACAACCACAAAAATGGGCTTCTAATTGGAATAGGTTTACTCCATGTATATACATATGTCAAAATATACTCTACTGTCATGTATATCTAAAAAGAACAAATAATAAAAATAAATAAATACAACCTCTGGCGTACCCCTCTCCAAAAAAATTGCCATCCTAACAGGTCTGAGATGGCATCTCATTATGGTTGGGATTTGTATTCCCCTCTTGATTAGTGATCATGAACACCTTTTCATATGTCTATAGGCTTTTGTATATCTTCTTTGAAGAAAATCTATTAAAGGCTATGTGGTTTTTTGTTAGAGTTGTAGAATTAATATTATTAAAATCTCCATCTACCTAAAGTGATCTACAAATTCAGTGCAATCTCTTCCTAGATCACAATGGCATTTTTCACAGAAATAGAAAAAATGATCATAAAATACATATGGAACCACAAATAACCCCAAATTATCAAATCAATTTTGAGCAAGAAAGAATAAAGTTGGAAGTACCACACTTCCTGATTTCCTCAGACCCTTCCCCTGACCCTCTGTGGGTCTGATAGAGTTCCTCCCGGGAGTGATATCTCAATAAAGCCTGTTCAGCGGCCCTTTTAAATCTGCCTCCTTTGGTTGCTGCCTGCCCAGCCTGATCTGACAATTTTCTCATGTACTTAGTAAATTGTCCCTCATACCTGATACTTTGATGGACTGAAAAACCAGAACATTTTCTTGTTTATAGTTTAAGTAAAACAACTCTTTTTTTTTTCTTAAAAGAAAAAAGAAGCAATTTGTTATTAGAGGCATTTCCTCAGAGATTATATAAATTCATATAATAGCATCTCACACAACAGCACAAGATTTTCTGCCCATTATAGTCAATATACTGTGATGAGTGAATGGTAGAGCCATAATTTTATTTTATTCCTTTGTTAGAGTGTACAAGGATAAAGCTAAGTTGCTGCTTGTAAGATATTGCTAGGGCCAAATCCAACCATGCTTTAAAGCCTCATGCTACAAAGATTAAACAGTTCTGTAATCTAGCTTCCTTTCATGCTACACACTGAGTTTATTTTCAGAAAAATAACAGAATAAAGGATGAACATAAAAATTTGGCTCTTTTGATTGTCCTCCTGGAGATCTTGACTTGTCTTGTGACTCTACTTTCCTTTGGTCAGCAGAAACAATATCTGAGCCAGAGGTCTGTGATTTTGGCCTTGTTTTGTTAACTGCTATAAAATGCCAGTTGGGTATGGCCTGCACTGCACGCTTAGATAGGAAATCAAAAATTCTTCCCTATGGGTTTTAGTAATGTCCCAGCTATGGGGCAAAACAAGGGACAATTGATTTTTGATTAGATAATATGATTTTAATCTTTCATGGGATGCTGAAAGCAGACACACTTTTCAACAATCCTGTCAGGGACAGGGTAGGCCGATTGTTCAGTCATTCAAGGTACTTTCCCAATGTTGCTGAAAAATTAGGTGTTAAGTTTTGTTTGCAATACTACTTCTTATACCTTGTTTATATCTTAGTGAAAAGGTGGGGGGGGGGGACACTGAAAAGAATGTGTTTTTTTGGGTATTTACCATTTCATATATACTCTGCACACTTCTCTACCACCTCTTTTCCCAGTGGCTGCCCTCTTCAGGTACCATCAATAGATTCCTTTGTGTTCTGATTCTGGTTTGACTAGACCAATGGGAAGCACCATCTGGAGATTGGGGCATTTACGTCTCATGCTTATCCACTTCCAGCCTTGACATGACAATGGCTGTTCACCACTTTCAACTATTCTCTCTGACAGTAATGAAGCCAGATTTAAAATTAGGTAGTCAGTGTAGTTAGGTAAAGCGGGTCTAATATCGAGTGAAATCTAAAATGGAGGCCATGTTGAGAATGAATTTCCGGAAAAGCTGAGCAACTCTCAGAATGTTAATGAAACCCAGGAAACAGCTTCCAACAGATTTGGAGATAGCCCATCCCAAAGAAATGTTAATGAACAGCAAACTTGACTCGGAAATACCCAGATTACTTTTCTGGCCCACCTGTGTCCAAACCCTTCCCACCTACATTCCACCACCAAAAACTATAAAAAAGGGGAACACATTCTCCCTTCAATGGACTCCACCTCTTGGGTCTCCTTCTTCCTCTGGGAGAAGTCTTTTCTGCTGTCCTTCTAATTTTCCACTGCTGTCCTTCTAATTTTCCACTCTGACCTTGCCTCAGCGTGCTCTCTGGTGTTATTCTTCAACATTGGGGAAGCAAGGACTCATCACGGGTCCACAGCAGTAACTGTAATAGTTGTCTACAAATTCTAGTAACCATTATACTCCTTTGCCCTTCAGGCTGGAGTAAAAATGACACCCGGGTACCTTACTATCCCTTATTGATGCCCTGATCATGTCCACACACTTATAAAGCATCCCTTTGTTAACTCCTTTCAATTAGGTCAGTTGATCAAACCACCAATGTCCTCTAAATAATGCAATTTTAAGAACATGTTCAGAATGGTGGGAAAAAATAAAGAATCAGCAAATATATGATCTTAACTTAGAAAAGAAATGTATGCAGGGTGTTTATGGTGTCTGAATATGTGTTTGTATGTGTTTGTATGTGTGTGTGTATGTGTGTGTATGTGTGTGTAAGAAACTTTTTAGGAAAGATTTAGAGGAGGAATACTGAGTGATTAGTTGAGGATTTGTTTATAATTGATGGATTTTAGAAATGTTTTCAATGATTTTATTTATAATTTTAATTTATAAATCATATTTATAAACTTTTATTATTTTATAGTCAAATTTGAAAGTAAGCTCTCATTCATATATTTTTGTCTATCTAAATATGTATATATAATTACGCATTATTTTCTTCATCTACCACTAGAATTGTAGGTAAAGAATAGGTTGTTTACCATTTTGCTTAAAGTAAATTTTACCTAAGAAAATGGTTTCTATTGCTTTTAATGCTTTCTATGCACAAAACTATCATAGGAAGCTGGATAAAAGGAATTATTTATATTATATGAAAATTTCATAGAACAAATTACACAGACTTTTATAAAGTTGGAATCTTTCACCATTTTAAACATAAGTCAATCATTATAAAATATGATAATAATTATTAAAGCAATAACAATTTCTGCTATTTCTATAGCACCCTTCATTTTAAAATCCTTCATTCATTACAGTGTTTTTCTTTTCTTAATAATCCAAAGAGGATTTTGTGTTTCCTGGGGGAGAATTTTAGTATTATGCCACACTCTGAGTTATGATAATTTGAAACTCTGGAGTATACTAGCACATGTTAATTTTCAGGGCTGACTAAAGATGACTAATAAAATTACAGGCCACTTTGGTCTGAATGTCTCCCAAAATTTTTATGTTGAAAGCTATTCCCCAGTGTGATGGCATTTAGAGATGGGGCCTCAGGGAGGTGGCTGGGTGATTAGGGCAGCGCCCTCATAAATGGAATAAGTGCCCTGATAAAAGAGTTGCTTTGTCCCTTCAGGAAGGTTAGGCCACAAAGAAAGGAGAGCCACACAAGAAGAAGGGCCTCTTCAGACACTGAATATGCTTGTGTCTTGATCTTGGACTTCCCCACCTTTAGAACTGTGAGAATTAAACTTCTGTTTAGAAACCACCCAGTTTATGGTATTTTGTTATAGAAGCCAGAACGGACTGAGACACAGGCTGTAGTTGATTAAATATTGCTTAGGAAAGCTTCGAGTTTTTCCAGCTCAGTCAGTCTCACTCACTGCTGTATCTGGTTGAGGCATTAATTTCTATTTTAATAAAATAGATATTCCTTATAAAAAGTAAAAGAAAAAAAACTGATTAAATAAATCTTATGTGTTTCCCTGTACCAATACCATTCCTCTGATGTAACACACTTTAGAAATAGTTTTATATGTAGTTTCATGTGTGTGTTACTTTTATCACAAATTGATCAGTACTGTTCATCCTGTTCTTTTAATCAGGTTTAATTTTTAAAAAAAATAAATGATAGGGGCTGGGGATGTGGCTCAAGCGGTAGCGCGCTCGCCTGGTATGCGTGCGACCCGGGTTCGATCCTCAGCACCACATACCAACAAAGATGTTGTGTCCGCCGAGAACTAAAAAATAAATATTAAAAATTCTCTCTCTCTCTCTCTCTCTCTCCTCTCTCACTCTCTCTTTAAAAAAAATAAAAAATAAATGATAGACATATTTTCCTTATCAGAACAAACAAGACTACTTTATTTCCCCCTCCTTACCAAGTTTATTTATCTCTTATTTTTAATTGCATGAATACACGTAAACACATCCTTGTTAAAATAAAAATGTGTTTCAGTTTTTACTGCCATCTAACCAGAACATATGCGAGGGAACACCACATCATCAAAGCCCATCTGTGTCCAGTTTCTCCCCTGCCTTGTAGTTCTTGCCTTACACTGCTCTTTGCCTTCATTTTATCTTAAACACCAACATAATAGGTAAGTAGAGATGCACAGCATGACTAGTCCTGCACAGGATGGATTTCTAGGCATAACCAATGCCTGGTGTAAGCGAATCTCAGCAGGGTTCCACATTCCTCCATTTGATTGACAGACACATAGAGTGCTCCTGGGACTGTTCTACCTCCTGCCATTTCCTCCTCATTAATTTTTCTCCTTACCACTTGCTCTCAGAAAACTTATACTCAGGGCTAGAACAAACATTAATTAAAATGTATTTTTATATATATATATTTTTCATATATATATATATATATATATATATATATAGTATTTTATATGTATACACACATATAAATACTGTATACATATATAGTGCATATTTATGGACTACAATGTGATTACAATGTGATGCTTTTATATATATATATATATATATATATATATATATATAGTATTTTATATGTATACACACACATATAAATACTGTATACATATATAGTGCATATTTATGGACTACAATGTAATGCTTTTTTATATATATATATATATATATATATATATATATATATATATACATCAAATGATATTCAATTAAGGATAAGCATAGCTATCTCTACCTCAAACACTTATCATTTCCTTGTGGTGAAAACATTTAAAATTCTTTCTACTAATTTGTTATTTTTCTTTCTTTCTTTCTTTTTTTTTTCCTTTTTTATTTTTTTTAAGTTCTATGGGCTATGGATTCAACTGAAGGACCCTTTACCACTGAGCTATACCTTAGCCCTTTTTATTTTTATTTTGCTAAGTTTCGCAAGCTGGCCTGGAACTTGTGATTCTCCTGCCTCAGTCTCCCCTGTGTAGCTTGGATTACTGGCATGTGACACAGCATCTGACTCTTCCATCTTTTTGTAACTATACTTTAAAATATTGTTATCTGTATTCTCTCTACTTGGTAAACTAACTGTCAAAAGGCTAAAAGACTGCATCTCTCTCCCACTATGGGACTAAAAATAAAGAAAAAATAAACCACTAAATAAATATATTTTTCTGCATTTTGTAAAGTTTGGAGTAATTTTATCCTTTTTAAAGGTTTGTCACATTTTTTTCAATTCTAAAGAAATGACTGTTGTTATATCTAATTTTGCATTTGTGGGGGTTTTGGGTTTTGTTTGCGTTTTTTAAAAAATCCCCATTAATTGTGTAAACCTTATAACTCCATAAAACCTGGATATGTCTCTGTGACTTTTCTTATACCTTATACATATTTTATAAATATTTTCAGCATATTGAATATTTAATAAAAATAGTACAATATTATAAAATGAAAAGAGAATTCTTTTGCCTTGAACTGCTGATGTATTCTAGTTCCAATATTAGGCTCATGCATCCCATGACTCAATTCCTGTTTTTAATACTTAATTTCATTATCTGATTTTCTATCTTATTTCTCTTTCTCTTTCCTCAAACATCATTCCACCATACTTTCCAACATGGAATCTTCCTTTGTTGTACTCCCTTGGATTCCCATTTTCTAATTCCTCTGGAAAAACTTATTTCACTAAAGCTTTACTCCTCTCTGAAACCTTGGTAACTATTTGACTTCCTTGATATTTTGTTTGCAGCCCATAACCTTCAGTTGCCTTCTTGCCAACACCACATCCCTCACCTTCCAGAACTGACCAAGATGACTATGACAGGCTCCCAGTGATCCTAGTCTTCCACCATATTGCCCACTGCCGACACTTCCCTCACCACCAGTTCTATTCCCAAGATCTTTCTGTGACTTTTCCTGTGTCTGATATGAGGGAGAATACAAGACGCTACACAAAGACAGTGAGTATGCTGGAAAAATCACTTGCTTTTCTCCTGCCTGGCCGATTTTCCATGCACCATAGTGGTATCATCTGTATTTTAGGCTTTAAACCTGAATCCACTTTGATATTGTTTCCTCTTTGGCTTGCTATGTCTGGACTCTTGAAAATTCTGTACTTTTCCTCCCATACAATTTCATTGCCACTCTTACCACTTGGTTCAAATCTCTGCTGCCAAGAATATAATTATGATCCTTATTTTTGTTATAACTTTTTCTGGCTCAGGCACTATTCTAAGTGTTCTACCTTTGTATTTCACTTACTTGTCACCAAAAAAAAAAAAAAATTGAATAAGAAAGATGCTGTTACTATTTATTGTTGTTGTTGAGGTGAAACACTGAAGTTTAGAGATATGAGTAACTTGCTAAGGGTCATTTGACTAATAAATGGTAGAACCAAACATAAAATTCAGTTCATACTGCAAGAGTATCCTCACTGCAACTCTATCTGTTGTTACTGACCTTTTCTGTAGCAACTATCACTTCAGTATTTCTGTAAGTTGACTGTTCGGTGGCTTTCCATTGCCTCCCGGATAAAGTTCAAACTTTCCTACATTAACCCTAGAGCCAAATTCTCCTTCTGAACTTCATGCACTTATCACCCATCAAAGCACTTCTCAGTTCTTCTCAAGGATGTTGTTCCCAAGCCACCAACGCATAACCTGAACAGTATTATCCTCTTCTGTGTTATTTATTTATTTACTTATTTATTCTATTTTTAGATAACTACTTCTTTTCTCTCCAGTTAGTTTGCAACATCTCTCAAAGCAGGTTCAGGGATTTTTACATGCTCTTATTCATCTCAAGATTTACCACAATGATTTTCATATGGTAGGAGCTTGACAATTGTATGTTAATTGATTTCCCAAGTTTCTTACATCTGACTGATGAGTTTTACCTTAGTAATGCACAACAGCAATGTATAAATTAGTTTTAAGTGGCTTTACATATCATTTTCTGGCACATTTGCCCACACCAGACAAACCCTCAGTGGTATTTCTCACTTGTGGCTAATCATGTCCCCTGAGGCTTCTCAGAGTTGAACACAAGGAACTGAGTCATAGTGTTAGGTGTTCCAGAGTCTCCTGAATGCCTTTGTCACCAATTTTCTTTCAGAACAAATTGAAACCATTTTTGAAAGAGAGCACAAGCCAAAAAAGCAACAAACCTGAGAACACCCAAATAGCCTGTTTTGTGAAAGCTAAATCACACCCATTGCACTGCTTTGAGTAACTTTTGCTTCACAAAAGACTTTGGAAAGATTCATTCACAGGAAACCAAGACTATGCAAAGAGAAAGGAGACAGGTAAGGTATTGGAGAGGTTGTATGTGATCTGCACTGTTTTCTCATTTCTGCCACATACTTGGAGTCATGGGAAAGGTGGTCACACCTTTGTTCCAGTGATACCAAGAGTTTGGTGGTACACATTAAATGCTGTGTCATATCTGATATTGAAGCCAAAAGGAGTTACAACTTAAGAAATGGGTGATTGGCCCCCAAATCTCCAGTGATCCCACAGCTCTATTAATAAAATAACATAATAATCTCAACAAAGTTGGTCCTTTCTCAAACTTAAGCCTCATGAATATAAGCTATCTTGGAAAACTGCTATTTTTATTAACCTGAAACATATATATAAGTGAAAACTGCTTCCGATGCCAGTTCAAGTTCTAGATTAGACCACAATTTATGGTCCACCTATACTGTTGTCATGGAATCCATTCTGTGTAGAAATCTGGAGTTGTGTTCAAGCAATGAGCGAATTTACTTCCATGGGTATAATTTCCCTTCTGAGCTCTCTTGAGGTTACAAATTATGTTTCACATCCAGTTTCAAAAATTGCATCTTCTCAAAATCACCAAATGTTTCTAGACTACTGTTTCACCATCACTGCTGAATATTGCTTCTGTATCTAAGCTCACACCATCTAGATTTCATCTTTCCTGTCAACTCCTCCATGTCACATCAGTAAAATACTTAGAACAATGACTGGAATCTAGTGAGCACTAGATGAGTGGGAGCTCTTGTTATAATTAGAACCATTAAGTATTTCCAGCATTATTCAGCAGGGCTGGACTGAAACCAGTTCATCTCTTTAATATTTGTAAGAATTTAACAAGCCATTTGTTCAACATGCCTGTCATTTAAAAAATTAATTATATAAACGTATAATTCAATAAATTATGTTAAAAACAAAAGTCATAGACTCTAAAAACTTATTACTTCTCAGCATTTTACTATATTTAAATATTACCTATATTCTTGAGGTTATTTATCTCCATTGTATCAGCATGATGGAAATATCGTATGATGGTTGCTTCTGTGTTTCTCTTCTAGGTCCATGTTCAGTTATGATGTACTAGTAGGTTGAAAATGGTCACAGTGGAAATGTTCCACCATAGAAATAGGCAGCACTGAAAATCAAGGCTTGATTTATTATCCTGTTGTTGTTTAGGCTAAAGAATATGATGGAGAAAATGCTAATAATTCAAATTAAATGAAATGCTGCATTATATCTAATATTGAAGCCAAAAGGAGTTACAACTTAATGAATGCAACTTTGAACAAGTTAAGAAATTTCTCAACAGTAAATTATATATCACACTTAGTGGTAAAAATTTATTGGGAGTGGTATCAGATTGGGGTGAAATTTCATTTGTCAAATATTGGTGGTATTTGCAACAGGAAGTGGGCTATGCATAATAAGTTCTGAAAAACTTACTAAAATCGTTGTGTGAGAATGGAATGGATATGAAATTCATAAGAATATTGCATATTTTATTATTTGTGACTTATGTACTACACATTCTTTTAATATATGAAATTTATAATAAACATATATATGTATGTAAACACACACACACACACACACACTCACACACAAACTTTTTCCTAAAATCTTTATTATAAAACATTCACCAGGACATCAATACCTTAGGATGTTCTTGCCAATCAAAGGATAAAATTAGAATTTTTTTTCCTAAGGGTGGAATTCATACTGAAAGGAGATGGTGGAAAAGAAAAGTGGTATCACCTAAAAAAAATATTAAATCATTCAAATATATTTATAATCATTAATTATTGCTACATAACAAACTACTTCAGCTACGTGATTCTGCTTATCTAATCCATCCTTACATCAGGCTTATTATCATCAGTGGGGTTGTTACTGGAACTGGTCTGGGATGGACTCTCTCATGTGTCTGGAGGCTAGGTGATGGAGCTAACTAGATCATAGGTATCCATATAGCAGCAGGATACTCTAAATAATTTTCATCACATTTGCACAAGCCCTCTTGAAGTCAAGGTGCAAAACTGGAATAAAACTCATTTTCTCTTTATTCTGTTAGTTAACCCAAGCCACAAATCCAGTTCAGATTCAGGAGGTGGTAAATAAATTCTAACTCTTCATCGGAGTCTTGCAGAGTGTGCAAACATAGAAATGAGCAAATGGAGTTATCATCTACCACAACGTTTTCTGTCATCCACAAGTACCCATACCTTGGTGAAGCAAACTGCCTATAAATGGGCCTAGGGCATCTGTAAACATCTTCTTTGTCCCTTATTGTGGTTCTGCTCTGTTTCCCCATTTTCTGAATATTTGCAATCCAGTAAATCTGCTGTAAGTAAGAATAAAGTAGCTAGAATTTAGTCCTGTATCTTACAAAAAATAATTCCATATAATACAAATTAGCCAGTTAGAATCCCATTATAGAAGAAAAGTTGGAAAGAGATTTAATAGCATTAAGCCAAATGATATTTAACATCCCAAATACAATAAAAAAAACTTCCTGGAAAGCTATAAATTTTCAAAGGATGAGAAAAGGGCATAATACAAACTTGTGTAAAAAGGGGGTGAGGAGAGGACTGCTTTGTGTCAAGATAGAAATTAGGAGGAAAGTACTACAGTCCTACATCTGCTTAGCAGGGTTACAACCTAAGGAATAAGTCATTAGGCCATTTCATTGTTAATGTCTGAACAATGTGGACTTACATAAACCCATAGCCTTGCCTACTACACACCTAGGCTATGTGGGGCCACTATCACACATGCAGTCCCTTTTGGACTGAAACATGGCTGTGCAGCCCGTGACTCTCTATTGTTACAATATATAATTCCATTTCTTGGGCATTCTTACCAAAATTTGTGTGTGTGTGTGTGTGTATATATATATTTTTTGTTGTTGTTGTTGTTGTTGTTGACTGCTGTGCTCTTGGCCCCTAACTCAGTATCTGGCACAGTAGGGAGTCAAATGTTGAATTAATGCCTGAATGAAAAAGTGAACGATGAAAATCAGTGACATTCAGTAGCTTTCAGTAATATTGTCTTTTTTAGAAATACTTTTTACATAGTTTTCAAAAACCAGACAGTGAAAAGAAAGGATCACTCCTAAATACTGAAAAACATTTGAAGATTGCTATGGGTTCTCTCTTTTTGGAGGCTACAGAGGAATTCCGAAATCATACTAGGCTTAATATTTATTCAAACTAATCAGCCCTGTCCTTTAGCACAGTAGTACAGCTCACTCAAAATAACAACCATGCATCTGTTTATAATTCTTCTATGAGTACATAAAATTATGAACTTGGCTTCCACTATCTCTCAGGTTATATAGCCAGTCATAGGAAGTAATCCTGCCACTAACTCAGAATAAAGCAAAAGGCATATATTTGCCATTCATTGAGTGATTACACGCCAGGTCCTCTGCTACAGTCCATAACTTCATTATCCCATTTGATTCTCTAAAATAATTCTTCAAGATAAATATCATTATTCTCACTTTACATATGAAAAACCTGAGGCTCAGTGAGTTCAAGTCATTTGGTCAAGTTCAAAGTTTATAAGTGGCAGATGTGGGATTTGAACTCCAGTATGTCTATCTGATCCTAATGCTTTTGTTCTTTCTACCCTGTCCCCACATTAAGTTTTCCTCTGTCTTCTCCAATCAAGATTCATCCACATTCTTTATCCTAATTTTAATTGGGAAACTTTGTGATGCATTAGTGGAAATGCCCTTAGAAAAGAAAATATTCTAACTATCTTCTTCCATTGATGATTTTTCTGGAAAGTGCGATTAGCCAAGAGTGTGCCATGTTTCAGCCCTCAAAGAAAATTAAAACAAATATTTCCATCAGCTGTGGTTCATGCTGCCAAAGATTTCTCCATTACGCATGACTAAAGCTATGCCCCTGCTTTTGTTGATGAAGATCTTGGGTTCCACTTTACCCCTGGTATCATTCACCCAATTCTAGCTGGCACTGGTCCATGGCTGCACTCCCGGAATCAGTACATTCGCAAGCCAAACCATTCTTCTCCTTCATATTATGTCTGCTTTGGTAAAGGAAAGAGTCTCAAAGAAAAGGAAACAGATATGGGCCGTGTAAATAGGACATTTGTAGGGTTGAAAGTGAAATAACGTTAGAGAAAATATGAACATTTGAAAAGTAATAGCATTTGCAAAGTTTAAGCATGATCACGTCACCCTCATGCAGATAACATGAAATAATACTGAGAGCAAGCAGTAAGAAAAGACAGAGGTTGGTGTCAGTGTGTGCATAAGGGAAAGAAAAGGGGCCTTAGTAGACACCTGTTAATTTTTCCATTTGGAGGCAAGGCACAAGGCAGTTTAATTCTATCTGCTCCTCTATTTGATTGAATTGTGTTATGATCTCTCCTATGTCTAGCCAAGCGTTCTCTTATCCAGTGCTCCTTGAACTTGACTATGCATAAAAACCACCAGAAGAGCTTGTTAAAATGCAGGGTCTTACGCAGCAGTTCTGGAGCATTGGCCTGAGAGTGTGCTTCTCCCAGGCAGTGTCCGTGCTGTAAGATTTTATTTTGACTACTTTAGGTAGCAAGGCTCTGGACCACATGTCACTATCTTGACTGGTATAACTGGGGAGAGGAGTAAGAAGATCTAGTGCCTTAGAAAAGAAGGTTAAAAAAATATTCATTTTTTATGTTCAAATATTCTCTAACTTTGGTCTAGGAACACTGGCACCCATAACAGACTGACTTAGAAATCTATTATGCTTGCCTTTAAAAATAAACAGTATTTTTTTTTTCATTTTGCTGACTTCTGGGATTTGAAACCAGTCAGTTCCTCAAATGTCGTCTGTGTTTATATAAACATTCTAAAAATGAATCTAGACTTCTACTTTCAGGGACACAAAAAGATTTTTTATCTTATTTGGACGAATTTGTGAAGACAGAAAAATAAGCATCAATTTCATCCAGTTTCTATAGGTGTTCATATGTCATCTAAATGAAAATCATGGATTTTTAAAACTTTATTTTATTAATTAATTTTTTGGTGCTGGCAATCAAACCCAGTGCTTCGTGCATGCTAAGCACATGCTCCACTACCATAACCCAGCACTAAATTGTAGATTTTTAAGATAAAAATTACATACAACACAATTTCGAGTTTCTTTAACTTAGTCTAAGAAAATAATCCACAAATCCAGTAGGGACACAGGTTTACTTCCTCTCTTTCAGAAGTTTCTAACTAAGAAAAAAATAAATAAATCCTGAAATAAGACTTTCATTTGTAAAAGAAAGCCATGTCTTGGTTAGTGATGTGGTTTGATTCTTCTCATTTTCCAGTTTGGAAAAGCAAGGGACAGAGAGGTCAATCCAGTTGCCCAAGAATGATGCAGTTGTCAGCTCCAGAGGAGACATGGTGGTGACGTCAACCCTCCCACACTGAGGGCAGAGTCCTGCCTCTCACCAGGCTGCCCCCTGCTTGGAGTCCACCCAAGTAGGCTTTCCAGTGTCATTGGCTTCTTACCTCTACTCATGTCATTGGCTCCTTAATGATCATGACTTTTATCATTGATTTGCTGGAATTCTTCAAGCAGTTTTTAATCTATTTTTTGCCAATAAGATGTTAAAAGGGTATCAGGAAGAATGTCCTAGTTTCCATCAGTATATTTTATCTATTTTTCATTGATATTCATAGTAGTCTTCATTTATCTCTTCTATTGCTCTATAATAAGGACTTGAGAAGTCCAGTTAGGGGGACACTGACTTTCTCACCTCCAACTTCCTTTCCCCTGGACATTCCCATACCTAACTCACTAAAGCAGAAGACCTGCCACTCACCCAGGGTGTCAAGAGGGAAAGAAACAGTGAACTGATTTATTTTGAAGAATGTTGTCCCATCCACAGTACGAGCATTTGCTCTCTCCTTCAGAGCTAGGATGATCAAATAACTCATACTCTAAATCAGAACACTTTTGAAAATCGACGGAGAGAGATTAAAATTGGGTAAAGACTATGGGCCTGAGTTAGGGATGGACTATGTGTGCTATAACATATCAATGGCTTCCGTAGTCTCTGTGTGGACTCCTCTAAGATTCCACTGGAAAAGGATGTCAAGGGAACCCCAAGCAGTAACTTATGAGTGAAATGGGGGTGTAGTCCTTAGAAGTTCCACTACATTTTAATTTGTCCATGTTGGTTGATTTAATAACTTTTAAGAACTTAAAGTATAATGATCACATGCAGAGTTATCTACAAAAGGAAGAGCTTGGGACTTATTTTAATTTTTGTTTTTGCTTCCAGCTGACTTACTGTTTGTTGGATATGAAACATTTTTGTGTTAGTTGAACACTTACATGAGAAACCAAAGGTGATCAGGAAAAAAAAAATGATTCTTGAACAAAAATGTAAGTAGAACGCCAAAGTAATTACATAAAAGGACAATTATCTTTGGCTCTTCACTCTCATTCCTCCACAGCCAAGCTTGTGTTTAAGTTTTAAAGGAAAGCAAGGTTGGTAAGTGATTAAATTGTGCCCTCTGAGAAAATGTTAAATGCTTGTATTTTTATAGCATTTTAAAAACACAGAGATACCCCTACAGAATAATAGCAATAATTTTATGAGCAACAACATAGAGCAGTGAGTGATATACTATCTTAAGCTATCTCATTGGTGCTACTTCTAAAATATTTTCTCATCTGTTTCCCTATAACCTCAAACTTTGCTTCCCATAGTCTCCTAATTCCTGTTCCCTTGAATTCAACAGCAGCCATTATTTTTTGCAAATGCTCTTTTAAACGTGTGACTAACTCCCCAGTATAGAATGTGTCAAGGGTACCCTACAGAGAAATTCCAAGATCATTATTCCAAGATCAAGTCCCTGCATCATCTATGCCCCATCCTCCTTACTGAGCAAGTAATATGATCTCATTTGTTGAATGAGTGTAACCAAAGATAAAAACTATAGGATAAGACTGTCCCCTCCAGGACTCTATCTCTTTGAAGAGGTAGTAACAATACTAGTGTTGGGTTGTATTGAGATTCCCCAAGAGCTGGTTTAAGAATAGCTTTCATTTTTGTTTTGCCAAGCTTAATGGTAATTGGAGAAGCAAATCGGAGGCTCTGAAAGGAAACAGAAAATGTTTTAGTCTAGACAGCAGGTGGAAGAACAGTGGATCCTAAACTATAGAGGAAAATTGAGAAATTGAGAGTAGAAAGATGGGATAGGATGGGAAAGGAGACACCAACATTGGAGAACTTTCTGAGCTATTTTTAAAAATCTCCTTCAGGTTGTAAGAGTTCATTCAATCAGAATTAGTTTATGCCATAGATGTGGACCCTTTGATTTTCAGGTTGGGCTACACATTAAAATCACAAGAGGACTCAAAACAGGCTAATTCTGAGGAATTACCTCCAGATGTTCTGATATGACTGGTTCCAGGTAAAGCTGAAATGTTGAGTGTTTAACCCTCCCTTCCTTCCTCCTGGCCCCTGTGACTCTGACTCTTGTGATGTTTAAATGAGATTATCTATGTGGATGCACTTTGCACAGGGCTCTCTAAAGGTTGGCTCTCATTGATAGGATTACTAAATCAATAGCCACTGAATTTTAAAGCAAAGGAAGGAAAGAACACACTTATGAATTCTGCTAAGGCCTAAATTCAGTTCAGAATAAGCCTTTGAACTGAATCTAAAAGTCCAAGGTAGGTGAAGAGTGGGGTCCTGCAGCCCAGGAGAAGGCACAGCATACACAAAAGTGTAAAGGTAGTAAGAAGTAACATATTCTGTGCAGAATTCATTTTTCAATTTCTGATGGACTCTACAATCATTTATTGCTTTTGTTAATCCATGCCTCACATTGTCTCATCCATTGGGGTCCTACGGATGACTGACAGGAAATTCACTAAGGTGGACTGGACAAAGCAAGGCTGTCTTCTCTTTAGGGTGATTGCAAGGATGAGTTCGTCAAGTAAGCAAAGGGCAGGAACTTTCATAAGTGAAGTTTTCATGCATCATCCAATCCAGAAACAAAGAAATAGATTTTGGGAAGAATGGATTTTAAAGTTCCAGTGTGATTAGCCTCAGAGGAATAAAGTACACATGTGAGGGTGTCACACATGTCTTCTGGGCACACTGCAAAATACTCTGCAAATGTGAAACAGCAGGTGTGGTGACACATACCTGTAATCCCAGTGACTCAGGAGGCTGAGGCAAGAGGATCACAAGTTCAAAGGCAGCCTCAGCAACCTAGCAAAGCCCTAAGCAACTAAACAAGACCCCGTTTCAATAAAAAATATAAAGGACTGGGGATATGGCTCATTGGTTAATTGCCCTGGGTTCAATCCCTGGTACCAAATATGAGAGAGAGAGAGAGAGAGAGAGAGGGAGGGAGGGAGGGAGAGAGAGAGAGAGAGAGAGACTGACTCTGAGAGATCAAATTATCTACAAAGTGATTTAATGAATGCTAAAATTTTGAGAACTTCTAGATTGGTATTTTTCAATTCTGGTTACTTAACTGAATCTACTTTTCTTTATCAGTTTAGTAGGGCAGAAATAACAAATGCCACAGACTAAGGCTTAAACAAAACTTGATTTTTTTTTTTTTTACAGTTACAGAAAATAGGGATCTGAGATCAAAGTAGGGGGGTCATTACTCTTTCATCTGGGACTTCCCTCCTTGGCTTATAGACAGTTATCTTCTGCTGTATCTTCATGTGGTTTAACTTCTGTGTATCTTTATGTCTTTATTTCCTCTTCTTATAAGAATTCTAGTTATATTGATTAAGGCCTACCTTAGTTACCTCATTTTAATTTAACTACCTCTTTAAAGTTGGTATCTCTAAATACAGTCACATTCTCAGTTATTGATGGGGGGGTTAGGATTTTAATGTATGAATTTTAGGGAGACATAGTTCAGCCTATGAAAAAAGACCTTACATTAAAAACTGTCAATGCCACAAAAGACCAACTAAATCCAAAATTCTTAGGCATGGGGGCCAGGTATAAATATTTCTCAAAATCTCTCTCTGATTCAGATGGGGTGGAGGGCTGACAACCAGGCTGTAACAGGTAAAAAGCCAAACACCTGGACATATCTCAAGGGACTTGGTCATCATTGACCACTTACTGCTGTCAAGTAGGCCCACCCTAGCAAGAGTAGAGAATGTTAGGAAGCAGGTGGAACTCAACAATGAGAAGTTTGGTTTAGGGCAACATGTTCAACAAACCCCTGAGGCAAGGGTAGCCAGATTAATTCAGTAAGACAACTGAGGGAAGTTCAAAGGAAACCATTATCAGAATGGATGTGAAAGATTAGAAGTCAGCTGTAACCCACATGTGATTTCACTTTGGATGCACCCAGTTCTATCAAGGGGATTTTGGCCAGAAAGTCATTTGCAAGGTCAGGTAGCTGTAGAAACCCAGGAAATGACCCTAAAGGAAATCAGATAGCATCTGAGCTTTTTATAAGATGTCCTACCTTTTATTACCTTGGATACATCTCTTACAGAATTTTATAGAAAAGGAAGAGAAAAAAAAGACAAATAGCAACAGCAAAACCACTTCCCTGAAGATGTGACATGGGTATGGGCGTGTAATACCCTGTGAAGAGCCACCTAGCACCTAGTGAGTTCCTGGACTTCGTTCCCTGTGGGTGATCAGCTGTCTCCCACAGTGGCTGATTAAACTTCTAACCACCTTAGCAAAACTGATCATCTCTGCTTTGTTCTCTTTCACAGAGAGAAGGCCAATTGTGTTCAAACTGTCATTATTAGCTCCACTTCAACGTGCAAAAATTAAAGGACTGTTGCAAAGAAACAACTGCAATCCAGGAAGAAGGGACCATCTCTTTGAAACCTCCTCACCCCCATCCACACACCTGGCCCAGAGATGGAAGAATTACAAGGAACCCAGCTGAGTAATAATGTTATTGATTCCCTGCTAATCGGATTTTTCTTGAGTCCAGCAACAGTCAAGTGTTTACAAGGCTTCTCCTTTCAAAACAACTCAAAAAGTCATTCCCAGCAGAGAAGCTGGAAACCAGAAAATCAATAACGCAGGAACTTCGACTAAGGATTTTCATCTACCCAGTGAGGAGGATTTTTATTTATAGAAAAACTGGCCACTCCAGTTTAGTGTGGTAATAACATGGTACAGCTAGTTCAAAGAGTGGCATGGTTGAACACAGCCTTGCATTATGCCCCCCGTAAATGGTCTCTATGAGGAAAAGCCTATAATTTAGAGAGATTTGCCATAAATGATAAAGCCCAGGTCATTGTAACAGATACTTTTTTTTACCAGCTCTCTTTGTGGGGAGGGCATGTAAAAAGGAAGGAAAAAGGTTAGCTTCAGGAAATCTGGCAGGGGTAAGTGAGCCTCATTTGGTTTTACCTACATGAGAGCCGTCTTCTACCCCACCTGAACCCTGGATGGCAGAGGACTGATCTACCACAAAGGCACACCATTTTTTAAAAAATGGAATTTAAATGTTTTTTGCTCCCTCAAGAACTATCTTCCTACTGCCCAACTTTTATATTATTTCTCGTTACATGCTCCTTTAACTCTGGGGAAAACTATATGCTCTTTTCAATTGTGTTTCCATCCAGATTTTCTTGTTGAGTGGAAGTCAGGAAACACTGACTCAAAATGTCAAACTGTTTTCCAGGGACGTCCTTGGGGCATGGTTCTGCCAACTTCCTGTGGCATAGCCCATTGATATCTGTCATTGCTGATGGAGAAGCAAGAGGTGAAGATTATAAGAGTGGTGGCTTGGAATTCACTCTCTGAAGACATTCAGCAATTGTTTAGGATTATTTTAAAAATATAATAAATTAATATTCTATCAGGAATTAGGGAAGAGTAGGTCTGTACTCATCTCTATGTGATGGTCTATCATTGTCATGTTTGGTTTCTATCAGCTAGTTGTGAGGCAGGCCAAAGGATGACATTGCTAAACAGTGTCCTGGGAAAGACTTAAAACAGACTCTCCAAGGAAATTAGGTCTGATT
Organism: Urocitellus parryii; assembly: GCF_045843805.1. Taxonomy (NCBI): domain Eukaryota; kingdom Metazoa; phylum Chordata; class Mammalia; order Rodentia; family Sciuridae; genus Urocitellus; species Urocitellus parryii. The sequence goes on along the minus strand of NC_135538.1, from coordinate 76,590,594 downwards.
TGTATTGCTTGACAATTTCCATGGTGTAAATACTTTCGTATGGCTATTCATATGACTTGAAGTCTCTTCCAATTTTAGTATATGTGCTGCCGAAGCAAGCACATGACTTGAAGTCTCTTAAAGCAGAGTTTGAAAAAAAGACATCACTATGTAGTATTTTCAGAGTACAGATAAAAAATGGGCTTAAAAATCCTCAAGAGTACATACAACAATAATATGTAGTAATATAGTAAGTGATATATTTTAAATATTTATGAACTTGTTTTAATGTGACACATATGCTTATGTAATTTAATTTAAAAAATGGTTCTGTTTGTCATCCAGCTTGCAAAAATCCTGAAAATCTAAAAATGGTTCCCATGAGCCAGTAGTAGTCAGTTCCAGTATACCAGTGGTCTTCCAGAAGGTGAAGCCCATAAAATCAAGGTCTAGGACTGTGAATATCCTGAGCATATCAGTTGAAGATAAACTGACTGAATAGCACTAAAGGGACGAAGAATAAAACCCAAATCAAATTTCTAGATTCCAACTTACTGGGCAGACATCACCAGCTTGTGGGCTCAAAATACACTTTGTTGGGGAGTCGCAATGCCACTGACCAGACTATGTATTTTGCATGGCAGAAATTGACTGGATCCAAGAGGCGGTGTAATCTCTGGGCAAGATTAGTGTTCAAACTACTCCCTCTTGTCTCTTTCCCCCAGCTTGGTTCACTCATGTACATTCCCTCTGAAGTCGGAGGGCATCCAAGTCAGCACTTCACTAAATACACCCTCTTAGAAGCCTCATGGTTTTAAATAACACTTACCAGCTGTGAGTTCCACATTTATCACTCCAGCCAGGACTTTCCCCCCTGAACCAGAAACTCCCATGTCTAACTGCCTACTCTACATCTGTCTTGGGATGTTTAGTGGGCATCTCAAACCCATCATGCCCAAAACCGATAGCCCTTGCCTTGGTCTTCACCAACTCAGAAAATAGCTACTTCATCCTTCCAGTTCCCTGACCTCATCTATGATTCCTCTTTCTCTCTGTCTTACATCCTATCCAGTAGGAAATATCATTGGCTTTGTTTTCAAAATACGTACAGGAGCTGACCTTTTTACCACATCCAACGGTTTCCAGAATCTCTCCCCCACATTACTGCAACAGTCTCCTAATCCGTCTATTGCTTCTGGCCTCACATCCATTTCCCATTCTCACTGCAGCCAGCGCCAGCCTTTTACAGCTTGCTTTGAGTCATTTACTTTCTCTAGGGATAAATTCCAATGG